>NC_143551.1:150372500-150694250 GCF_054136105.1 Typopeltis vanoorti
GGTTAAGGTCTGGGGAGTTTGGAGGCCAAACATTTGGACTGGTGAAGTCTTAGAAAATTTCAGACAACCATTTTTGACTTTTCCCAGAGGTGTGGCAAGGGGCCGAATCCTGCTGCCATACATACGGCCTACCATTGGCTACCCTTGTTATCCAGGGCTTGACTACAGTTAGCAACTCCACGAACAAAGCCCGAATTCCAATGCCAGGGTTCTTCAACACCTGTTCCTGCAGATTTGCGAGGAATTCTGCTGTACGAACGCAATCAGATCGTCTGCTAGGGATCTTTCTTCTTGCTACATCCTCGTAGTCACCATTGCAAGTCTCTAGTTCATGCCTGATTGTTTTTACTGTATTCAGGGAGCATTGGGCAGCAGTCGTAATATCCTTATTTTGATGGCGGGCACGAATCATCATAATACAAGTTATTCTCTTCCATGATTCAGGTGGGTTCCAGCTATCCATCCTTTCTGACATCTTGTATATGAATGAAGAAGGGTCCAAACTTTTAAATGAAGAGAAGTGTGTGTTAATACATGTAACTTACGGAAAAATATAATTAATTATAAATATGTCAAATTTATCCCGAACACCCTGTATATATATATAGAGAGAGAGAGAGAGATTAAGTTTAATACTTGTATTAAAATTCATTATAAGCATAGTTTTGTTTACTATCCAAAATAGATAATAAAATTAAAGAAGAAAGCTATACATTATTACGTTCGACAAAAAGAATTTATTAATCCACATAGGAAGACTAAATATATCAACTCAATATGATAATCCCCACACTGAGCGACCTTCTTACCAACGGATATTTACTGAAATAATTTTGATTATTATATTAATTCCATGCTTGTTAATTTATACGACAGTATTCAAGACAATCGTGCACCTTTGTTGGGCACCAATGTCACTACATTTACACACGCTAATATCTTATGATATAAGAGGTATACAACTTAACTAGTAATAGACTTAGTTTATAATCTAAATCATAGGTGGCCAACAGCAGGCTTGCGGGCCGCATGCGACTCGTAACGTGATTTTGTGAGACCCGCATCAGGATAAAAACTATATTAAATTATATGTATTATCAATTTAGCTATTAGTTTCGACCGCAGATTTTCTGATTGGTATACTAGTTATATTCATTATTTCTGATAACGGAAACAATTTATATTCTCAACACGGAATCAAAATTGCTTTAAAAAGATTGCTCAATTTATAAAACCTACTGCTTCTCTGTGCGAGTTGTAGAAGTGGGAGTGGTAGATTTCTATGCGCTCCAGAGTAACGCATCATTGAAAGTCACTTGCTCTGCTCTGGTTACAGCGATCAGTTTCAGAGACTCAGTTGCAAGTATTTTATATTGTTCTCCCAGTAGTAAAATGATTTAAGAAATATAGTAATTCAATGCATATAACTATTGCCTTGAAAAAATGCAGAGTTTATTTTTATTTAAGCTCTGTCTAAAAGCCCATGATGTTACCACTCATCATACTGGCCCTCGTATAGAATGAAGTTGGCCACGTCTGATCTAAATGATTAACTTAATTTCTTTTTATTGTATTGTTTGCTTAATATTTATTCGTTATAATTCCAAAATTCAAATACACCAAAATGTTTTATATATCTGGCGACTAAATGGGTACCCAGGGAGCGTAATTGATGGCAATGCTGTAGCCAATGAAGTTTAACCGAGGCTTGGCTATTGCTAATATGAGTACGCTCTCTTAAGGTTTTTGCTTTAAGGGAGCAATTTGAGTCTCCGGAGGAAGTGTTTTTTGAATTCACCAACAAAGCCCCTCTCCGGCACGGCCCGGTGAGGGGCTTTGTCGGTGAATGCTTTTCTTCGGAATATGAGCGGTTCTGCTCGGTGGTGGTGTGTGGGGAAGGCCATCACTGAGTGGAGCCAAGGCTGATATGGACGGTCTTTCGCCCACTATTGAGTGGTCTAGGGATAGTCCGAATTTTTAGAGACGGCTTTACTTAGACATAAGGCTATTGATGTTACCCTCCTGCCATGATCAGAGTTTATAACGCTATATTACCCCATCCATACATTTTCTTCTACAGATAACGGGAATATGAAAAGCATTCTAGCTTCACCTATCTAACCAAAATAATAATAATTAACAACGCTTACTATGGAATAACAAGACATTGCTATATATAATTCGTATAGCTTTGATTATTAGTACTACATTAACTTTGAGTAATTAACTTTGTCAAATGTTACATTATAATATAATATAAGTTAAGGGGATAATAAATCCCTCATTATTTTAAAGCCGAATAAGAAATCTAAGAGTTTCATGCCGAAGAACGTTCGGCGAGTCCAAGTGTAAGCCAACACCACTAGGGCAACTCGGAGCAAAGGTGGAGCAAGTTTCTATCACTTCTTAATATTTTCTCATAATGTAAAACG
The DNA here is from genome assembly GCF_054136105.1 of Typopeltis vanoorti. Taxonomy (NCBI): domain Eukaryota; kingdom Metazoa; phylum Arthropoda; class Arachnida; order Uropygi; family Thelyphonidae; genus Typopeltis; species Typopeltis vanoorti. The sequence goes on from NC_143551.1 coordinate 150,374,933, forward strand.
CAGCTCCTAGGAGATGTATTACATTATGAGGAGAGGTCACTACCCAGACCGGTTTCGACCTTTATTGAGGTCTCATCAGTGAGTAGGTAGACCTGGATAATACCAAGGTTTAAGTGAACAGAACTTCCATACTTTACTGTAAGAATTACCAGAAAGGTGTACCCATATATTATTACTACAATAAAGAGCCAAGAGGCTATTTTTTCGGCGACGTAAATTAAGTTAAGGGGATAATAAATCCCTCATTATTTTAATCGCCGAAAAGGTTGCCGAAAAAAATAGCATCTTGGCGCTTTATTGTAATAATATAATATAATGTTCCTTCCTGTTTGGCGGATTGATTAACCTATCCGCTGTCGATCGAAAACGCTGTGTCCTGAAATTCTGCTTTGGGTATGAATATGATATCCTTCATGCATACAATATATGCTCTCTCCCAAGATGGACTAGTCACCATGAGAGAAGTAAAATTAACACTCCTCAGAGGATGGGAAAGTCCTTCCTCGTCAATGAGTGAGATCAGAGGGAACTCATGATATAATGTAATATAACTAAAAATTATTGTGAAGAGGACGATGTCTTCTTTTACTTTTTTTCAGTACTTTTAAGCATGAAAAAAAGACGAGTGATCTTCACATTTTCTTTAAGGTCACAATTCTTTACGCAGACTTATCTAAAATATATTTAATTGTGAGAATTCATCTTCGTTGCTAGGAAACGATAAAAAGTAAGGTAAACAAAAACCGATTCCTCGGAGAAAGAAGCAGGCAGAACAGAGAAGAATCTACTTCTTAAGGAATGAATTGCGTAGATAAAACCTTGGACCACGCTGCTTCTCAGACATCCCAACAAATGTTAGCAGGAGTAAGTTCCACGTGAAAGACGTGTTCACTTGTGCATGAATAATTGTCGTTTCCTGGAGACGCCACGCAGCGAAAGACACGTCCTCTGTCAACAAAGGCTAGCTAAAGTGCACGCTGAAACTCCAGGGAATAGGTTATTGAACCGTGCAAAGGATACATCCAAATATTCCAACCATTTAATGTTGGGAATGTAACTTTCTACTTCCTGTAAGCTTTTGATTAATTTTCTACAGCAATACCTGCCCGTCGTTTGCTTTAAAATTAAAAATTATTGCATGCCATGACAGAAATCTTAGCATCGCTCCAAATTAAGTAGTGCTGCTTCTTTGTGGTAGGATAAGTTCTACTTATAATTTGTTACTTGAAAGAATAAATATACATTTGTTACTGCTGATGTCATAATAACACAGTTTGTAAAAGACAAATCATTTATTTATTCATAAGTAAAACTTAAAATACTGATAGTTAAAGTTATCGATGCTTATGACAAAATAATCTGATATCCTAATGCTGTTTTAGGAAGAAACTGTCGACTGCTAGTATTAACCGTCTGCAGAAAATATCTGTTATAAATAATGCAACAGAAGATAATAAAAGTAAACAATTGTCAATTCAAATTTATGACTGTTTGATGATTGGTTTTTAGAAGTTATTTCGTAATACACCAAACGATATCTTCTCAGAAACAAATGTTATTGCACAATTGCCAGATATCATCTTTTACTGTCAGAGATATTCAATTTTATAAACAAAAATATCAAGATTTTGCAATATATTCTTCGTAATTATAAATCATATATGAAACCGAGCCGTTGTATCTTTGGATGACCACTCGACAATTTGCCCTTCAGTTGAAAAGATCTGAGTTTGATTCTGTCTAACAAGTGAGGAAACTGTTAAACGGCTTTTTAATGAACAGAGTGAGTTCATTAAAACTCACTCTGTTTTAATGGCAACTCCAGTTTTTCATCAACGACAAACCGTGAGGAGAACCATACACCAGTGTAACAGACATTATTCAATGGTTTCAGTTGCTTCTTCGGATAATTACAACCAAAGCAAAATCTGAATGGCCAGTTTATTAGATAACTAGCAGCATATACATATATACTGTTAAGAAAAATATAACAAAGCTCTAAGATTCGGATGTAGCTCCAATGTGTTGGGGAACTAACATAGCCAAGGAAACGCTCCCAAGGATATCACGTCGAATGCCAATGTTACAGGCATAGATTCTTCACTGTCGTTATATTCTGATCGTTTGATTAGTATGGGACAACTGAAACCAGAAATCGTGAAGTTTAACAGACCCCTTTATTCCACTTCTCAAGTGTCTAGTGTTGGTGTTCCTGTTACAATCATACTTGTAGCGAGATCCCCTTTACAGGGTTAAATTTGTGTGTGTGTGTGTGTGTGTGTGTGTGTGTGTGTGTGTGTGTGTGTGTGTGTGTGTGTGTGTGTGTGTGTGTGTGTGCGTGCGCGCGCGCGCGCGCTCGTGATTCCTGGCAGGTATGCGTATTTTTCGAGAGGAAACACTTAGTTTTTCTGCCTTTTGTTCCTGCTTTCACAATTCGCCCATCAGTTGGATATAAAAGTTTCTAGGATCCCAAACGAGATTTAAACCGAGAGATCTTTCCAACTATAAAGTAAACGGTATCATGTACTTCTCGCAACTACGCTACAGAAGCGATAAATTCATCTAAATGGAATCTTGAATTCCAAACAAAATATGATGTCTCACTATTTATGTCAAAATCCATACTTCGATCGGAGCTTATTTAACATACTGAGTGTTCAGGGGATCATATTTTCACATTTTTGAAATGGGGTTATACGGTAATTGTATGTAAATAGATAATTGCGTTCTCTAAAATTCTTAAAACTATATTAGTCGTTTATTATCATTCAATATTAATATACTTGATAAAATGATCATAGGAACACAAGGAAGTTTATTATTGTTTGAACCACTTATAATTTAACATGCAAATTTAATTACATATATTTAAATTCGGAACAAATTTCATTTTCAATTATTATTTTAATTTTCTGTTAAATAATAATTTAATAATAAAATGAAATATGAATGTAGACACTACGACAAAAAATAGTTGTCAATTTAAAAATTGACTTTATCATAATTATTATTAAGAATTTATTTTATCGGTATTATTGTATTTATAGTATTCATTTTTAACGTTGTTTTCTTCTTTTTCAAAGTTCAAAATAGTGAAAATTAGATATGTTTCTAGACATCGCAACAAACGAACCGAAATAGGATACACGACCCACTCCATCTGCTTTGTCTTCTCATACAAATTTTAGGAGCCATATTTCGTTAGCACAAGAAAGAACATATATGTGCGAATTTAACCACGAACAACTCAAGTTCCGCTGAGTTTGTATCTTTATTACTTCCTAGAGCAACATCAGTGATTGTTGAAACTTGAATCATGGTTAAATCATAATTATTAGCGCGCCTTTGAGGATACAGTTTCATAGGAAACGTGCACTTGGAAGTAGAGAAACATTTCCGGAAATGAAAAGTGAAAGTTGGTATCATTATTTGTTACATTATCTGGCAGAGATAGCGGCATTATTTTTCCGAGCAAGGCAGCTAAAATTATGACCGAACATTGTTGTGGGCGCAAAGGCTTTTCCATTTTCAGATAGCGAAATACGCCCACATTCATTACAAAATGTCTCTCTACAGTAGAATCCTAAAATGTCAAGCGAGAGAGAGAGAGAGAGAGAGAGAGAGTACAGCTATTATCTCTTTAAGTTTATTGATTGCTTCAAATCACGCTAGTCAACCGAAGATTATGGCACTTATCTTCAGGTGTGATAGTCAGTGGTTAAAAGGAAATTCTCACCAGAGACAAAGCCTGTATTGCGCCGAAAACGATCGTAGGAAATGTGTTTGGCACGCACAACTAATTAATAAAGTTTCAGATAGCTAATGTTGCATTATTTTCTCTCACCATAAATATAAGCTTATCAATTATGTACTTCCAGAGTGTATGCGAAGTGAGTCTGAACCTTCCCCGTGTGTAAGTGATTATTAGCCACAGCTGAGATATTCACAACGAGAGTTACCTGAACTGATACCGAGTTGAGTTAATAATGCTTATTTTTAGCACTCTGCGAGCCGCTCAGACTTCGTGCCATTGACTCATTCGTCTCCAAGAACGTGGGTATAATTCATGCAAGAGTGAACATGTCTCACGTGCGACAATACGATTATCAAATTAATATTTGTACAGTTGGGTTTAGGTGAACGCCCTTAAGTCGACCATTCTGCCGCTCCCGCCCTCTGCCAAAGTAAAAGTATCATTTCACGAGATTACTGAAAGGAAATGTTAAATAAAAAAAAAAGAAAAAACTAGACATGTCGCAAATTCTTTCCATGTTTACGGAGATAAGAAGGCGGCTTGCGGTAGAGAAAAGCATGCGGATAAAAGTTTGATATTTTTTCTAGGAACGAGAGCGACAACTTCCTCTAGCTTTATTGCTTTTTCAGGCAAATACAACATGTTTGAAAAGTCTCCATGGTTTTCTCTGTTTCGACGACAAATTTTATTTGTTAAGAGCTGGATTCGGTCTAGGAATCGAAGAACCTTTATCAAGAATTTTTTTAAGTGAAGTTGAGTTTCGTACTCATGTGAAGTTGGCAGGGTTTTTCGCTCCTAAATATGTGAGTTATTCATTCCATAAAATAGGCAAATTCACTAGAAAAACATACCTAATTAACAGACTTAGCAGACAATGGGTGGGATTATTTATCCGCCCTATCATAAGCACTCTCAGGTTTCAAATTACTTCGCAGTGACAGCCAATGAGCCTAACACAAAAGGAACATGGAATGGTATGAGTAGCTGGTTTATGTGTTGGATGAAAACAATGTTTCTGCGTAAAGCCTGTTGCCTTCCTTATGAAACTTAAATCACTTTCAGTCGGAATCTTTTCTAAAATTTTCATGCTTTTTTTAGTACCCTGGAAGAGATTCGAACCCAAGTGATTCCATCCAAATGGTACGGTCATTCTTTCGGCAAAGGTCGGAATATATAAGAGGGATGGAAGATATATATATATTTTTTTATTTTGAACATAACAATCTTATATACAGGATTAACCGGTTTTGGGTTCTCTGCAGTCAGGAAGAGAGGTTACATGCTCATACTCTTGTTGAAGTATGTTACATCGAAGTCACTTATAAGGCGAATTACATTTTTTTAAAGATTAAAGCCATTAAGAGTTATTTTGACATGATACTGTATAAGAATATAAATGTGGAAGAACATAAGAGTTACTATAGCACAATATTATCTATTTACATGAGAGCGCCAGATGATTAATTTTCGCACTGTTAAGCACAACAATCCTTCTTCTTCCTTTCTTTTTTTGGGGGGGGGGGAATGATGTCACTTATATGCTGGAAAGTGGACTATGATGCAGTCGCCCTGCTCAGCCAGGAGTCGATTCCGTGGATTCCATTCTTGGTGGAAAAGATCTAAGGTGTTGTTTTGCCTATGGTGGTGATGCTCGTGTAGGATCCGACTTCTCACCTTTTGTTTGAAGGCTGCAAGGAGTTGGTCAGCTGCCTCTCTCTGTGAAGTCGCTGTGCTGTCTGGTCTTGTATGTCTGAGGTAGAAGTTGTATATTACCGCTTTCGCGGTGATGAAGAGGTAATTACAGAATGAATGGTTATTTGACTCCGCATGGACGAGATTGAAATACTCCTCTTGTGTATGAAGACTACCACAGGTAAGAGCTGCCGTTTTCCCTAGACAAACTGATTAATTGGGTGTTGACTGGGCATTCCAAGTAGATATTCCGGACTGTTCCTAATTGGTAGCAGACAGGCAGTTATCTGAGACGTTTGAGTTAAATTTTCGTAATATAGTAGGAGTGGGTAATACATTGTGCCACATTCTCCACTGAATATCTGAGTCAGGTTTGATGGCTCTTGTGCGATATGGTAAGTCCCATTTAAATAGTGTTTGATCAGATGATGCAGGATTTTCCGGTAAAGTGCTTTGGTTCGACTGTTGGGTTAGACTGCTGTAGATTTTGTTGGTGTTGCTGGGTGTAAGTTTCTCCCATGAGTTATTGGTCTTTATCAGAAAGATAGGCGCCGAATCTTCTGAGTTGGGAGGGCTAAGCAACTCTTCTGTTATGCTATCAGGCATAGTGGCTTGAAAAGCGGCCTTTACAGCGTGTATCTGCTCTGACTGATTGCCATATTCCAGGTTTTCGAGCGATTTTGGAAAGCGCCAGGTGAGGCTTGGAGAAAGAATGTCACCCAAGATCCTCACGCTTCATCAGCTCCATGGAGGAAAGAAAATCTCTTTCTGAGTGATCGGGCTTCTTACCATCATGTTGTGGAAGATGGGTTCCATGATGATTTCAGATAGGGATGTTGTCTTCACTGTGTGCTGGAGGTTTAGCTTCTTCCATCTTCGAAGGGCATCTTTGTAGAAGTTTGTTAAATTTACTGGCACTTGAGCTGTTGTCATTCTTAAGGTTGTGGAGAGAGAGAGACCTCTAGTGGAAGAAGTGAAAATATATTCAGTGGTGTATTTTTGTGACATTTCTTGTTGTAGGGTATTAAGGAGAAATCGAGCGCGGAACGTTGTTATCCTGTTGTCAATGGAGGTCAAATTTCGTCCTCCAACTTTGAGAGAAGTACATAGCTTGGAGTAGGAAAGCCAGTTTGTTTTGTTCCATATGAATCGATAGATGGTTGAATTTATTTGATTCAGTATTCAGCGATGTGGGAAGGTAAAGAATTTATGGGATACAGGTCTCTGTTCAAGATGTTCAGAGGTATTTTATTTACTAAAATAATATATAAAGATAATATATTCATTTTTTTCTAGAAATTATGCAGCTTTAAAAATGTATTTAAAAATGCATAAATCCATGAATAACATTGTTTGAGAAACAATAACTATTGCAAGATATTTAATCTCCCAAAATGATATTTTAGAGATTTACGGCTTAAAATATCACTCACTCAAGGGTTCATTTTTACAGAAATTATGCAAGAATATTTTTGAAAAAAAAACGTATATATATCCTGCAGTGGAATTTTTTTAAAAAAAGTCAACTTTTGGAAGTTAGTTTAAAATAAAAGAATCGGCAATCACTCAAAATGATAAGCAACAGAACACACAAAAAAGGAAAGAGTGATTGTTTTTAGATTTAGAAGACAATTTTCCTTAGTACGTGAAAGAACTTTTATTTGAAAAGGAAGGCAAAACAATTTTATGAAAAGTATAAGCGAGTAAAACTCAATTTCAGAAGATTCTGGGTTTTTATTACTCTCCACAGCTAAACAGCAAGTTCCTCTGCATTTGACTTTGTATAGCGAGCATGTTATTACGTTATTGGCAACATTCTCCCACTTTTATGTACATAACGAATAGTGAGCGGTTCTAAAGAGAAAGTTACCCGCCGAGAATTTTGGAAATAAAAATATACCAGCAGATAAAGATAATTCTAAAAACAAATTTCAAATCTAATTATAATTTTACGTAAAAATAAATTCTATCCTACTATTTCATTGGTTATTCAAGTTTAGTTTTTTAAGAAAAGATAATTAGACAAGTTATTGGTGATAAAAAGTGCCATCGAAAAGAGAATCTTACGCTAAAATATAATCTCACTTTCAAAAGAAAAAATCCTTTGATCATCTGAAGCAAAAAAAAAATTGAAATAGGTAATGTTAATTGATTCAATTAATTCGTTTTGGGCTGTTTATGTACTTAAAGTATTTTTATTTAACTAAATTACGGTGTTTTAGTTTTAAAATCGTTGTTTTTGTTTTTCGATTTCTGTAAATTTGGAAAAGATTTTAGCAATATCTTCTAGCAATGTCTTTCGTAAATTAGTTGAAGACGGTTTCCTCAGTTCTCTATCTGGCAGATAGTGGTGCAAATTTACAATCGTAAACGTTTAACCTAATGTTATGAGCACTAATTACTACCAAACCTATTATTATTATATCACACATCAGTAATCCAATGAGGAAAGCACATTGGATTCCTACTTTTGTATTAGCAGTTCAGTTATGACAGGAATACAAATGTATGTTGTTTGAACCAGGAAAGAATTTTAATTTCTTTAGACTGATCGCGTCAGGCTGTTTAAATTCAAGTTGCTGGTAGAGTCAAAGTAATTATGCTTTCCATTGCATGTCTTCTTAAAATGTGGTTCGGATTTATGCATCATAAACTCACCTACCGAGAAAGAGAGAATTGAAATGTTCAGCATAGTATTCAGATGAGGAGACATAAAGAGCAGTGGCTAGAAATCATATTTGCGGCGCCAACCATAAATTCTCTTCTTAAATTTTACTTAGCAGACTGAGAATGGGAAGTGTCAGACTCAAGTGAGATATGTATACTTTAACAAGAAATCTAGGAAAAATTAATTTGTTTTAAATTTATAGTATTACGAACGAAAAAGTTCGGATGTTTTGGAAGAAAAGGCTGCTATGTTAGCGAATGGTGATGATGAAAATTATTTGTATTAATTTATAGACGATTCATTCAGGTTTCGCTGTCTTCAACAATACTTGCATTAGAAATTAATCCTGAATGAATCTTTGCAGTTAGTTATATTTCAGAATATTACTTTATCTTTTGGTTACACTTTTGTTTCCTAATATTAAGACTAGTTAGTTTTTTCCTAGCTGAATTTAGTTAAGAAAATTGTCATTTGGTAGGTATAATGGAAAACAGATTCTCAGTCCTTATAGTACTTATAAGGACTGGCTTAAAATGGCGAAGCAAGAATGATTATCATCTTCCCCGTTAACTGTAGAGGACAGTGTAGGAATAAAGTATTATTCAGCTATTAAAGCTCTGATCATGACAAGAAGGTAACAGCAATATAGAGCTACTAAAGCTCTGATCATGGCAAGAGGGTAACAGCAATAGCCGAGCCTCAGTTAAAACTTCATTGGCTACAGCACTGCCATCCATTACCCTCCAAGGGTATTAATCACCGCATCTCACGGTCGAGAAAATTGTTCCTCTAGATTCTCTGCAAGCTTTTTCTTATTTTTATTCTCACTTCATTTAAACAATAATTTGTTACATTTTTATTATTTTTCTATTATTATTTTTTTTTCGGAAATAGAAATTCTAAATTAGATGTTTTAAAATAGGAAATCAATTTACAAAAGAAAATTAAAAAAAAAAAGATGTTATTCCTTTTCATCAAAGTTTGTTTAATTTCTCAAAGGTAATTTATTTGTTAACCATTTTTTTCATGTAATATTTCAGTTACAATACTATAGTAGACAATTAAGTGAATTTAAAGTTAACAAAATAATCTAGGATTATGTTAAGTGTTTAGAGACAATCTAACAAACACAAAGTATTTATAAATAACTGCAAGTCACTTATTTTCATTTACGTGATCTGAATAATCGTTTTATTAAAACAAAATCCAACTTATTATCGAAGTAAATGACTCTTCAAGTTAAAAAAGTCAAATTCATTACGTTTCGAGAATTGGGAACCAAAATGTCAGAGGAACTCCGTTTCATTCCAAACATTCTCCTGTTTTAGGTACACAAATTATCGTAATTTTGCATTCAAAATATGGTCCACGGTAAGGAAAACGATTGTACGATTTATTGCCGAAAAGGAATCTTTTCTACACGCGTCAAACTTGTCAAACGCACTCTCCGAATTTGAACTGCAGCGGATGGTTGAGAGTAATGTTAATTAGCATACAACCAGTTCCACATCCCTGAAAGTTACACAACTCATATAGGGTACATTTTAAATAGTATTCTAGGACTCTTTGGAGAAAATGGAATGCTGCTTAATTATATTTCTTAATGTTGGCTTTGACAGATGACAGGAAAATAGATAAATTCTGTACTGTTAGAAATCATAAACGTTAATTATAAATAGGCTTATGCTTTAGTACTAGGGAATTATGTTATATTCCTGTCTGGAAATGAGAAAACTAATAAAGTAAATTAAAATCAGTATTATAATTACTTTCTGTGGAAATAAACGATTAAGACTTTCTCTGTTTGTGTCATTAAGGCCTGTGTATAGATTTGTTTACATAGCAGCATATTTGTTGAAATACGAGATTAACTAAGGGTATGGGGGGCGATGTATTATGTTTGTTATTTTCAGGTGTACCTTGTGCTATTTGCATATTTTGTGGAAAGAAAAAACGAAGTTTTCAAGAGAAATAAAGCCCTAACCTCTCCATATGTCATATCAAGGTCCATCGTGTCTTAGTCCGAATTCCAATGCAGGTCTTGCCCACAGTAGGAGCAATGTTGTGTTGTCCACTTGACTACAATATGAAGGAACTGCATAGCAATGCACATAAACACAATACTTTGGATAACAACTGTTCCACTGATTTATATTCTTGTTTATGGTAAGCTTCATTTGAGTCAAGTTATCTGTTTTGTAAAAAACTAGGATTCGAATGCTATATAAAGTTGAATAAAATATACACAAGGACTTTTCAAATGAGGATGAATTGGTCGATTTAAGAATGACTTTTATTCATTCAGGTTTTTCTACTAGAAACAGAGAAGCTATTCAGAGAGAGAGAGAGAGAGAGAGAGAGAGAAAAGCAACCTCCCAAATCATTACCAATATTAATTTTGGTCGATATTAGCATTCCGTTATCAACTCTATTAAGGCAGAAATTAATTTTATCATTCCAGCTATGGTGAAGCTTAAATAATCAGTGGACTTTTACAATAAAGCAAATTTTTTTCCCACTCTTTCGCAACAGGTACTTTGATAAATACGTACATCATTTTCCAATATCCGTTACTTAAGGCTGTTTGATGGGAGCATTCTGTTTACTTTGAAACTGGAGAAATTCTTCTCCTTTCTACCTAACGAAGTGTCAATAAACACTCAAACGTGCGAGGGTAGTATTCTGCCTCAGGTTGAGCAAAGCCATCCCTTTGGGAAGAACGTAACTAAGTATTTTTTTAAACACAATAAGACGCACTTCTGTAGCTGTTATTATATGATGCTGTTTATTTGAACAACGGCTTGATGTTTATTTTTATGCCGAACATGCAACTTTCTGATTCTATTATAATAAGAGTAAATAGCAGAAGGTAGCAGTATATGTTAATATTGTTATCAGCACAAAGAATACTGCTTAGTTTTTTCACTTTATTTTGCTTTGTTTTGAAGTATAAGAAAGAGTCCTAGGAAATAAAAATGGACAAACAAAAACTTTAATGGAAATCATATCATTTCAGCATCACACCATTAAGAGATAATAATAAAATGATTTGGAGAAGATCGTTTTTTCCTCTGAAGCTGTTAGTTTTCTAGTTTGAATAGAAAAGTAACATGAAAATATATCTATTACCGATTTATTGTTGAATTTGACTTTTCTTGAGTTAGAGATACATTATAAATTATTCTAATAAATATGATTTAAGAAGTTATTTGGGCTTTTTTTTATATATGTGAAAAAGTAAAACTATATTCTGAAAAACATTTTGTTTCTTCGAAAGTAAAACTATATTCTGAAAAACATTTTGTTTCTTCGAAAGCAAAAATATATCCAAAACTCTTTTTTATTCAATTTTCTCTAAGATTTTTCGCATAAAATATGGATAAAAGAACTTATAAGCACTAGCGAAAAATAGCTATTTTTCCTTGATGTAAATAAAAAAATTAGTGCTTCATTTTTTGATAATTTCGTCTTCATCTATTGTTATCATTTCTTATATTTCTGTTGACTTCTAGGTTGTATCCGTTTCTTTTTGATTCGTGCACGATATTTTCATTTTACAACCAACAAGTATACCAAAAATATTATTTTCCAATATGCGAACTACCCAAATCATTGATTTCAAATATCCAAATTATTAAATCATCATTTTCCAATACGACTTATGTCAGTAATACTTAACACTTAAATAAAAGGGTTCCTTTTAGGATCTTCTGTACAAAAATAAAGTTTTCATTCATGCTCCCAAACTCTCCTACACCAAGTAGATTTTGTCAGCTGAAGAGTGCGGACTGGACAAGACACGATATTTTTAATTAATATCAAATATTTAATTAATATCAAATTACTTTATAAAGACATTTTTAAGAAAACGAGTAATATAAAGGTAACACAATTGATATAACAAATTATATTTTCCAAAAAAGCAATGTAGTTTTTACAGATCTTCAGATCCTTATTATTTATTGTCTTCATATTGACATGATTTCCTCACGTGGTGCATAGATGCCATCGAAATTCTCCAAACAACGATATAACAACAACAACAACAACAACAACATTAATCACTTTGTAGAATTCATTTTGATTTATTGAATCTTTGACGAGTACGGTATGAGTAGGATTTTGAGCCTTGGCAGTGACAATATATGAAGTAAGTGATTTTATTGCTAACAAGCAATAACAGCTCGAAAAGCATTTGAAAGTGATGATAACATATAAAACATCGGTGATGATAACATAGAGCACTATGATAGCATGTGAGGCTTGCTTGTCAATAAATGCTTTGGTGTTGCATCCGTTAAAAGTTGTGATGTCCAAGCACCACCTTTTAGCCATTTATTATGCATATCTTTATTTCTAGGAGTTCATCGATGTGAAATTACTGTTTCGAACTACTCTTCTTCACAGCACAGGTATCCTCGAATATTGGCGAAAGTAATTCATTCTTAGGGTCGAAATGAAAAATACCGGAAAAGTATATAAAAAAATTACAGCCTTATTTAGTCTTTGAGTTAGCAAAGCATCCAGGCATAGTCAAAAAGGTGGTAAATTAATACTCTCATAAATTTCGCTTTACTGACAGAAATATTTCAATATTTACTCAGTGAAAATTGACTTTTTTATTTTCAAATTCTGTCACCATAATGCAGCCTATTACAAAACTTTCTTATTAATAAAATATAAAACTAACTAATAACATTAAAAACATTAAATTGAGCCTCTGTAGAATATGTATATATCTAAGATGTCCTTTGGTTGGAAAAATATTGGTTCGAATTCCGTCTAAAACGCGAATATTAAAAAAAATAATTCATCATAAGGGAAGGAGTTACTCAATCTAATACAGGGGGTTCCAGGATTTTTTCCCCACTTGGAAGCTCGGGTTTTTCATTTTGAAAAACAGTGAAATGAGAGAGAGAGAGAGAGAGAGAGAGAGAGAATACGCAATTAACTGACATAGTGTATTAGACTAGGGGAATAAGGACTAACCATCCCTTTCCAAGGAATTTGGTTTCGGAAGTCCACACGCTTTAGCGTACATGGATGACGAATATTAGGTTATTAAATTCTGTAGAAAATTATTATTATTATTACATTTCTACTTGTAAGTGGTATGGTAAAAATTACCAAGAGACTACTACGCCAGTTGTTATCTGATCCTCTTCAGGTATATACAGAACAGTCGCTTGGATTATTAATCGTCCATTTTAAAGTTGTAGCTTGCGTTATTAAAAATACCACAGGACAGAAGTATATTTTGTAAATCACGATTATGTGTTGTGTTCTTCATCAGAAAATATAATGGTGCACTAAACATCTTGAGAGCGTCAAGTTTTGCTTTAGATTGAGAAAAACTGCCGTCAAAATCTTAGAGATATTAAAAGTTGCTTTCAGTGAACAAATGATGAGCAGATCATTCTATTGAGATGTTCTGTTGCGTCTAAGGGAAGATGTGAGGTCAACACAAGCCGAGAAGTTGTGCACTGCATACAAAGAGTTGGGCACAACTGCACACGTACTCATAAAGTGCACACAAGTGCTGCAGTTTAAAAGTATAGGAAAATGTACGATTATTGCAGAGGGAGGAAAATAGAACAAAAATTAGAATAGCATAAGAGAAGTTACTAGAGAGAGCGTATCATCATATTTATTCTTAAACATTAGTTTCAGAAATCAAGGCATGAAGAATAGAGATTTTTGTTTTTTAGTTTCAACCGTGATTACGATTTTGAATGATTAGAATATTTATTGGTGGCTCGTATTAATTTTTTGTATCGTAAATGCATTCTTGAATTCATGAATATGGAGTGAGATTGAAATAATCTTCTTTTTAAAATGTACAGTCTAGAAGTCTCCAAGTTGCTTCTTTAATACGTGTTTTTATATAACTCATTTGGGGCACGTCTCTCTCTCTCTCTCTCTCTCTCTCTCTCTCTCTCTATCTATCTATCTATCTCGCTGGCGACAATGTTTTTCTTAGGTTGTGTTGTGTGCGGAAACAGCTGATTGTGCGGACAAGATGTGCATCATACTATTCAGTGCAATGACTTGGCGAATGAACAGGGTCGGTTACGTAAAGATACAGCTGAAAGCAGACATAAGCTGTAGTTGAGAGCACGCCCAAGAAGAAGAATCTTGCTGAAAATAGTTCCTTCGTGATTATTACTTGAGCATGGGAGTATTAGAAAGGAAACAGGCGGGAGAAAGATTTTTCTTCTTCTTTTCGTTCCAAATTGGCAACCGAGGCAGCTGATGATTGTTGTAGACTAGCAGATGAAACGATAGAGTTTGAAACAACTTTTAGGAAGTTGGCTCCCATTTAGAAAATAGGAAACTACAGCAACATTTATATTTCAGCTTTACAAAGTATTGGCGATAAAATATAAATGATAGCAGTGAACATCGTCGTTTATGTATTGTGCCCACTAGCGACCACAGATTTTAACTTTCTGCTCATGTATTAGTTTCGTGATAGTTGTACAACTAATATTCGTAGTTCAAATGCCCTCATTATTTCAGTAGCATGCGATCGTGGTATTAATAATAACACCCCAAATCAGCCAAATTGAACATGGGTTATTATAATGGATAGATACCATTTATTTTTCTTTAGTTGTTCCTTAATTATAAGGAAAACAAGGATTTGTTACAAGTTTAATTCGACAGTAGTAGTAGAGCGACCATTATGACAAAATTTAAGACAAGTTTGCATAATGAGAGTTGCAATGCGTCACAAGAATTAAAAGCACAGATGTCGCATAAAACAAAACGTAATGACTCACTTCATTGTAGCACAATGGGTCCAATTAGTGTTTCGGATTAATTGGATAACACAGAAGCTGTGACGTTCAAGACCTACATCACGAAGTTCGGAAACTACGTACCTTGTTAACTGAGCATGTAAATATTTTCAATGACACGTTTCTAAGTCTACAAGAGAGGACAATCTCTACGCTGGCAATTTGCAAATCTTCTATTCCACTTTCAGATTTTTTTTTAAATATTTCAGCTGTGTCTACTCTTGAAATGTGTATTTTGAAAACTATCCACTATTGTACTGACAAGAATTATAATTTTATGGTACAATATAATTTTAGATAAAAGACTTTCGGTCCATCCTCTCTCTCTCTCTCTCTCTCTCTCTCTCCCCCCTCTCCTTCAGTTACATTATCCGTGCCATTATTGTAGAATAAATTATAAAGCCGTTTTTTTTTTGGTCTTTTATCAACAATTATTAATTTAATATTGCTTCTAAAATTATAACGCTAACTGATTGTTGAAATTATATTTGGTAATTCAAACATATAATTAAACTGAAATATTATATGTATTGATATTTAATTGACCATTGATTTTATAAACATATAATGCCAATAAGTTTCGTACAGCGCCGAAAAAGATCGCAAAACCTTGTAAGCCTTTCAACATCAGAGTTACGTCCAAACCGGTCAAGACGGTCCGTCACGTTTTAAGATCGCCAAAAGACATTAATGTTTTTTCAAACACGCTGGAGTGTTCAAAATCCCATGTGCTTGTGGTCTAAACTATATATTTCGGATTTTCTCGAAATCCGAAAAAAAAGAACATATATGTTCTTTTTTATATGCTCTGATGTTAATAACAACAGATCAGGCAATTTGGGTCTAGCCCATCATTCCGCGATTACAAACCATACCATTGATTGGGATAGCAGCTCCATGCCTTATCTAGAAGAAGACTTCAGTTGTAGAAATTTCAAGGAAGCCGTAGTAGTCCTCCGTTCTGGAGAAAATCTTAACAGAAACCAGGGAATGATAATAGCTGACACATGGAAAACCTTAATAAGATCAGTCTGCCAGAATTTAATTTCGCTCAAAACTACAGAGCGTGCTCTCACAACAGTGACTAACCCAACACGCTCGATGCGTGTAATATTACCCGTTTTGTTTTAATTTTTAATTTATACGCTAGTGTTACTGCATTTACTCTATACTAGCCACTTTGAGTTTTCTCTTACCGTCATAAGCCCTGAAGAAGCCGAACATCCCAGTTGGCGAAACTTGTTGGCATTGTATGTTTATAAAATCAATGGTCAATTAAAGATCAATATATATTTCAGTTTAACGCTAACTGATGTTATTTGCACTGTTGAAAATGTTGCTGTAACAGTTGCTATGGTTTCCATTGTTAAGAAAAGCACAATTATTTTGTCTAAGCAAACAATAAAAACATGGTTTGATTTTAGACAGACAGTAGTTAAAGGGAAAAAATACAACGATGGCAAAGTAACGAGACTGGCAACAGATGTTTCTCTTGAATTGGTGTGATTGATCTGGAACGAGCAGTAGGAGCTGAAATTCCTGTGAAGTGTACATTTTGTATCCTTTCCTAACAAGCAAAGTGTTATTTGGTGCAGGTTGGTCACCTAACTGCGAATTCTTTTTCACAAATGGTTTTCGAAACTCTGGTATTAATCTATAAGGAATTCTGTTACTTCTTTTCGCTCGACTTGCCATTTAGTTTTTACCAAGTCGTTGGTGGCCAAGGTATGTACCATGAAAGGAATTCCTGTTACATCTGTACGTACAGTAACTTACGTTCCTTTCTGATATGACAGTTTTCTTTGTCCAGTTGCTTTCTCCTGTGCTTCTAAATTCTTTCAGCTACCTGGCGGCAACTAGGTAATGGATTTTTTCCCCACTTTATCTTCTTTTGGATGTCTTCCCAGCAGATTATTCTGCTGACCTCAGACAGAGAAAAGATTCAAAGATAATTAGACTAGTCGCCATAAGATATTTGATTTGCGCTGCTTATTTACCTCTAAGAATGCTGCCGGCGAGGAGAGTAATACAGACCGAAGCAGTATTTTTCTCTTCCCATTTCGGATATTACATCGAGGACAGTTAGAGTTGCTCTCTATAAAAAAGTTGCACCACATTAACTAAGTTTGTGCTTACTTTTGTCTGTACCCTATTTATCGTATGATTTAAGGTTTTTTTTATTGTTGATGTGCACACAACAACAACCAATATTAGGTCATGCATAGAAGAGAAGAATATTGGGAATAAAGTACGATTCATTGAACAGGGAAACTCACAGAATGTAAATAAATGTTAAGATGATCACATAATGAAACAATTCAACTGATCATATATTTCAAGATTTGACTTGAGATAATTGCACAAAGTTAATCGTTTTACATGATTATATAGGTTAATATTTGCGATTATAATAAAATGTTAAACACATGTCATGTACATGATAATGTATACGGTCGACAGTTGAGTTGAGATGATTATACAAGTCAATTTGTTATCTATTTTAATTGATACCATGCAATGGTTTATTATAATTTTTGAAAGCCATTCGACCTTCTCGTATCAATTGTTTTGCAATAATAAAATGCTTCTTAACATCACCTTTAATTGTATTTGACAGAATTATGGCCAAAACAATTAAGGCTCTGAGGCAAGTGTGTTTATGCTGATTACTCAGGTACTATCTGGTCGGTTTCTTTGTTTTGTGAAAGGGATAAAAATTGTCGTCCCAGAATGAGATTAGTTAACTCTTCTTTAGCAGAAAAGTCTTTATAAATGTTTATTGAATCCCAAATAGGATTCAAGTCGGCCTTTTCAACTAAGCCCTTTTTTCCCGGCAAACTTAGAGATGGTTATAGCGGTAGGGATCGGATCTCCAAAATATGCTAAGTTAAAGCCACCCGAACTGTATACACTACAACGGAAACAAATTCTTGCTTTACCGTACGTGAGTTTGTACGGAAAAAAAAAAAACTTTCGTGAAATAAATTTCTTTAGCTGTCAGCCTGGCTGGTCGAGTGGGTAGCGTATTCGCTCTCCAGCCAAAAGTCTGCGGGTTCCAATCCCGGCGTGGACATAGATGTTTGTGATCGTCTGTGGAGATACTAGTGATGGTGGTTGGCGGTAGATGGGGTTGGTGTGGTTGAGGTCAGTTTGTGGATTGAGTGGTGGAGACAGTTGTAGATGAGTCCTCCCTCGATGAGTCTTTGGACTCCTTGGAGGTGTCATGTAATAATAATAATAATAAATTTCGCCTACGTATCATACGCATCTCCTCAGTATATTAATAATGGAACACAATATAAAATTGCAATAAATGAATCAGTTTCAAAAATTGCCACCATATATGCCAGTAAAATTCCAAATTATTTGTAAAAAATTAGAATAATATAATAATCAAGGGTCGATCAAATTGGTTTAAGTTAAACCGACCTAATGGTCTTCGATTAAAACTCTATGTTCGACTAAACGTAGAGTTTTTTTTTTTTTTAACGAAAACTAAACATTTAATTCCTTATAGAGAGCTTATAAAAGAGAGTTGTGAGACTTTTCTACACCGACCGCACTTAAACAGATCTGATGAACTTCGGTTGTCCCCTTTATGGGAAATATTATTGCATTATTGTTATGCAAATACCTTAATAATAATAATAATAATAATAATATTATTATTATTATTATTGTATTATTATTATTATTATACTGTATTACAATTATTATTGTATTTTTTTCAAAATAATTTGGAGTTTTACTAATCGGCTCTTGTCCTATTAACGCTATACTGCTTCCTTTTGAAAACTGATTCTTTAATTGTAATTTTATATTGTGTTCCATTATTAATGTACTGAAGATGCCTTATGGTACGCAAGAGAAACTTTTCACGTCCGTCTTACATTTTTTTTCTAAGGAAACAAACTGCATACATAAAATTCTACATAATAGTACACAGTTACTCTCATTCAAGAAAATAATAATTCTGTCTGTTCTAATACATCGTGGTTTGTAAAGTGATATTTGAGAAGGATGTGGAGGAGTACACGAAAGAAAACATTCACGTATGTGTAAAAAGTCATGGGAATAACCTCAAAACTACTGATCAGAAAGTAAGCAGACCTGAGACACCCGTCATTATTAATTACACTTTCCTATTTAGGCAAGAAAAAATTACTAAATCAGTAAACTTTCTACATTTTTACAGGAGGCAGCACTAATTTCAGGCATAATGCAGGCTTGAAGACTTGTGAAACTTTTTTTTTTTTTTTTTTTGGTTAAACGTTACCACGAAACCACAATCAGGCCAGAATTTAAGAAAGATATTGTAACCTTCAGAATTAAAAAAAAAAGAAAAGAAAAAAAGGCACACAACTAATCACTTTCCTTTCAAAAGTCTAATAACAAAGAAGCCGTCTTGTTAGCTAGTTTGTCATTAATCTCAAAATATTTACTGGCAAACGGTTACAGCCAATTTGTTGAACAATTAGGTAGTTACAAGGTAAAGAATCCCGCTGAGTAAGTGGACAATTTTTTTTTCTTCCAACTTTTCTGGTCGCTAGCTTCAGGGGGAGGGAAGAAGTGTCTTTCGTTCTCGACGCGAAATTAACGAATTTTTCACATTCCGATCCTGTCATTCAATACCGACATGCGTTTTCTGAAATTGGCTGCAGTCCTATTTCTTACGATGACTCCGGAGAAAAAGAACAGGTCCAGGCGTAATAGCAGTGTGATCTCGTCTTGACGTAATATAAATCTGATTTCTGAAGGTCAGAAAGAATCCTCTCTTTGGAAGAAAAATCGGTTCAAGAAACTCATTCAATGAAAAAAAAATCCAATATGGTTAGTTTTAACTTTTTAGTGTTTTTTTTTTATTTTCTTTCTGTTTTCTTATACCATCAAATTCAGATTCGTTTCAATTTTAGCAATCAAAACGTATCTGAATTCATCCAATAAAATTCGATTTCTACATCTTCACGTAAACTGCCTATTAAAATAATATGAATTTATTAGTAAAGCAATTAAATTATTATGGTTTTTGGTTACTTAGGCCACTTTCTAATCAAACTGTCTAAGAGGTCCAGCAGTTAAATCCAAAGCGGTAACACCAGTTTAATAACTGGACTTGTTCAGGGATTCGTAATAATAAACTTCGCAGATGCATAATATTTTCAGTTAGTTGTCATTCATTGACCAAAACAAAATCGTAACCATTCACGTTCACTCAGATTTTAAATTCACTGAAGAGCTAAACATAGAAATTAAGCTCAGTCTTATCCTTATAAGGACTGGCTTAAAGGGGCGAAGCAAGAATGCTTTTCATCTTCCCCGTTATCTGTAGAGGACAGTGTAGGGATAAGGTGTTATTGAGCTATTAAAGATCTGATCATGGCAAAAGGGTAACAGCAATATAGAGCTACTAAAGCTCTGATCATGGCAAGAGGGTAACAGCAATAGCCGAGCCTCAGTTAGAACTTCATTGGCTACAGCATTGCCATCCATTACCCTCCAAGGGTATTAATCACCGCATCTCACAGTCGATTCTCCTCATCTATCCAAACATCTAAGCTCAGTCCTTATAAGGACTAGCTTAAAGGGGCGAAGCAAGAATGCTTTTCATATTCCCCGTTATATCTGTAGAGGACAGCGTAGGGATATTGAGCTATTAAAGCTCTGAACATGGCAAGAGGGTAACAGCAATAGACGAGCCTCAGTTACAACTTCATTGGCTACAGCATTGCTCTCCATTACCCTCCAGGGGGTATTAATCACCGCACCTCACGGTCGCTAAAAGCCAACCATATAATCTCCCGCACAGGGTGACCACTTAGCAAAAGTATTTCGTACTAACTTATGGAAGAAAAATGAACTAAATCTGAAAAAAAAGTACTAGATTTTTATTTGCTTTCGTTTCACTCTGTTTTGGGCATTTTACGATATCACTACCTTATTGTCATGGATGAGCTCAATGTAAAACCTCTAAATTAACACATGTACGACAAAAATGAAAAGACAAAAGTCAAAACTTATCTCACTGTAGTCATTTATGAGTCCAAGAGCTGCAGTTGTCATTCATCATAACAGAAGTTCCAGTTGTAACTCTAGCACTTCATATGTGTATTAATGTAATATATAATTTTTAGTGTTTAAAATAATATAACATTAAATTTTCAGTTATTTAATATGCTATTTACATATATACATATACAAGGGTGCCCATTCACACAAAAAAAAACACTGGACGCATTTATTCATTATTTTTAGCAGATTTTGCTAAATTAATTAACTCTTCAGAGATAGTAAAATCTGTAACTAATGAAAGTTTCAATTTTTCTTTTCTCAAAAAGGAGTCCATTCATCAAGTGAGTTTGTAGTTGATTTCTTATTTTATTCTTATTTATTTTCCCTGCTGAAAATATTCTTTCAGTTGCTGCTGATGAATGAGGGAGGCACAGTACAGCTTTAACTAATGTTTTTAAATTAGGGAACATTTGTTCTCCTACAGCATTTTTCATTTAAAAAATTTTATTCCAAAAAAAACATTTTTTATTTCAAAAACGTTATTCCAAAAAAACCTTTTTTCAAATGCTTCTACAGTCTTCAATAGTTACCATTCTCTACCAAGCTCTTCGTAACTCCCCTAGATATACATTTCTATGTCTAAAAACTGATCATTGTCGGCTGGATTTATCTTTTCAATGGGGTCCAAATGACGCAGTGCATAAATAAAAGGTGGTTACTCATATTGAAATATTTAATTTTTCCCCTTGTTTTCATTGTTGTAATGATCTTATAACGCGCGAGAAGTGTTTGAATAGCAAAGAATATATTTTCATTAGCTAATACCAGTCGGATTGCGTTAGTATGGATTCGGGGATGGGGAAGAGAAGGTTAGCGAACAGTGAGAAAAAAAAAAGAGAGAAATCATGCTTGTGTCACTGAATGTGACATATGGGGAGGTGGGAGAAGAGAAAAATATTAAACTCGTATGTCTAACTCTCATGTTGTTATTATTATTATTATTCGGAAGGAAGAAAGTACTAGATCTGTTGGTCAACGTACTAGAACACTAAAAATTTATAAAAAGTACTAGATCTAGTACGAAAGTACTAGATGCGGTCACCCTCCGAGTCCCACATCAACATTCCCCCTAAGCTTATATCCTTATAAGGACTGGCTTAAAGGGGCGAAGCAAGAATGCTTTTCATCTTCCCCGTTATCTGTAGAGGACAGTATAGGGATAAGGTGTTATTGAGCTATTAAAGCTCTGATCATGGCAGGAGGGTAACAGCAACAACCGAGTCTCAGTTAGAAATTCATTGGTTACAGCACTGCCATCCATTGCACTCCAAGGGTTGATAGCGATCGAACCCTAAGCTCAGTCTGGTACAAGAAGAAAATTAAATAAGAAGTGATGTAAATATCAAAAAGGTATACTATTTTAAACTTAGAATATAAAATAAAATTTAGATATTTTTCAATAATTTGAAGAATTATATTTGGTTTCTATACTATATATAAAATTATATATAAGTTTAAACATATAAATAATATTAAATAATATTAAATATAAATATTAAATATAAATAATATTAAACATATAATATACACAAAAATATTATGTATAAAATATTAATATTTTTAAACATAGGTGTATAATATGCTGGTATGGTATTTTCAGAAATGGTTTGTAGTTCTTTCTTACGATGCGCAAAAATATCTAAGATTAAAATCCCTACAAAAAACTTGAATATCTGATTTAGAATTAAAACAAAAAAAAAACTAATGATGAATTGGAATAGCAAATTCTGAAAGTGTGTATCAGTCAAATTCGCGAACACACTAAATAATTATTTGAATATTATTCTAAATATCCTTTACGTATTGTAGAGTCACGAACGAACCTAAAATTGTATTCGAAATGCTTTTTTTCATTTACACAGAGTCAAGGAGTCTTAAAAAACGTTACCACATTTTCATAAACTTAAGTCAATCTTATCCCTGGTTATATTTTACTAAATATTGAATATGACGTGCCTTTTATCTCATTCTGTGCTATTTCTGTGTTCCTAATTGCTATGGAGAGCTCTGTCCTTCATGAGATCGTCTGATAGCAAAGATCAATTTCATTGTGCGATTCCCATTAATTATTGGCGACATAATTAAGACCGATCCATAATAAGGGTTTTTAACTTCCGGTGTGTAACAAGGCACTCTAGCTGACAATTTATATTCAAGTCAGTCTTCCATCTCGGGAAGTTGCCGTGAATGTTATATCAATATTAGCAGTGCAAAATTAACATATTAATACCGCTCAACTATTAGTCATGTTATCTGATACGGTGTCTGTAGATTATACGAACGGTAGAACAGAAGCTATTCATGTCACTTCTTCAGTCTTGATCCAATTATCAGTGTGGGCAGTTCGTGTGAATCTACTTCGAGCGTATAGAGAATCAATTAAAATATTAAATACACGACAAAAGCGTCGGGGATACTTTCTGAAAAATCAAGTCTGAATGTTGACGTATGATGATCAGTTTAAAAGTTGTTACGCGTTGGGAAACGCGAAGCATTTTAATAGATAAACAACATGCCTGAATTCATTATATCGTAATGGTAAAATGAAATAAATAGAATATATTGAATTTACGGGAAAAGAGATTTTCATTATTAGCAAGGTTACATGGATGCAAATACGTGCTAAAAATAAACATGATATACTCATTGGGAATAGAGATTTGCGTAAACAAGGCAAATCTAAACATATATGGGAATATTGGAAGCAGGTTGCACTGCATAACAAGTTCATTCGAAGCTCTCATACCTACTAAAGATCAAATAAATATCTATTATTCAGAAAACGACAAGAAACTAGTATTTATTTGAACTTCTTTTAATCCTATATAGATACAGATTTATAAAATATTTGGTTTTCAGGATAAGAGGTTAAATATTTTAGCCTTGCGCTTCTAGACTTTTCAGTAACTCGTACTTTATGGTTCTAATCAATTATCGAAATGTGGTTTCATTGTTTCGGTTTCCCATCTTCTTAGACTGCGTATATTCAGCCACCAGTCAGTTTCGGGCATTCGAGCCAGTTGAGTACGGCCGAGTGTTAATAAGGCTGTTGTATTAGAATATTGAGACAACCACCTAACTCATTTTACATTAGAAAACATCTGTTTTCTAGAGAGAGAGAGAGAGAGAGATCTAATGACTTCTTACGATTCTTGACTGTTCATAACAGATTTAGGAATCTTTAAATGGTGTGCCTACCCACCAAAGCTAGGAAGCCTATAAACAGATTATTACGTGGGTTATCTGGATTAGCGAGATTACATAAACCTTAGATTCTCTGACCACTACATGAGCACTGCTCATTTTTATATACCAATTCAGAATTTCGGCAAGAAAGCCAGCGATTCGAAGTCAGATAATTCTTTTATATAGGTTAATCTACTTTCTTCTATAACGCTGTAATGGTCATGGTACTTTAACACTGAATTTTTAATAACACTTCATGTTTGTTCATGTTTAACATGAACTAAACATGAATTAAACATGAACAAATTCATGGAATTATATTTAAAAACTTTCTTGATTTTTTTTCATCTTTTAATAATCATTGAAGTCAATTTTGTTTGCAAATCACAATAGTTTTAATTGCTACCTGCCATTTTATAGTCACAGACCACCCCGTACATGTATCGTGATCTATTATCAGTTATATTCTACTTATTTTCTATTTTATTGGCACTTTGCTGAATGGGAATACAATATTTTTATTGGAAGTATAATTTGGAAGTTCCATTGTTCCTCTTCATAATCACGTGGTTGATTTCTAAATGAATGCAAGGTAAAATATCTCTATTTAAGAGATGGACGTGCTCAGGACATGCAGGAAGCAAACGATGTTGCCTTTCTCATCAGGTCTTACTTTATTGTTATAATTATTCTTATTAAATAATACTAATAATAGTTATCATAGGATTAACCACAAAATAAATGGTTCTTTATTAAAATTAGTTTAGTAGTTTAGCAACTGTCGAGAAAGAACAAATAACTGAAATTGGAGAAACCTTCCCAACTAATTCTTGTACGCTGTTTTGTTCCAAGAGGAAAACATTCCTTCATATGACGACAGTATATCTAATTATGAGCACGTGATTTATTGTCTAAACAATGAGGTCTTCCACACGCGACTCGCTCACTCCGTTTTTAGCAACGTCATTAAACTCTGTAACTGGAATGATTTAGAGTTGTCGACAATTTTTGCTCGAATAAATAAGCCAGTCCATACTTGCCGTCGTCTACTTCATCCCTTCTTGACTCCAGAGAAGCATTTCTTCCAAAGATTTATTTTTCCCTTTCCTTGTTTTTAAGTTCGTTACCTACATAGCTTAATTTAATTTGGTTGATTTCTTCATTCCACTGCAGTTAATTCTTAGAATTTCATTAAATAAATTCTTAATGGAAAAAATATTCTGTAAACTACGAAAGTTGTAAAATTTATTTGTAAAGAAGCTAGTCGAGCACTTAATCTAAAATGGTATTTGTAGATAACATAAACTGAAACTTAGAACAAAATTCCTGAATTTTTAAATGATGAATTTAAATCATTTTATAGAGAAAAACGGCATTCTATGTACATGCTGAAAATTGGTGAATTTTCGGCATAATTTTGTTTCCTGAACCATTAGTAAAACTGAACTGATATGATTAAGCGAATCGTCAACGTACAGTTTCTTTACAGATCAGTCATCGATTGCTTTTATAGCTCCAGGAGATTTATCTTTTCTCAATGAAATGTATGCAGATTTTTACAACCTCTTTTAACTCCATCCTAACCAATGATACCAAAATTTGACCAAGCAAGTTTAAATAACGTTATTTTTTAAAAACGATGGTGAAATAAACATCATTATACTCACTTCGTCACATTCGAGTTTTGTTTGTATCATACCAATTTAATACATTTCAATCCGAGCTTGGAACTTCAACGTAATCGACTTTTGCCTTTACAGCATTCTCATCACGGACAGCTACATCATCCTATTATTGTATTTGTGAAACAGCCAATCTGTAACGAACACATTAACGATCTCTCTCTATTACCTGAACTCTTTCATTCGGAAACACTACCCTTTAAACCACTATTACACATTCAGGCGCAGAATATTATGCAACTGATCACGACTGCCAGATGCAGACAGGAGGGAATGAAGTAATCTCTCATCTGCATCCTATTATCTTTCTTTATTGAAACTTACTCGCCTCGGGTCTAAAGGCAAATGAGGCTGCATGGCTTTGTCAGCGCCATGCATGCTAGCAACATCTATTAGCGGCAGCAAGGACCGCGTCATTTTGCCACGTACTGTTTGCAAGAGGGACAAATGAAACCTGAAATTACAGATGGCATAATCTCCTTAATAGCAATTCCAAACCAGATGGCAGTTGTTCATCTCAAGATAAGCGAGTATCTCTATTTATTCTTAACGGGCATAGAATACACATCTCTTTGGTCCATAAAGCTATTTATTTCTCTTTAAATTTATCGACTGTCGATCTGTAAATCCTGCAGATATCTCTCCCGACGGAGGCATGAATATTAACGTCATCACCAAATGCAGTTAAACTTACATTTGCCATTATATATCAAACGCACAGATTTCTACAATAATGAATGGCTTCATCATTTGTTATAAAGGAGCGGAAACATAAATTCAGTAATGCGTGTGCTTAAATGTTTCGTGTTAAAATAACTTGTGAAATACCGACACAACTGAATATGGTCTAGCATTACACTAAATGTCTTTGTGTGCTTGTTTTATTGACGGTATATTGGCGTGTGGAAAGTACTTCCGAAAAAATCCCCCCTAAGAGATATTTTTCTTCGTTTACCCGAACTTACAACTTTATGTGATGCGAAATGGGAGAATGGTGTCGGTGTAAATAAATGGACCATTTTTTACGTCCAAAAATCGCCATTCAAATAACTACATAACTCATATGACTCGGTCTTTTTTTTGTATTCAGTCTTTTTGCTCAAAAAAAAAAAGAGAGATAGTGTCATTACTGCCATTCTGAAATTGTCTTCAAAGTCTCCATGCTTTTACAGCTGTAAAAATGACGAATTTTGTTGCTCCACACATGGGTGTATACATCATTGCTCCTGAGACGTTATAGCCAGTGATTAGCCTAATGGCGTCACACTAGCACTTTAGCCTACATCAGTAAAACAAGAAATGGCTGCCATAATTCTTTGTTAAGGTAACGGGATTTGCGAGGATCGCAAGCAGACTATAAAAGTGTTACACTGACGCTTTAAGTCCTCCAAGTTTTCAAAATACTTTTAAGAGATTTTATATGTTAAAAAAATAGAAATATGGAAATAACTTTGTGCTTCTTTTAAAATGAAAGGGAAAGAGAGCACAGCTAGAAGGTTTGATATTGGAATACTCCGAAAACGCTTTATGAGCTATCGAGTTACTAATGGATATTTATGAAATCACAGTACACTGTAACTTGTTTTCCTTCAAATGTACAATAGTCATATTATTACTGCATTAATACAAAGAATGGAAACAGTAGCACGTGCTTGCAATGGTTATTGAATCGCTATCCTTATAGTCCTTATAAGGACTGGCTTAAAGGGGTGAAGCAAGAATGCTTTTCATCTTCCCCGTTATCTGTAGAGGACAGTGTAGGGATAAGGTGTTATTGAGCTATTAAAGCTCAGATCATGGCAGGAGGGTAACAGTAATAGCCGAGCCTCAGGCTATTGCTATTATGAAATGAAATGAAATAATGAAAAATGAAAATATAAATTATTTCCTTTTCTAGATGCTTTTATTTAAAATATTGAAAATCTTATGTTATTTAGAAAATAAATATTGTAGCGATCTTTTCTTTTTTTATTCTTTTTTATTCTCGATAATTCAGTTTATGATTATTAATTGTCTTCATATTTAAAATGTTCATGTTTCTGTTATGTTAATAATAATTTAGTAATGTTATGTACTTTCTGGTTGTAATAATATAAACTATAAATGCTTGTAACCTTTTTTTTCCTGAATGTTTAGGCATTAATTTGCATAAGCAGGTTGCTCCTTCTTGAAGTCCAATTTCGTATTTAGTTAGAACAAGGACTCTTCGACATTTTAATGCATATAATGTCTCTTCAGGGAGCGTTCTTGAGCAATGAATTTTGTTCACAGTAAAATTATCATACTTAACGTTGAATTGTGGAGGAGACACTTGCCTTGCTTATGATTAGTCACGTGACTAACAGTTGAAGTTCCGCTGCTCTATGAAATATAATGGACTTCATTCATAGCGGTTTTTAGCAACTATTTACATCAGAGTTCCCAAAACTTTCTACGCTCACAGTGCCACCTAATGTCTCAATAATTTTTCTACTGTGCCTTTCAACTTTAAAATGTGCTCCACTGCGCCCCGGCGCGGACAACTCCGGAACCACTGGCTTAAATAATAATCATTCGTTTATATAAGAGCATAGAATTAAATATTAGTTAACCATTATCAATTTGTGATTTCATGACAAAAATACCACTTTTATTGATTCACTAAATTCTCGTTCAGTGAACTAATTTTAATCGTCAGTTGTGGAGAAAATACAGCTAATATTTAGTCTTACAGAATAATTTCTTTCTGTAACAACCCGTTTATGTCGCGTATCCAACGGATAAAGTGTTTCCAAATCTTTCTATTTTTTTTTCTTACTTTCTGAGAGATTGGTATTAAATAACATCTTATAAGAGGATGCAGAAAAGAAATATTCTAAATGTCTAAACCATTATTCACTGAAAATTTGCACTGAGAATATATTTGTGTAATGCTCTTGTTATTTACACAAACAATGCATTGATTTTAAATATGATCATATTTTAAAATTTTCATAACATTTCTATTAAAATAGTATGATGAATATAATGAAGCAAATGGCCTTTTATTTGTGTTTATATAAAATGTGTCGTTCATATAAAAGAATGTAATCCCATGCGCATAGTTCTAGATCAATAACTTGTGCTATTTATTATATTCCCACGATAAGAATTCTGATGTGTTGGTATAATTATCAATCCGTAGATAAAAAAGCATAATTTATTTTAAAAAATTTTATAGAGGCACAAGAGAACCACCGGGAATCACAATTAATTCATGAAGCAGAATTAGATTTTGCTATTATTAAGAGACATTGGCTGAAGATCACTTATTAGAACATGCTTTATATAATTAATGAAGAAAATAATAAATAATCCAATGGTATTAAAGTGACATGAAATCTTATTAAAAAAGAAGAATAATAACAAAGTTTATGATATTATGCCAAATATCAAGTAATTAACCAGTACTTGCCACGACACACCCTTTAAAATTTTACTTATGAAAAATACACATAATGAAAAATGTATCTTGAATTTTTACTTGATCTCTCGAGAAGATCAGGTTAGTCGCGGATTTGTATGTTGGAAACAGTTGCAGTCATTTAAAAAATGTAAATGAATTTAATTCTTTGGAATTTGGGTGTCCAAAGCAACTTAAAAAGGGCGCGATGAGACCAGTGTATGATAGAGCATGTACTTATGACAGTTTATCCTTTTCTTTTCACAATATTATTAATATTTCAATGACTTATATAAATTGTTAATTAAAATGCAGGATAATAAGCATCCATTCATTATTATTTTATAGTGAGTGAAACAACTATTGCTTATCTTTGAAACTGTAAAATCATCTTGAACGTGAGTTAGCTATCTTCATATGGAGGTGACGAAATTCTGAAAACGCCATTTTCGGAATGAGAAAATTTGTAACTTCTATGTGAGGGCAGCTAACTAACTTTCAGCTTAATAATACTTATAAAGGTTCTTCTCATTTCTAGGCTGGATTTCAACCCAGATTTTTTCCCACTAAATGACATCGCAGTTATCAACTGAGCTATTGAGAATCTCTATGAAATGCAATATCAAGACATGACAAAATAAAAGGTTTCATTCTCGCAACTTCTCAATCAATTTTAAAGCATTTATAGTTTCAGAGACAAACACTAGTCGCTTATTCAGTATAAAATAATAATGACTATTTATTATTCTTTATTATAATTATTAATTTATATCTTTATTGAAGTATCAATATTATGAAATGAAAAAGGAAGAAGACAGATATTGCAATACGCTTGAGTTATTAATCAAATTTGATTCCAATATAATATTTCGTAATAATCATTTATTTTGTTTAATATATCTTTGAACATAAATGTAGACGACAAATGAAACATCGCCGATCTCTTTTTCTTTTACTAATATAATCATGATTATTTTTGTTGCCTTCATTGGAATAAATGAGTAGTTTTTTCCAACGCATCCATTTCGTTGATTTGTTACTGTTTCAATATCGATTACATTTTTTCTGATTCTAAACAATTCGCCATTTCTATGGAAACCCAATTTACCTTGCAATGATATTCATCTGTTATTTGTGTCAGCATTCTAACTTCCTTTGATAAGTAGAAATTAACTAACCTTCCAGGATTGTCGTGACCGGAGATGAGATGCCAGATTGTAGCAGCTGATCTTCATGTGAGCAATAGTTTCACTCTTGCTATGATATAATCATAATTTATCATCCATATTTTCATTGATGATAAATATTCTATCACTGGGTATAGCAATTACCTAATGTTGGATCGATCATTGGAAGCCTCCAGTTTCCCCCTGCACTAGTTTGTAGTAACTAAAGACGAGTTTGTTTGATCGATTTTAACGATTTGAGCATTTCCTTGAATTTACTGTACTCTTTCCTTAGAGAAATCTCCAAGAATGATTGCAGTCTGCATTTTAGAAAGTTTTAGAATGGATTCAGATGTTACCTATTACTTAGAACTATAGAGATGAAAGAAAGATCCCCATCTATGCCATTAAATTATATTGTAAGGGAGTCTAGAAGAATATGATTTTGTAGCATGTAGGAATATTATAATGCGAAAGCATTTGTGCATTGGACACAAAAATAAATACTAAGAGAACATGCAAACCATTCGATAAAGAAAGGGTTTGTTTGAATATAAGTTTAATCTGAACTATTGCTTTCCAAATTCTAGAATCAGAAAGTTCCTGTGAGAGATGTTTTGAATCAATAACTCGAATATAAAGCGCAGCAAGAGACAAATTTGTTTAGTCAATAATGTAGCCATTGATTCTCCTCATACACGTAAAAAGTTACCGGTTTTGTTTGAAGTTTTTAGCAAAACTTGTAAATGAAAATGATAGAACACTATAATTGTCATTTACCTTTATATTATGTTTGATATTATCTTTGTTTACTTTATTAGAACTAAGGTGTAGGGAAAACAAAAAATACTTACCAATAAATTAAAGACTTGATTCTGTATGTTAGTCAAGTAAATAATAGTTTAATATCCGACGTTTCACTGACTGATATCTGTCAGCATTTTCAAAGGGTACACTGGTAAGCAATAGAAAGTAACAAAAACTAGGAAACTAGCCAGTGTACTAACCAATACTAACCAGTATTGCTTAACAGTGTACCCTTTGAAAATGCTGACAGATATCAGTCAGTGAAACGTCAGATATTAAACTATTATTTACTTGACTAACAAACAGAATTAAGTCTTTAATTTATTAATACTAGTGGTCAAGAAAAAGGTCATAATATGAAAAAAAATACCTTATCTCTCATCTTAGATTGTCTCAGGAGAAAGCGCTGGGATTACCTTATTTCTTCTTCATGCTTCCAATTGTATGATGCATTTGTGCTGACAACTATGCTACTGTAATTGGTAATTATTGCGACATGCATAATTTCAATGCTTACTCAACGTGAGCGAGATCGCTTAATGTATGCTTACTGAAATTTTGGTTTAAACTCGACAATTTGGAACACTTATATAAACGAAAAGACATGGAGAAAGTGATTTTATGTTACGTATTTGCATTTGTATTTTTAACTTAATGTTAGTAACGCATATGAGCACGAGCAGTATTGTTACGAAAATTAGTTTAGGCTTGTTAAATTTGTATTCGTATGAAAGCTGTATCCTTTAGATTTAGTACTATTATCATTTTCTATTTAAGGTTTTTTTCATTTACTACTTTTTGACTCGAAATATTAAGATTAGTTATAGTTTATTTATCAATGCGTTAGATTAGATTACAGAATTTCTATCTGAATTATTAATAGACTCTTATTGTACTTTCTACGTGTTTTGATGAGAAGAAATTTCCAGACTAAATAGATAAATTAGATTACTGATGGTCTCCAACAATGAACAATGACTTTTCCAACACTAAATTGCACAAGCCCCTTGGAAAATGGCAGCTCTGTATAGCTCGTTTTCCTTGCAGTGAGAGCTAATTCACATTCGGTTATTTTGTTCATCTCGGTCTCTAAATCTTATCTAATATTCAAATCAGCAGCAAACCCGCTACCATACTCTAATTATTAATATATTTTGAGTATTTGATCTTAATTATAATATTTACGACGATATTCACAACTTATTTCTGTCGTACAGAGAACTCATTTTTTACTTGAAATTCTTTGTTTTGAAATACTTCTATGCGACTTTAGAAACGAAAAGTTTGTCGCCCTTTTTGCAAAATGGATAAAACAGTCTCAAAATAGTGTGAAAGGATAATACACACATTTAGTTACATATATAATAAATGTATATGTATACGATGTCTTCTAAAATAATGTACAGTTTCAATGTACAAAATTATCATGATAATTAAAATTATCATGATAATTTTAATTAATCATGTAAAATTTGAATTCTTTTAACTTTATATAAATTTCATGATTACGATTAGTTTATTTAGCTCCTTTTAAATTCTGTAATGAAATGCTCTTTGTAGAAGTTCATTATACATAGTCAAGTCGAAAGAACAAGAGGATTTCGGGAAGGGGAAAAGAATCCTAGTTTTGAATCTCTACCAGATGAGAGGAACCTTTAAATGACTTTTCATCTGAAGTTGAGTTGACTGGCTTCGTTTGCAGGTAAATAAAGTCGGATTTTGATGTCGGATTTTTTTCCGACATCAAAAGAAACAGCTGTACTAAATATAGCTAATTAAGTAGGCAGACAATCACCCTATTATTGTATTTATTAGATTTTTCTGAAAGTAAGTTAATCGTGACGAGAACAGATTTTGGGAACAGATTAAATTTAAAAAAATACTTCGATAATTGTCTCTGAAGAGTCTGATCGCATGAAAATGAAAGTAATACATAGAATTAAGGAAGTAGGTGGATTGATGGGAATTAGAGTCACTGCAGATAACAAAAGGAGGGAAAGAAAATAAGTGCCTGTTCTCTGTCGAAGTTATGAGATCAAGGGCATATAACATCTAATGATTGCTGCTTTAATAGCGGTCATGATTTATACTAACAAAGGAATAATGCTTATACATATATTTATTAAAATTAGGATTCGAAGAAGTACATGAATTAGTTAACATAAATAATAATAAGTGAAGAAAATATGTAAATATTTTACAATATGCTCCAAAAAGTGTTTTTAACGATCACAACAACTTAGAAGTCTTCTTCATCTGCATGAAATATTATACCTCGATAAACTTTTTAAAATCTTTTCTGTTTGATTATTGTTGTATAAGTAGTCAACTAAGGCAAACTTGATATAATTCTAACACTTATTAATGTTATCAAGAAATAATTAAATAAAACAAACAAGCCTAATACAACTAAACGAATCTCTTATGAAAAATGATCTGCACGCAAGAAAAACGCACCATTATCTTAGATTAACCTTTTTGTTTATGCGAGAAGCAAGGTTTTCTTCTTGTAGTTTGAATATCTCATTATAATTAAGTGTCTAAACCCCTAGATACACGTTGAGATAATGAGATTAACCATGTCTTCTTCATCCGTGCTCTCTTTTGGTTTTGAAACAAAACCTCCCTTGTAAAATACTAATAATCTCTTAAATCCACTACTGCAAATACATGAAAATGGAATACTGTACATTATACACAAAAAAATTCTCGATCAATAAGGACAGGCTTATGCAACATCTAGGATAAAGTAATAATAAAAGAAAGTCAGATTTATTGTCGTAATTTTTGAGTTTCTCTCCACCTCAGATCTTGATTTTGAGATTTTTCTAAATATTCTTAATATCACACCAAGAGTTTTTAATGTACACTTTCTGCACCAGCATTCCATTTTTTTCTGTATTTTTATTGTGATATGGGTTTTAGTCTTCATATTTCACTCGGAAAGGACAATTCCCTTGATGGAACTTGGGTTCATATTATAACGTTCGCCGTACAAAGGTTCTTGGAAACCATAGGGTAATAAGAACCTTTTTTGTCAAATGAGGATGTGTTGGCTGGTGTCATACGGAGGCGGTAGGATGTTTTTCGTCCTAAAATAGGAATATTTGCAAGGGAAGGCATAATTGACATAATAAAAGGGCCATTAATCCTATCAGCAGAGTTTACAAATAGGATTAATGGCCCTCTTATTATAATAATTAAGTTCTTTTAAAGCAGAGTGACTTGGGTGTGATAGGCAGATGAGCCTAACACATTGGGGAGGAGGGGGGGGGGGAGGAGGAGGTTAGATATGATCAAATATTTTCCTTGCTCATCTCTTAAACACAAAATAGTTGCAAACCCATAGCATATTAGTACGGTGGACGGACTAAAGAATTAATTTTTTTTAAATTATTATTATTTGAACTTATTTATATATATTTATTTATTTACTTTCCGAAAACCCTGCTCTAGATATAGAATGTTTTCAGCCACTTCAGGCCTCCCAATGTTGTTGTTGGTGGTCCACGGGAATATTTATTATAAAAACAAGGAAGGAGAGTATTTGAAGATTGAATGGCCATACTTGTATGATAAAAGAAAGCCTTCGTTTTATTCATCAATATAACTTTTTGTTAAGAGAGTTTTCGAATTAGAGCAAACATGTCCACTCTTAACAGCACTTTACTCTTTGCAATACAGAAATATTTCTAACAGGCAAACAACTGAGAAAATCAAAATATTATTCGAAATTCAGTTCGATTAATCTTTAAATAAAGAATTAAGAAGAAAGTGTCATGTATCGGTGTGATTGTAAGGAATATATGAACTGCAGTCATTAATTAAAAGATTTTGTTTTTGCCCGAAATATTGCGAGTTCCTTCAAATATATTTTGAAATGTGAGTAGTACGACCTTGTCACAAATGCTAACATCTTGTTTGAAAAGAAGGTTTTAGGAAGAGAGAGAGAGAGAGAAAAAAAAAAGATATGGAGTGACTTTGGTTTTTGAACAGTATGTTTGATTTCGTGAACAAATTCCCATTCATTGTTGTGACAAGGTGATAATTGTAAGACGTCTTTCACTGGTTGCTGTTTTATAACATCGGTTCTTTCTTTTGCTAAATGCACATCGTGGAAGGATAGTTCAACCATAAAAAACGAAGTACATTGAACAAAAATGTTACGATCCATCGAATACCAACCTGGTACATTCACTTGAAAGACTGCATCGCATCAATAGGTACTTTTATTACTAAAAAAAGTATAAGCTACTTGTGGTTCAAAATAATCGTTAACTTCTCCATGTGACTGATAGAATTCTTTCCTTTGAACTCCCCCCCCCCCCTTAGAACAAAATGAGGAACATTCTTTCTTGTCACAAATGTTTCGAAAGATGAAGAGGTAGTGAATAGTTCCTTTCTCTCCAACCTTTATATAAAAGAATATAACGATCCTCATAATAACGAGACTGAAATGGGGCGGTCAAGAAATAGCGTAGCTCTGCTGCTTCCTGCTTTCATCCTGTGTCTAATGGGATGGCAAGACAAGATTTTTTTTCTTAATTCAGTGATTTGGAAAGTTTCCAGACGTATACTTTAAGAGTAGAGGAAAACATAGGTGAAGAGTGTCAAGGGTTGTTTTATAGTAATGCCAAGTGAAGAACATTGTGCATTGGGAGTGTCAGGTAAATACTTTAAGACATGTTGCATTCTTCTAATGTGATCAGGAAATTAGATCAAGAAAAGAATAGGTTGTAGATCACACACACACACACACACACACACACACACACACACACACACACACACACACACACACACACACACATCGTTTGAGCGCCATCTGTTGCCAACAGAGCGTATTCATTATTTCTTGATATTATTTTGGCACGCAGTCTGAGTGCTTTTAGTAATAATCTAACAATGAAACTACGATGAAATCAAGCAGACTTAACTCTTATTTAGTATTTGGCAAATTACAGTCATCACGTATAAATGTTTTTAATTTTTGCACTACAGTCGTCATAGCAACGTCCCGATATAGAGATGGTATAGAGAGATAAGTTATTAAAGTTCATAATATTTTATAAATTTTAGGTCAAATGCTTATGACCATTAAAGAAAATTCCGGAGTTTGTAATCCAAATCATCGATCGATTGGACGCTAATCGTTTCTCCATACTTTGCTATGTTTGAGAAAGAATGTGTTCTGTTACCTCTATTTCCTCGTATCTTCGATGGAATCTGAATATAGGGTTGAAAAACAGAGGGAGTCCTCCTCATAGACTGATTTATAAAAGCATGCGATTTTTTAAAATATTACATATAAACTAGTAGAACTCGACGAAATTCCACCAAATAATGATTATGTCATAAAATTTAATTAATTTAACTAATTAAAGATTAAAAGAAGACACCAATATATTTTTCGCTTAAAAGGTACATTAATTTAAAATAGAATGATTAACTATTTGTAAATTTGCTGCAGCCAATGAAGTTCTAACTGGAGCTCGGCTATTGCTATTTCCCTCCTGCCACGATCAGAGCTCGTAGCTCAATAATACCCTATCCTTACATTGTCCTCTACAGATAACGGGGAATATGAAAAGAATTCTTGCTTCGTCCATCTAGCCAAAAAAAAAACTATTTGTAAACTCTATTATGGATATTTTTGTTCAAATTAGGTCGGATTAGGATATGCCTTTTATTATGATAGGCAATCAACTATAATTAAGAGTTGTGTGTTAATGAGCTAATTACCGCATTTTTTAAAATCAGTCTTGCTCTTGTTCTGCATCGCTGATTTACAAAAATTATCTTGTTCCGCTGTTCAAAACCTATATTTTTCACTTGACAAAATTAATCTCTCTCGGAGGATGTCCAAAAATATTTTCTTAAAGAAGAGAGTAAAATATACGTCACCGTGCTGTAAACCCTCTTCGTAGAAGTGTTGCTTATATAATTACATGTGCTCTGTCTGTTCACCTGTCAGAACCCGTCATCGTCAAGTAATCTATCTGTTCTCGATCACTCCTTAGGAGTTAGAATCGATATAAGGCTACTGACATATTTGGACATTTGGTCAATACCAGACTCGTTTTCCGATTCCGCCTGTTGTCAACCCTTCTTTCTTTATGACAGTTCTTCTAATGAATTATTCATTAGTTCTACCAATCGTGTATCTGTTTTCTTAAAGAAAGACCTTTCTGCAAAGATAGATCTCTTAGGAAAAGGTTTAAAATTTTATCATCGATCACAATCTTTTACTTTGTCAGATACTTTAATCTGTGAAGCGGATTCTCCTGGTTTTAAACAACACTGCTTATTTGGTTTGGTTTGTCCTTTTCACGAGGATCATATTTTTTCCCTTTTCATTAAGAGAAAAAATGGCCTATCTTTATATTCATTTACACCAGGGGTTCCCAACCCTATGCCCGCGGGCACCATGGCGCCCGTCGACCAATTTGTGTGTGCCCGCCGCTGTTCAACCGTGTGCCGTATAGTTTGAAATAATCACGCAACAATTCATGGCATGCTATATGACGCATGCGTTAATGACACATGACGAGTATTAAACGCATACAATGTAAAGTAGACGCGCATTCGAAGTTGTTCATTCCAGTTTAAGAACTGGAATATCATCATATTCTCCTAATTACGAAGCACTGGCCAATGAAATGCAATGCCAAAGATCACACTAACTTACATATATATATTTAAATTTTTATATAATGTAAACTTTTAAGTAATAAAACATTTGATTATAATGTAAACTTTGTATGTATTCATTTAACAAAAGAATTCAAAAAAACTGCTTGAAAAAATAGATGGTGCCCGCCACCCTATCGGTATTTTAGAATGTGCTATAGGAAAAAAAAAAGGTTGGGAACCTCTGATTTATACCCTAGGAAGATTTGAAATTATTATTCTGATCTAAGACTGGCAAAATGAAAGATTTTATAAACAAACCCTCATCGATGACAAGAATTTATATTCTTGTTATGGGAACGATTAATACTTCGGCCGTTTTCGATTATGTGTGAAGTTTCTGCTATTTTTCTAAAACATCACCCACGTTCTATTGAAATGTAATATTGTATTATGGATCAATAGTGCTCAATTGTTTGGAACATGAACTTCAGAGTTCATGTTCGAAACAATTCAGCATTATTCAACATCAGACAAATTCAACAATTCAATATCAGACAAATTATAGCGTTTTTATTTTATTTTTTTTTGGGAGATGGACTGAGTCCTTGACTCTTCATCTGATTGAAGTAAATCTGTGGATGGGGTGTTATTGAGCTAAAAGTTGTAGTCATGGCTGGGTAACAGCAATAGCTGAGCCTCAGTTCCAGACAAATCATAGTAAATTGACTCAGTCTTCTTAGTAATGATTCTGTATATAAAAATAAAATTGGTGTATTAGCATATTTTTAGAATTCAAAAAATATATATGGTCATTAGATATTTAATTGACAGGATATTTAATTTGACAGGAAATTCTATTCTTATTTTTATTTATTATTATAAAATATTAAGAAAACAAAAGCTTATCACTACTCGAATATTTCCTTCCGTAATATTACGTATATTTATGTGGCGAAGTGGTGGAAAATATGCTTTGGTTTCGGACCTACAAGTATGTCTGGGGAGGGAAAATAGAAAAATTCTAGAAAAGACAAAATAGAAAAAGGGGTTGAGTTCGTTGCTTTATTGAATACGATGTGGCCTAGGATTGTTGGCATTAGTGAAGCCTGGCTATCACAATCAGATATGGTAATGAGATCGAGTGTGATGGGTATGCTATTTTTAGGAATGACAGAAGAGATAGGACTACTAATGGTATCAGATGACTTAAGTCCAGTTAGGGTAGAAACACAAGAAAAAAACGATGGTAAATTCTGTTAACCCCCCATTATGGTGGGTGTTTATCTCTTACGAAAACGTTTAAAATTTTATCATCGATCACAATCTTTTACTTTGTCAGATGCTTTAATGAGTGCATCTGTGAATCCTGGTTTTAAAACAACCACTGCTTATTGGGTTTTTCATCACTACAGACCTGGCAGCTCAGTTGACTAATCGCTAATTTTGCCGTATGGGTGACTTTAATTTTCCATTCTCATTATAAGAAAGAAGAGGAATTTATTTAATTGTTGCGAGACAACTTTCTCAGCAGCATGTGAAGGAAGGAGGTCAAAAAGTGTTGGAGTTGCTCATAGCATCAGAAGGGGTCTCTGTTAAGAATATGGCTATTTTACCACTAATTAGTGACAGCAAAGATGCTGTGCTTTCTTGGGAGGTATCTAATTGTATTGATGCTCCGATTAAAACAGGTTACATGCTGAACTACAAAGCTGGAAATTATGATCAACTTAGGAGAATACTATCTTTGGTCCCATGGTATCAGTTACTGAATGGGAAAAATGTCAGCAGTGCATGGGAATCTTTGAAAATGTGTTTAAATGAGGCGGTATCTGAATGTATCCCTGCTGTTCGAAGAATAAATAGGTCTGGAGTTAAATGGATGTGCAACCTTATTAAGCAAAAGATCCACAAGAAGATGATGATGTGGAAAGAATATCGTGAGAATAAGAGTGAGAGGAGTTATGAAATATATAAAGCTCGAGCCAGAAAAGTAACGAGTTGTGAGAAAAACTAACACGGAGTATGAAAAGAAATTGGGCATGCAAGCTAAAGGCAATCCAAAAGAATTTTATTGTTATGACGCAAGCAAAAGAAAGAATGAAAGTGAAAGAATAACTTTATTGAATTCAGAGTACTCTAGTGTCGGAAGCTAATGAGATCGTTCAGTTAATGAGTACTCACTTTGCTAAGATATATCAACCAGGTGTACACCATGTTGATATACAGTGTTACTGCTACATTGGATGAAGAATTAGAGGTTTATAAAAATGAGGTTGCAGAACTGTTACGTAACCTGGATAAGAATTTGTCAATAGGGACAGATGGAATATCAGCCCGATTGCTAAAGAAATGTTCCGCCGAAGTGACTAGGCCTTTCACATGTTTATACAACTTGAGTCTCAGCTCAGGAGTGATACCATAGAAATGGAAAGAATGTATGATAGTTCCATTGTACCAGGATGGCGCAAAAATTGATGTGTCTAACTACTGACCTATCGGTATCCTTGGTGTGGTAGTGAAGATTTTAGAGAAGTTGGTAAGAAGTCGCATACAGAAATGGGTAGACGAACATGCGATACTCTGCAAGGGACAGCATGGGTTTACTAAAGGAAGGTCATGTTTTAGAAATTTGCTCATATTTTATAAGAATGTTACGGCCGAGTTGGATAAAAGGAATGGATACACTATGATAATGTTGGATCTTTCTAAGGAATTTTATAGGATACCACACGAAAGCTCTTGCATAAACTGGAGAATTTGGGATTGGAATATAAACTTGACTTGGATCAGGGGATGGTTGACAGACAGATATCAAAAATGTGGTATACAGTGGGTGTGAGTCTGCCAGATTTAAGGTGACCAGTAGTGTACCTTAGGGCTCAGTCCTTCGGACATTACTGTTCAATCTATACATTAATGACATCAGGCAGGATATAACACCAGATGTGTAAGTGTCTGCCGATGATGCGAAGGTAGGCAGGACAATCAGGGATGCTACTGATATTCAGCACTTACAAAATAATTTGAAGAGGCTGGAAATTTGGATAAACGAAAATGGCTACCAGTTTAATGTTAGTAAGCGCAAAGTTATGCACTTTGGCGTGATTAGAGTTCCAGCGGCATATTATATTAGCGGGGTAATGCTACAAGAAACTGAAGAGGCAAGGGATCTTGGGGTATTGGTGTATAGGAATTTGAAGTTCAAAGATCGCATAGCAAACGTTGCAAATACAATTCGTAGGAGAATTGCGATGTTGAAGCGAACCTTGACATGTAAGGATAAGGAAGTAATTTTGTCTCTTTATAAGGCTTTGATACAAAGATTATATCCGGATTATGGAATTTAGATTATGTGGACAGATTGCGAGTATGTGGACTACAGACTCTGGTTAGCTGAAGAAAGAGGGGTGATATGATAGAGGTATAATCTTTTGAATGGGTGTTATAGGATATCATCGTATGAAATGCTTCGTTATATGGAAGGTGGTGAGAAAACACGGGGGCATCCATGGAAGTTAAGGTTGTTTACAGTCAAGAAAGGGGTAAGAGCTAGGTTTTTCTCCCAGAGTGCAGTGAGTAAGTGGAATAATTTGAATAGTGAGTACATCTAGTGTGAATGAATTTAAGGGAAGGCATGACAGCTGCTTTTGGTGATTTACAGCTTCACTCGATGAGCCCTTGACTCCCTAGAGGTCTCAGATGATCATGATGGTGATAATAACAATAATAATAATAATAACAACACATACGGTTATACACACTGAAGATGGAGTTTCCCCCGAACAATAGGATATTAGGGCAATTTAAAGTGAAATCTTGCTTAGTTATTGAATATATTTAAGTTAGAAATTATTCTTTTCTTACGTTTTGGTAAAATAAGAATGTAGAATATAAATGTAAGATTTTAAATACAGTTTCGTGTCAAGTATAATTTATTCCCTGCAGGTAAAAAGTTGTTGTAGCTCTATTTTTTATTGCGCACTTAGTCATGAGATATACCCTCACAAATCATCGAAAATTAATCATTTGATAAAAATGGCGGATTTGTGGATATATTATTATTTTATGGCAAATATAGAAATAAGCTATAAATTTTCGAAATTTACCAGGGATCGTATGATAATATAACCTTCGCATCCCAGCTGCCTTGATATGTGCTACTTAAAAGACACGGACTCTGCCCAGGATTCCCTATTCGCTTTTACCAAGCGAGAACTGGAAAGTGCTGATAAACACCTTGAACAAAAATGATATTAAATCACCTGACATAAGCACAAGAAAGAACATATTGGATAGAAAGAACATAGCAGAGTCGTGTTGCTTTTGCTGGACAACGCACCTACTCACACTGCTCATGAAACCCAAAAGACAATACACAACTTGAGATTTCATCGTCTGCCTCACCCACCCTATTCGCCAGACCTGGCCCCAACTGCCTATTTCCTCTTCCGAGATTTAAGAAAACACTCGAAAGGAACAAAATTTACCAGAGATGATGAAGTCACATCTACAGCCGAGGACTGGTTTGTGCAACAAGGGAAAGACTTTTTTTTCTCAGAAGATTTTTCTCAGAAATGATCAGCAGCGTTGTAACAAGTGTATGTCACTTCGTGGGGAATATGTACAACAATGCGCAAGTTACATGATTCTATCCCAAGTCTTTCACGGTGATTATCACAACTTTTCAGGATAACCTTGTAATTAGCGTTTATATTTGGTTTTACTGAACTGGCATCAGAGGCCACGCATTAACCTTAAGGGGTCAAAAACCTTCTGCTCAATACTTATGTCAGAAAGTTCAGTATAAGTGAAGTATCAATAGACCAAAAATATGGAGGGATTCATTATATCTTCCATTTTAATATCTTATTAGAATTTCGGTTTTTATTTTAGTATTTAATAATCTGAATAAAATTTACTTCTGAATTATTGGGGAATTTTATGGAATAGAAAGATAATAGGAGATATTCAAAAGCAACTTTCACTGTTCTCCTCTTTTTTATAACAACATTACCATATTAAGGACATTGTTTACGTTACAACTTAAACGCATGAAAATTATATTAAAATATGTACTAGTTCAAATCATTATTTTGTGAATCTGAGCCGTCTGTTTAAAACATAAATAATATTTTGTGCTTAAAAACGAAATGTTTACTTTGATAAAATAGATGAACTGAATATTTGTGTGGGCCATTAGCGAGAATATCCACACTAGATGAATAATAAACTTATAATTCTTCTGTTTTCATTCACCAGTAATAATTTGCAACGCGCTCTGATCATCAGAAATATCTTATGTATCTTAAGCTTTTGATATCATTAGATCATTTTATGTTCACTCTCCGTGTTGCTATTACATGTTTGGATTAATAAATAGAACTATACACTTCTGATAGCTTGAGGTTTCATTTATAAGCTGTCAATGAAGAGAAAGATCCGATTGTAATTGGAGAAAGTGAGATCTAAACTTGGTTAATGCCTTTCTGTTTTCACATTGTGGTGCAACAAGCGGACATGTATCTTTGGAAATTATTTCCAGCATTTAAGCACCACCTCAACCAAAAATCTCAATGAAACAATATGGGATGTAATATCTCTTAACTTGAATAAAAAAATTAAAAAAATCTTAATCTTAATCAGCTATATATGCAGCGTCTTTACTAATAATCCACCTGATACGTATCAATTTCCCAACAAACTATGCATGTTACTATAACAATACTTGTATGTGCATTGTTCTAACTGATAACTGTTATGAAACTATCTCTATTTCTCGTGCTGTAGTTCTAATTGTTGCCAGGCTTCTGATAGTTCTGATGTTAATAACAAAGCTGCTATTTGTTGGAAGTACATTTTTTAGTATTTTATTATCGTTCGTTAATTCATAAAATTAATAAAGAATCGGATAGCATTTTTTTTTATTAGATCGTCTATTGCATTGTTTAAAAAATTAAAAGTAACTATTTTTATTTAAACTTTTAGTTACTAATTTAAGAAGTGATGTTCGGAGCATTTTTGTTTTCTTATAAAGAGTACACTTAAGTGGAGAGTATTGTTTTGTTGTTCCGGTTGGATGCATGTATTTAAATTATAATTCATGTTAGTTACGATAATGCTTTCAATTTTAATAAGAATAAATTGCAAAACACGGAATGCTGAAGAATTTTTTCGCTTGTTTTTAAATGAAACACCAGAAACGCGTGCTCTGAATTCATGACCGAGACGAGGAAGTTCTACGATGTTTGTTATTCATCTGCAATTTAAATGTATTAATACAAACATAACAAAAACAATGAAAACATTATCTTACGAGAATTCATCATTCTTTTTTCGTCTTTCACTTGAGATCCTTATTTGTAGATACGAGGTTTCAAAACAACGGCAATTCTTTCCGAATATCTTTTTATTCATTAAAAACTACTTAACCAAGAGAATAATGAGGCAATCTAGTTAATCTTACGATGTGTTTTAGCAAACTTATTTAGCTATTCTTAAAGCAAGCTCACATGAAAACAAAGAAATGCAAAATGGAATTCGCTTTGTATTTTAAACCATTAGCGTCATTACGTTCTCCAGTATTTGGTATTCCATTGCCACATTTCTCTCCATGACTCATTCTACGACACTCTTTTTTTAAGGTTCCTTTCTTAAGAATCCGCTTTTTTTTCTTTTTTAAAATTCTCTCATTAAATATACTCATTCCACAATGTTTACCACTTCGTCAAGAATTCTAGGAACGATACACACCTTTTGTCGTATTATATCATACACATGTATCTTCAGATGTTGTCTGAATTCGGATAAATTATTCTATCCTCATAACA
Organism: Typopeltis vanoorti; assembly: GCF_054136105.1. Taxonomy (NCBI): domain Eukaryota; kingdom Metazoa; phylum Arthropoda; class Arachnida; order Uropygi; family Thelyphonidae; genus Typopeltis; species Typopeltis vanoorti. The sequence goes on from NC_143551.1 coordinate 150,419,638, forward strand.
TTACATCATTTTTGTGTAATTTCTTTGATACTTGTCACGTCCATGGTTAATGATAATAAATATTTAGTTTATTTTGTAGTTATTAAAGATAATTTCCCAGTTCGAAAAGTCTGTCTTTTTTAATCGACTACTTATTTTATACATTGATATCATTTACAATATTTATTCTCAGTTCTTATTTTATAGAAGACTTAACAGTTCTCAGTCAGGGGCCGAAAGTATCATTTTCTAACAAACAATTCAGCGTGCGTATATTGGCAGACAGCACACAACACATAATGACTTTAACTGACTCCATGGTAATTAGACTCATAGATGTTCTCCCTCGTATTTCTCATTAAGGTAAGTAATCCTAAGCCATTAGATTAAAGAAATCAGGCTAGTATAACTAACTAATCAAAAAGGCTGGGGAAAATAGATTCCTGTTTGTAATCTATTAAAGCAATTTTTATTCATGAGACTCATTATAATAGTTTTGTAGAAAAAAACAAAACCAGTGATGCTTCGTACTCTACTTTATGTCTCTACTTGAGACCGGTTAACTCAGTTTCAGTTCAAAAGCCGTTAAAAAGGTTCTACGTACCCTAGATGACGAGGTTAAAACCCAGGTTTAACCATTGTCCATACCAATTGACCATAGAGGCTTCTCAATAATACTAAGTAAAATATAAATCCGGGTACAGTTGTTTATTATTACCCGACCTAACCGAGGTCATGAGCGACGTTTGGTATATCTATCAGCTCCATAGTAATTTGCCTTTATTTTTGTAAATTGAGAGTGTTTTTTTATTATTAATTAATTTAAAAGTTTGTTCAAAGTTTGATGCCTAATTTTATATTTCATGTTTACTTCGCTTTTATCACTGTATCATTGTTGTCTTTTTGCTTTTATTCTGGAATTATGTCAAGAATGACAAAACGTGGCCAATATCAGATTAGAATAAAGATCGACACACACACACACACACACACACACACACACACACACACACACACACACACACACACAAAGTTATAAATGGGGAGGATTCGATAGACGATTAATTTGATTAATCATGTGAGTTCCATTTTATGTAACCAAGTGTCAACACGATGTTTTTTTTTTTTTTTTTTTTTTTTATCCGTACAATGTGTGTTCGATAGGAGCCCTACTGCTGTCCACAGCACATTGTATGGTTAATAAGAGACATAACAGTGGATGAGTGCATTTCGGCTGGAATGTTTGGCATTTCTCGGATTATTGCTTATCTCAGGTCGGTATTATCTTGGGAATCGCGCGATAAACGCCAGACTGCAAGATACACCCATAACCAGAAATCAGCAGATGTCAGGTTTGGTGCAAGTGAACGCCACGTACGGGGAAAAGGTGGTAGAATATGACCAAGCCAGGAAAGCGTTCCCCAGGGGGATTTCATGTGACTGGCGGAAATGAACTGGAGCGCCATCTTGTGTGCAGATCGTCAGTTCCAAAATATGTTTATATTGCAACAGGTATATTTTTTGTGTTATTAAGAGAGGATATTATTATGATGTTAACAGTCGATATTATCTTTCTTGGGAAAAGACCCTTCGAAGGACAACATTGTATGGATAATATCCTTTGGTTAGAAAGACTTGGGTTAGCATTCCATCAAGGAAGCGTAGAACTTTTATCGGATTTTTCATGTGAAGGTGAGTTGGTCGATCTGATATGGAGGTGTAAGGGTTCCCCCCCCCCGGGAAATTACGGTTACTTAATCCCCAAAACAGGCAAGCCACCTGAGAAATACACACAATTGACACATATGTTGACTATGCTGTTCGGATTAACTGCCCTGTGTGTGTAGAGCTTCAATCAAGTTTCAAAGAAGCCAAGTTACTTGGCCGTGACATCATCCGTGTGCCTAACATGCAGGGAATAATGAGATAATAAGTCGTTTTATGTCAGTAGCAAACCTTTATCTCTGTAGCATACATTTTGCAACCCTACTCATTGCTGGTAGGTTGTCTCTTGTTCTGCGTATTGTATACGAAAGTATTCTAACTAGTTTCGACCGAGGCTGGGTAACCGGTCTCAGTCGAAGTAAAAAAAAAATTTTCCCAGAAATCTAAGATTTTCATCGAGTTGATAGATTATTATTATTATTATTAAGAGATAACTCCAGGGAGCAGGCAAGCACTCATCAAGGGAGGCCACGTACTACACACACCAGCAATCATACTTATTCTTGAAGTCATTCACATTGTTTGCATACAACATCGAAAGGCAATCAATTACAACCACACACCACCCTATGAGAGAAAAATCTAGCTCTCACCCTTTCTTAGCGGCCTTCATTCTCAGCTTACAAGGATGCCTTCGCGTTCTTTTCCTACCCTCCATAAATTGAAAAATTCCACCAATTAATATCCTGTATAATCCTTTCAGAAGTTTGTAAGTCTCAGTCATATCACCCCTCTTTCTCCTGTTTGCTAGTGTCTGTAGACTACAAATTCTTAATCTTCATAATCTATATTGCAAAATCCTGATATCATTTTTCACACTCCCTTTTGCACTCTCTCCAATATATCAGAATGACAACGGAAACCAGGAGACCAGACCTGCGCACAATAATCCAAGTGAGGTCTTATCAAGGCCTTGTAAAGAGACATCCTTATCTTTACATGTCAAGGTTCGGTTCAGCACTGCAATTATTCCCTGAGTTGTATTTAAAAGTTTTACAATATGACCCTTGAACTTCAACTTCCCGTCTACTAAAACTCTAAGACCCCTAGCCTGATCAGTTTCTTCAAGCATAATCCCACCAATATAATATCCAACGACATTGGATATTTACACCTCTCCCCACAGACCTTACATTTATTAAGATTGAACTGACAGCTCTTTTCAGAATTTCAGCCTATCCAAATCATTCCGCAAGTACTGCATATCAGGTGCATTCCTGACTACCCTACCTCTCTTTGCATCATCAGCAAATAGCTGTATGTAGCTTATCAAATCCTTACTAATATCATAATGTAGAGATTGAATAACAGTGGACCAAGGAATGATACCTGTGGGACCCCACAGGTTACCTTGAATCTTTCAGATCCATCTCCCCCATATACGAAGTTTTGATATCTGTCAGTCAGCCATCTCCTCTTATCCACGCTAATAGTATAATCCAAACTCATATTCTCCAATATTTTGAATCATTATAAAAGCGTTTCGACACAATCTAGGATGTGGATAGAAAATCCTCAGGATTGACTGTTATTTTCGTATAGTTTCTAGTGTCTTTCTCACCAACCTCTCAAAGATATTATTGCCTCAATGTTGATCCATCTGCATCTGCTCTGACATAAGAGGGTAACGGTAGCAGCCAGATATTTTATTTTCGCATGCTATAACAATGAAACGTCATTATACCAAATTTTATAAGTCCATCTGATTTGAAATTGTTCTGCTAATACCAATTGGAACAGAATCCTCAATACTTTTTGAGATAATTAAGAAGAACTACCTTTTTTTTTCTTTTTCATAGAAAAATAACAAGCAATTGGAACTAGCTACATGCTTCAAGATTTAATAAAATTCAAATATTAATCGCAAATATTTCATGGGACTTTTTTGTTTGGTGAATGTGTGAAGGCAAAATATTTTATTTATTTATCCATTCATTTATTTTTAAAAATTACATTTTCCATTAAAATAAAAACGTACGTCCTAAAGCGAACAACTGCGAATAATTTGATGTGATATATGTAGTGCGAGACAAAATTCTCCGCTACCAGATTTACCTATTTGAGAGGTTAATGGCAACACTTCTGGGTCTCTGTGGGTTTTCGCGGATAAACAGTGGAAGCTGTAATTACACCAAGCTTGTTAGAATAATGAGACGTTTCGGGATCTTCATGTAAAATGCACACGGTTTTAATGGAAAAATTCTCGCATACATATTTATTTACGTAATCGATAAGCCTTATCCCTGAGGTCCGCGGTTGACACAATAGCGTTCGGGTAACAACCTCGCGCGTTCCACTATCATAAACTGCGCCAACTCAGATAAAGTCACCGAAAGAACAGTTCATTACACAGAACGTGCCCTGATAAAGGAAATGAAATTCAAGGTCTGTTCGCAGTCGCCTGATTAAAGAAAGATTTTTTATTCTTGACACTTATGGTGAAAGGTTGTTTGGGAAACGGCACATGAAGTTATAAATTCCAGCTCTCTCCCTCTCTCTGATTCCGGAAGCACTAGAAAACTTGATTGTATTCGCATATTGCAGGATTAGCACTAAGCGTATTTACACTATACATAAATGAATACGGCAAGAAAATAAATTCATAACTTGGATAGCGTGTGATATCTGCGTGCCTTTAGCTTCACAGTATGAGGAGTTTACGTTCCTCTACCATCCAGCAGCATGCTTTTATTATTCATGAGTGGCTTGGAATGAAATACTTATTGCAACGTTATTTGTTTACATGTTTAAGTTTGTTTTTATATACAATAACTGACGTAATTAAAATAACTTAAAGTTATGTTAATAAGTTAAAATAACTCATTAACATAACTCATTAAAATAACATTAAACAACTTATTAACATAACTCCTTAATCTAAATCACTAAAATAACTTATTAACATAACTCCTTAATCTAAATCACTAAAATAACTTATTGAAATAACTCATTAACACAATTTATTAAAATAACATAACTTATTAAAACGACTTATTAAAATAACTTACTGAAATAATTAAATTATTCTTATTAGATGAGAGTATTAATATTTAACGAATGTTATAAATGTTATGTCTTATAAATAAATTAAATTAGCAAACGGATGTACAATAAATTGTAATTAATTTTGTTCAATTTAAATCTTAATTGTAAAACCAAGCTTCAGTCAAAAATAATATGAAACGTACTCATATCCTCTTATAACAATAATAAAAGAAAGATTCATTATTACAGAAACAAAATTATATTTTTTCATTCTCATAAGCAAAATATATTTTAAAAACTTATCCAAAATGGAAGAGGTGAGAAAAATAAGCTCGTAGCCACTCCCTATTTAAGTACAATTTTACGTGAAGAACTCTGTTTCCCCTGAAGAATTTGTATTAATGCATACAATAAAACAGCTCGTTTCTGACAGTTGACAAGTGATAATTAAATAAGACCGTATTTTCTTTAGATTTCTTTGAATCGACGAGGGCAGCAAAAGAGGGAACATCTTGTATGATTACTTTATGTCCTCTGGCCGATTAGTCTGTTGCCGGGGAAAAACTTGAGTCGCCAGGAGAAAAATATTAGTTAACATCTATTTATTGGCTTACGAGACTGACTGATTAGCCTACCTTTGAAAAGCTCTCTTCAATATTCTCTACCGAAGAGGAGTCGCACACAAAGTTTTTCCAATTAAAACACGAGTACTGCCCTACCGATCGCACTACTGATATACTGGGTGAAGCTATTGATGAAGATGGGTATTTTTTGTAAGGATAAATTATATATCTTTATTAGCTTTATTTTTATGCAATATTACTATTATCAAGACGTATTTACGGTTCCTAGTATTACTTTAGATATTGTTTGTTTAATAAAATTTTGTAGAATGTGTCATTTACTTTATAAAAATGAATGCATGTTATTTGCATGTTTTTTTATGTAATCTCCAAAATGGTACGATAGAGCTATCACATATTAGCGAGAGTTGTACTAAAGTATAAATAACCACTCAGAAATAAATCCTGTTTTAGAGACAAAACATTGAACTTTATTTCTTTATATTTGTTTGTGTGTTTGTAATAAATTTGCGCCGTTGGAACAGCCGTCACTACACCACCACCACATTCCTCATGACTTCTTTTTTCACTATGGTAAAACCATGTTCGAACGAACTTTTCATCCTCTGGGGGTGGTTTACCCATCGCTAAACCTTCTCGTTTTATGAGGTTTTTGGCCCACATCACGAAAACCGTGTTATGTAGATGTAAGGGAGGGAATTCTTTCTTTCTGTATTTCGTTCTTTCAGTTATTCTATAGTTGAAGAGAAAACTGGAATAAAATGTTACTTAGAACGTTCACGTGGTTTGCTTATACTCAAAAATATGTTTTACATTTTTGAAAAACTTAAAATTTGCAAATTTGTAGAAAATGTACTTTGAAGGTACCCCCCTCCACCTTAATTTTAGTCATATAAAATGTAATTAATTCCACTCTTATTGTATCTGATTTCCATCGCAAACATCCCGCCGTGGGTATGGAAGGATGCGAGACCACAGAACTGCTTAGAAACATGAAGGAGTTTTTAAAAAAAAAAAGGTTTCCACGTTTGATCACTACAGTAGAGTTCAGAAATATGTAAAATAAATAAAAAATCAAAAATATACAGACAATATATAAAACGAATAACAAAAAATAGAAACATCCTTAGCCCGCCATAATATTAACGTGTAATAGACTTACAAAAGTCTTTATAAAAATTATACTTTACTCAAGACAAATATATATTTATAGTAAGTTGGTCATTAGTTTGTTAAATGAAACTTATTTTCATTCTATTTCCAGTTGATTTATAATATTTAGATTATGCCATGCAACTAAGGCCATGAGGCTAGTAAATTGCTTGTTCCAGGTTTGCCTGTTTTGTTGGATGAAACATCAGATTTCTTAGAGGCAAAGCAAACGATCTTTAGCTTTGAAAAGGGCTTCTAAATATTCTTCCAGTATGACAGGATTTCATTGAGCTCAGGTGTTTTCAACTAAAGGGTATTGACACTACAGACAGCATTACAAGATGCTGTTAGAAAAGTTAACTAAAGTCGAGTCTATGAATAGTTTCTCTCAGTAGTTTTCAAATGTTAGGAACTGTCTTCATCCTTTAAGTGAAAGTTTACTATTAATTATCTATTATAGTAACAAAAGTAATGCACTTTTACCTTATAAGTTAAAAAAAAGACCTCACTTTAGTGTCAAAATCTGAAAAGTGAGTTTGCAATAGGGATTGTTCGAATTTTTTCATTGAATTAATAACCTGGATTAAGAATAATATATTTTGTATAGTGAGTGAAATTCGTTTCACTCACTATGCCAAAAGGATATTTGTAGAATATCCAGTTTGGGTTTGGATACCCGAACTCATAAGCTTAAACTTCACTCCTCATCTGGCAAATGGGAATTTCTTCAAAGAGAAATTACATTTTTTTTACTCTCTGAAGAATCTCATTTTGACTTTTAAATTACTTCACGCACAGCATAAATTTTCAAATCCACCTAAATGCTAGATTTGGAGATTTATACTAGGCACGGAAAAAATACAAACAGTTTGGATCACTAACGTGAATGAGCACTAAAGGAGTTCATTTGAGTAACGTTCTAAAATATGCTGTCGGAGAGAGAGAGAGAGAGAGAGAGAGAGAGAGAGAGAGAGAGAGGGGTCTGGTTTGAAAGAATTCTGGGGTTTTCTCTAACTCGGATTTTTTTCTTTTCTCTTTTTTTTTTTAACAAAGTTACCATCTTTGTCTAGCCGTAGTTCTGTTCTACTCTAAATTCTTTATTGTTTGGACACGATTCAGAATTATTGATTGTGATTTCTTTGCGAATATATAAACCAGTGGACAGTTACATAGTGAGTAACCCATTTATTAGATAAATCAGCCAAATAGCGAGTAAGCCTACGCCTAATTATCAGCACAGCTCGATCGCAATTGGAGTGTTTCAAATTAAAATGCCTTCCCTTTTGTTGCTCTGTTGGTTTAGTGCCACGCATACGTTTTCTGATTCCATAACCAATTGGAGAAATCTGAAACCTGTTATTTCTTCGTTCATTATCACTGAATTCTCTCAAACGGGAGACCATTGCTTTCACAAAAGATGTTTGGGCTCGAGTATTCTGTTCCGAACTCTCGGTTTTCGACGAACTACTGCATACAAGTCATATACGAATATCACCTCTATAATAATGCATGCTAATTCGACTATTTCGTAATTGGGAATTGCTAATTGGTGCAGAGCTAGCCGTGACTGGAGAGTAGATCGTGCGAAAATTGTTATAGATTGGTGAATCATGCTGCACAGCTTTCAAATCAGGTGAACGTATTTGGATATGGTGGCTACCAGGAGAAATTTGGTTATACTGTTAAGTGCGATGGTTGTGGTGTTATTGCGTGGGGGATGCTTCTGTTCTGAAAATAGAATTACAAGCTGTAGTATCCGAAAACATACCAATCCTTTTGTCCCGAAATTGGGGACACTTGGAAAATGCCTACTTCCGTTTATAAACATACTTATAGGTTTACTATATGTACAGAGTGGCCATAATTACACTTCCCCTATTCAGAGCCTTATGTAGCTGGATCTAACAACTGGAATGTAACCAAATTTAATAGGGAGACTAATTAAGGCATGATAAGAAGGATTCTGTGAAAAAAATAGTTCAAAAAAAGTCGCCGATAGGAGATATGGTTCTGATCTAGCCCAGGGAACTGTAAATTAGCATAAAGCGAAGTTGAATGCGTCTATTTTGCGGCACCATAAGACCAGTAAAGTGAAGGGAAAACTTCATAAGCATGTTCCTATTGATAGTAGTGTTCAACATGCTCCTCGCTTTAACCTTATCGGCGTTACTTGTAAAATTATTTCACCTTAATGGGTGCAATGCATCAGCCGCTCTTCGTGAGTTCAGAACCCGCCAGAACTTGCCTAAGGTACTCTGTCAGCTAACGCAGTTAGAGCGATGATTCGGAAGTTTGAGGAAACAGGATCTTTGAAAGTGCAGCCTGGCAGAAGACGAAAACCAGGGTCACCACGAGCAACCGAAGAAGTTTCCACCGCGATTGTCGACAAATCACACGAAAATGTTGCTGGTAGTAGCGCGAGATTTGGATATGCTTTATTCCACGGTATGGAAAGTCTTCGCAAAATTATTACATTTTATCCGTACAAGATCAGCCGCGAACAGCAGCTGCTACACGATAATTGGGATAAGCGACTGACATTTGCTCTGACGTTTCTGGAAAGATTAGAAGTCGGCTAGCTTGGGCTTCCAAGTCACCTCACGAGCTTCAGGAAAACTCCTATTACATTAATCGAAAATTACCGTTTGGTGTGGCTTCACGGTAGATTTTGTAATAAGGGCATTCCTTTTTTTTTTGTATTTTTAGGACATCACTCTGTCAGAACCAGTAACTTGTTCCTTTACCGCAACGAAATATTGCGATATGATGAACAGTTTCGTCATTCCGCAACTTCAGCAACGACAATGTCTGGACGAGATCATTTTTATGCAAGATGGAACACCGTCGAAAATTGCACGGCCTGTACAGTAGCTTCTCTAATGACATTTCGGTTGTTAGATCGAGCTACGCAAGGCTCTGATTTAGGGAAGTTTAATTATGGCAGCCCTCTGTATTATTTATAAAAATATACGAGTTTATATTATACTTTTATATTATGCATAAAAGATCTTCATTTCTCTAGAATCCATGTCCTTTTTTATAAGAGATAAAATTATCTGCTTTATGAAATAATTTCAACTTTTACAAGTACATGTATAATTGTAAGTCCGCAAGGTTAGCCGAGTGACTATGGCTGTGCGCTTCGCAAAGAACCAATGAGTGTTCTGGGTTCGATTCCTGTCGTCGACGTCAGGAGCTTATTGATTTTTCACAGACATAGCCGGTCTTGTGCATGGACGACAGGGTTTTTCTCCCCCAGTTTATCCAGGGGTTTTCCTCCCGCAAGCAGGCACACTGGCCCCTTCAACTCGCGAGTTATAGCCACAGGATATAGCGGGAGACAGAGGGACGGGTACGACTTAGAAAGGCTTAAGATAGCTCTGTACCAGGCCAGTAGGCCTAGCACGTAGAAGGGAGAAGATATGTATAATCGTTTATTTTTTGCATGGATATTTTTTGTTGCTTGGCGACGAAAAATTGCGATAACCGTTCAATTACTGATAAATAGCCAACATTCTAAGATATAGGAGCATTTGCATAAAAATAAAAGTACTTTTTTTGGTTCCCATTATTATACGAAGCAAACAAAAATCAAGTTAAGTGTGTGCTACTACAATATATATATATATATATATATATATATATATATATATATATATATATATATATATATATATATATATATATATATATATATATATATATATATATATATATATATATATATATATTGTAGTCAGTTATATAACTTCCCTTGAAAGAGCACTTGTAAGTAGAACTTTGTGAATGTTGTTGAAATTTTACAGGGACATACATATTAGACGTCATGTATTTTTCATGCCTTCACGGAATAATTTTTGTAATATCTGAAATTACATAAGTTATTTCTGAACAACTTATGTAATTAATTTACTTAAGTTAATGCTTATAATTTTTTATTGTTAGATATCATTAATATATCCAAAGTGGACAACATAGTGGAGCGTCTCATCTACTAGCATATTTGGGCCTTTCAACGTTGAAATCTCCTTGATGATATTCGGAGAAAAATGCCCACTGTATCCTGTCGCAGGCAGTTTGCTTTCACTCAAAAGTTGAAAGCAATCATTTTGTTTTCACTCAATTGCAGAACTGGACATTTACACTTTACAAAAATCTTTGAATGTTCGTCGATTAATTTATTTTTAGTTATATCAAAAGGTTTATAAAAAAATCAGAAATCTTTTCGGTTAGGAATTTTGTTAACGAGTATTAGGAGAAAATAATTCCATCTAAAGAGAATAAACATGATCGCTATTGAATTTATTTTTCAATGAAAGAATTGAATGGAAAATGTGGAAATTTTAGTTAAAGTCTATGCACACAGTTTTAATCCTTAATTAAAGTTAAACTAAAAATATTAAAATTCCTTTTTGCTGATGGATTAAATAGTTCTGTTCCTAAGTTAAACATGTACAGTCAAATAAGCTTTTTCTTTTTTTTTTCTATGCTGTTTTTAAATGTTTTAGACCGGTGTTTATTTTTTGTAAACATCACTTTTATTCATTACAACATTATCAAAGCAAACGTCTGTCTTTAAAATTCCTTGGTGGCATCTTTATTTGTCTTTGATCAATATTTGATTAGCGATACTTTTAATGTTTTTTTTTTTTTAAATATTCTTCTCTTCTTAATGGCATTCTCATAAATTAACGGATTAATGCATTTTCTTGAGATTTGTTGTATGAAATAAGTTAAAAATTGTTTCTACCTTCACTGTTATGATAACAATAAATTATTAATAATCTCAAGCATTTAAAATATTTCAATGAAATTTAATAAGAAGATCTATCCGATAAACAATTTGGCTCCTAATGTTCTTTTATTAATGTTACTTTTTTTCCACTGGCTGAAATATGAAACTTGGACTAAGGCAGTTTAAAATAAGAGAGTCTTCCTTGATAATGACAATGCACTTTGGTCCACCTTCATTTGAATCGCGTATAGAACTCAGCTGTCAGATATTGATATTGAAAATAAATGGATAGTTGTATTTCTTGTATATTATAGTTTACTAATCTTTACCCTTATCAATAACATATTCTCATTCTCAATGTACACTGAAACCACTCAAACACTAGAAGACACCCCACTCTCAAATTCCCATGATGGCTTTTGAGGGAAAACCCATGATCTTAAAGTATGTTGGAACATGACTAGCATCTTCCTTCCTTCACCATTCATAACAAATGTATACTGTGGAGACTTTTAAAAATTAAGAACTGGTATCAGTGGATAATAGTACCACTAATTTTGCACGAAATAAAGAAAACAATATTTCTACCTATTCTCTTAATCAAAACTACACCATCAATATCTTCTTTCTGCCTCAGAAGCGATCAGCAAAGCTTTTACATTTTCAAATACGTAACCGAATGCTGAGGTATTCCGTGAGTGCTCTTTTGGTTTCTTCAATAGTTTCGTTATTTTTTTTTTTCGTTCCAAGAAATCTTCAATGCTCTTCTATAGCATCACATCTCAAAGGTCTGTAATTTCTTGATTATTGATTTTGTATATGTCCACGTCTCACGTCCATAATGCAATGTGGACCACACATATTCAATGTGGACCACACATAGGAATTTCTTATTATTATTCTAGTCTGTTTATTTATTTCTGAGGTCATCATTAATTTAGTTTTTATTACATTTTATCTTACATGATCCTAAAATGAAAACTGCAAAACAAGAATGGAAGTATCAGTTTAAACAACGAAAATTTACGCCAATCTATCGGGCTAATCTCCAACTGATGAAAATATATCAAGTAGTGGAATGATTATTTAAAAAGACTGACAGGCTTCAGAAAAACGAAAATCCACAGAATGCCAAAGAACTTTGTCCTAGAACACACGCATTTTTATGTACTTCCCATCATTCTCCTGTCGTCCATTGTTACTACGGATGAGCTGAGGATTAGGTAATCCGAAAAAAAGAATCACCATTTCCTGGCCACCTGATTTTGTGTCTCGACTTTACACGCTTAGATTTTTAAAGGGATTCCGCAAAAAGTGCACGCATCAAACTGTCTTCATTACAAGAATTAACGATTAAGGTTAAAAAGAGTTTTGTTGAGCTTAGAGTTAAGTTATGTGTTTGATGTATGCGGAGCTACGTACAGATGAAATACGAACCAAAAAAATTCACGTCACACTTATTTACAATAGTTTTACTGCATATTATTTATAAATGAATAATTGGTTTTCAGATACCAGCTTCTGTAGAAACCCTTGATATTGAACTCATTATTTAGTGGAGTGCTTCAGACAATTACAATGAACACGCTGTTAAATTCTGAGAAGCAAATCATTCGCCGCACAAACTCTTCGCTTGTTTCTAGACGGCTAAAAGAAGGACTCAACTTTTTCCCAATCATTTTAGCAAAAACAAAACCAGCCATTAAACTACGCATTTTCTGGCACACATTACCGACACCATTAACGCCTACGTAGGCCAAGCCACCTACACTGACACCAACTTTCTGCCCAATGCTATTTCTCGACAGCTGAATGCACATCAGACGGACTGCTTTAACTCCTGCACATTTCCGCTGTTGACATCTTGTTCTCTAAACTGTGCGCATTTTTCAATTAACTGTTATCGGTCTATAGTATTTTTTCACTGAGAGTTAACTTCAATGTTAAAGAATGTATGCATGTCAATTATTAAATCACTTTTCCCAAAATAAGGTACTGTGTTATATCGCCCTTTTAATCTTAACAAGGAAGAAAGCAAAGCCATCTCTCCCTATATTTATATATCCATCTATCCTCCAAACCAAGATGGAATACGAACCTTGGTCGCTTCAAGTGAATGCATCATCGCTATCTGATACGCTTTGAAGTCGCTCATAATAAAAATAATAAAAATTATTATTATTCTTAGAAATCAGAGATGGATGAAACTTACAGCCCAAGAGGCGCTAAACTGCTGCTTAGGAACGAACACAAAACTACTTAGTAGACGTTAATACTGTACGCCCACAGATGCGAGACCCTTTAATACTTCTGCGCGTGTCAGAAGAAGGCAAATCCATTCCGATAATAGGGTAATCAATCCATCTTGTGGGATGAGTTGTTTATTATTACACGTAGGAAAATTAACTTTTCTTTTATGTACATTGTACTTTTTAAAGTGGTAACTATTTTCTTGTATAACAGTTGGAATTTTTTACGTTTATTTCGCGTGTTGGTAACGAATTCGTACATCGCCTTATCCCTTTCTCTCCTTCAACATGAATTGACTTTTCTTGGCACATTGCCAGCTGAGGATCTCGGATCTGGTCGGACAGTAACTTTTATAAAATACGTATGAAACTTAACATTATAACGTTGGGATTATAATATGTGTTAGGACTTATTTATCGAAAAGTATGCGTTCAGATTGCGGGCTATCATTCAGCATATCAATCATGACGTCGTCGGTCATATGAATAATAGCGCATCTCATCTCTTAGTAAATTATACTGCTATTTAATTATTATTATTATTAATAATTTAATAATTAATTGTCAGTTTTTGGAACAGCTAAGTGAACCTCAATTTGATTTACAGATCATACCATTATATAAAATTTCCTGATTCTCGTCACGAAAGCGCCACTGGTTGAAGGAGGATTATCCTCATGTTAAATCGAAATTCAACATTAGCTAAGTACGATAATATACTTTGACTTAAGATGCTAATAGAGTGCTTCATAAATGAACTTCTTGTAATCTTTTTTCCGGATAATTCCTGAAGGATCATAGCTCTTTTTTGAAAACAAATTCGCTGCAATAGATTCAGAGGGTGTGCACAACTCTTTTCTACGTGGGCGAGAGAGAGAGAGAGAGAGAGAGAGTTATTTGCGTCGACCGTAGAGATACAATGGAAACGTTATAGCGAAACAAATACTGCCAGAGTGTGTAGGGAAAGGGGAAAAGGAATAGCAATAATTTCAGCTGAGGCCCACTTTCAAATTTGAAACGTGCTCTGCATTGTAATCAAAAGGTGTTTCATCGATTTTCTCTCTCCCCCGTGGGTCGTTGCCACTCCGTTGACGTCTAAAGAAGAGATGAAGTCAGTAGAACAGGAAGTCTGATTTGGAACAGCCTCTCTATTTCTTTGCCTATTTCGATTTGGTAAAGATCTGCTGTTCGCGATGAGCACTGGCAGAGTAGAAAGTTCTGTTAACAAGAATTTATTCTCTTCCCCTCCTCCTGCCTGCCTGCTGACGAACTTCTTTCTGCGAGACATGCGTGATCAAAAAACTAATGAACTCGAACGTGCGTCGAGGTAACCCTGGGTGACGTCGGAAGCGCTGTTTCTTCGAGCATGGTAAAGGTAACACAATGGATCTTTGGTTCCTTTTGAAATAACGCCTTTATGGTTAGCGGCAGATATTTGACGGCTGAAATTAAAAGTGTAGTGTGTAAGGATCTTCTTCTATCTTGCCTTTTTTTACCCTACCGTTCTTTTTTATTGTAAACAGTGATCTTCCACTTTTTAGCAGCAATTTTTACAAAGACGGTAGTTTATTTGACCTCATATACGAAGTAGGTGCGTTTTTTTTAAAAAGAATACTTTTCACCTATCCTTCTATGTGGCAATTTCTGTAGTTATAATTAAAAGTTACGCTTTTAAAATTAATTAAGAGACCAACAGCACAAAACACAACTATGTAATGTAACCACCTGTCGCTTACGGTAAGCTAACCTGTAGGAATTTCTTTTTGACACAAAACAGCACACAATGGTTACGGGAGCATTCTTATGCGCACATAAATAGATCAGTTGGGAGGTTTATGACTGAAAACTGGAAAGCTTTCATATTTTTTTGGAAACCAGCAATGACAAAATGACAATCCACCTTTTTTCCTTTTCGATGATGCTGTTTATAAACGCTCGCATCATCTCATCAAATCCTCCTTAATTAATTCACTCCATCTGCGGTGAAAGACCAATTCACTTCAAATATAATATCCAAAATATAATAACGTAATGTTTTCACTTCCTGTAGATTACGAAGAGTATAGTAGTGATCCAAGACATCTTTACTGAAACATTTATCAGTTGAATAGATAAGACGCTTAACATATTTGATCACAGAAGTGGGTAGTGAGGTAAATAAAATACTTTTATCGTTATTCCTCTTCTGTCCCCGACCTCAATTTGGCAGAATTCAAATTTTACACATTTGTATTTTTCCAATTTTTATTTCCAAACCCGTTCACTCTTATAACACTCTAATAGATTGAAATCACAATCTGTATGGTCAGGAGCTGAGTTGAACCCGAATGCAAAACGTTTCGAAGTAGCAGCATGCATTTATTACCTAAATAAGGATTGCCTGTTTCGTCCTTGACATCATTCTAATGATATTTACAGGGTATACACTACCGCCAGGGCATATGTCGCCTTCCGCATGCAACCGAACCTATAACGCCATGGAAAGATTATGTGACCATGGTCTTAGTAAAAAGAAACAAAAAGTATTTTTATTACATACAAAAGAGTAATTCTACAGTGTTTCATGCTTCCTCATTAGAAATTGAGCTCAGTGAGCTGTTATAGCCAAATAAGCTGGCTTCACAGAAACTTAATGAATCCTATCTGCACGGTGTGCAATGTCTGTCAAGCAAATGCATTATCTGATTTGATTTAATGAAAACTAAATTTTCATTAAAATGAAACCCCCGTCCCCAATGAAACCTTTCTTCCGGAATGAAAGAAAGGTTTCATTGGGGGTGGGGGATCCTTACCACCGCCTTATGTGATAGACCAACCGACCATCAGTTGCAAAACCCATAAATAAGTTCATTGAATCCTAGATTGAATTCGATTCTAGGTTTTTCCAATCAAAGGATATCGACGTTATAGATTACTGCTCATTTAAATAACTAAACCTCATATGAAGGTCATAAGGTTACAGATAAAGATCAACGGGTTTAGTAACATGTCCAATTTACCCACGCGCGCGCGCGCGCGCACACACACACACACACACACACACACACACATATATATATATATATATATATATATGTTTTTTTTTTTTTTTTTTATAATGTCACCTGAAGAAGGCTGTTACAGGCCGAAACTAGTAGTGTGTTTATATAAAAACCTTTTTAATTAAATCTCGGTTCTAGTCATTAAATTTTTTCATAAAACTATGTATGTTAACCGAGTCAATGATCATTCTGTCATATATATATATGTATATATATATATATATATATATATATATATATTATGCTCGCTTCATTGACCTAATCACCTTTGGTTTTTAGTCGACATATTTTCTACTTAGTAAATCATTCCATGAACTTTCAAAGAAATTTCAACTCTGTAAACCTTCAATATTTCCCGAAGTTAGAAATGCATCCACATCATAAGCACGTACTTATTTTATACACTTTCTCTAGAAACTAAACGAAAATGTGTAAAAAACATATAACTAATACTCCTAAAACGTCTTTTTTACGATAAGCCATAAGGGACCGATTTAACAGCCTCGCCCCTGACGTATTCATCTATCGATTACTTGGCTCACATGAAGTTTTTTTCTTTTTTCTTTTTTACAATAAGGTAAACAGCATAGGTAGAACAACGTTTCTTTGACCAGTCTACGGTGTAATACCTTATTACTTTCAGGCCATAATTTAATACGTGCTATGTTTTACGGTCGTATATATATTTGGTTGACTCAACACTATTAAGTCTTTAATGCATAATATTTTAATGTTCCGTAGAATAACCCATAAAATTGACCTTCTGGGTTTGTGTATCTACTCGTTTTCATGGCTTCTTTTAATAGCAATTTCCGTTTATGGACCAGATGGGAAATAATAAAAAGTATTGGTTATATAATGCTTACCGAACTTCCTATGGAATATCAGTGTTGGTTGCGCTATCATTAAATTCATATGCTCCTTAAATATATTAATAAAACTCCCGTCTGCACACAGGCAAACAACTGAGGAAGGTGCAACTCAATTGACGTCACGTGATAGAATCAAGATGGTTCACAAAGAGAATAATATCAAAACGCAACGCAATCTTAAAATTACGCAAACTCTATTACCATTACCTTATGTCCTAGGGGTATTACATCCTATATATAAACTCTATAATATAAAAACTATAAACTCCATGGTCGCACTGCAGTTCCTCGCGATTTGCTCTTTGTAGCGAACTAATAGCTAAACTCGTAGTAGAAAAACAACTTGATGTATACTTTAGCAGTGTACATCTTCGATTTCTTTCTTTTATTTATTAATTTATTTTATCTTAAATTTACTTGTAGCTCCGACTACTCGAATGGAACTTAATCCTCAAATTCTTCAATTTTATTTGATTTTGCCGTCATTCATATTATTCGTGGAAACTGTCTTGAAATCGTCGGATTTTTAGTATTATTTTCATCATGAATCACTGAGTTTGTACCATTGCTTTAGTAACTGTAGTTCAGACCATTTTAGGGTATCTCTTAGGAAATTAAAGTTTAAAGAACAGCCGTTTCCTAAATAAGAATCTTACGAAATGTATTGACTGAATTTCAATATATAAACAATTCATGGTGTATCTATTGATCCTTTTTAGGCATTCAGTGACTTTACTCTTCATTCGACATCATACTGAAGTGAACCATAAGACTTGTGCTTCAAAATATTCATGTGAGTCTCATACGACTAAATGATGTTACTTAATTGTCATCACACTAGACTAGAATGACTGTAAAATCTTAAATACTCTCGTCGTTGCTAGCATCTCACTTACTTGATAATTATATTTTAATGATTTTGGATTTTTTTTAATGCGGGATCAGATGCTCATATGTCTGATTGGCGAATATCTAATGAGGCATTAGATAAAGAAAATTTCATTTACTTCGATATCAAATGCAGACAAATGTACTGATTGATTCAATTTCAAATTTAAATGCAGATGTGATTTTTTTTCAACCTTCAAATTCATGTATCGGACAATTTCACTTTTGCTGTTAATAGGCTATTTCTGTAGCACAATAAATTTGAATATATGCGGAAGGTTAGTCCAAGAAGGAAACAGCTTCCTTCGTTCTTCTATTCCAGTGATATAATAATGTAAAGTTAGTCCAAAATGTTTGTTCGGGACAAGTACTCTCATAACTGCTTACATAAGATGTATTGGCTGGTTGAAATTAGGATAAGAATCTAAAGACACGAGGATTCTTTTGGTTAATTTTAGGCTCTTCTCAGGCAAAACTACTTCCAGGGCAAAATACCTTGTAATCTCCGTATGAGAGTTATCAACTCATCCTTTAGTTAAAAATAAATGAATATTTCCCGTAAATTTCAAAGGCCGTGGCTCTTCTTTCATCAACGCCATAGAGATACATCCAACTCAGTTAACTCGACTATTGCAAAGTTATTTGATAATACAGAGATTCACCGAAAATAATCGACCGTTGGATAACATGGCATTCACTTCCAGTTTGGACCACTTACATTTTAAAAAAGGTTCTAAACTACTATAAGTCTCAAGAAGGTACTATTTTGTACTATGGTGATACTATTTTCATTTCTTCGTATCATTCATGACATTATCAATAAATGCAAAAACTGTACTTAGATTGTTACATAAACGAGAAGTTGAAGAACACATTTTTGTGCATTTTCTTCATTACTCAGCGGAGCCTGCGGAGCTCAGTTGGGACTGACGATGCCTTCCGGTTGGAAGGATTTATGTTCCCAATCTCGTCTTATTATACGAAGAATGAATCCAGCGTTTTTCATGCCACAAAACAAGCTAACGGCCAGAACAACATATGCAATTTATAGATACACGATTCATAACCTTTGCTTCGGTAGTAATTCTAAAAACCAATCCTCATTCAGCACTCTACAGAATCTTAATAAGTACTATTTTATTTTACGAAATAAAATGTAAAGTTTAGCGCGAATAAATAATATGGAGAACTATTTAAAACTCGGGTGTTACAACATAGCAAGTATCGACTGTTCCCATATGTTTATTTTTAATGAAGTTCATTTTAATTTAGGAAGCAAGACACACTCTTGCCGTTCTCTGTTGAATTAATGATCGCTCAGTGATTATCGAAAACTGGGATGAGTATTTTTATGCATTCCAAAAGTTTAATGTCCATTTCTAGAAGTTAATTAATCACGTGTACATCGGTAAAGATGGCACGAAAATAAGACTGAAGTGATTTGCCATAAAACTACATTAACTTGCCATTACTTCACAGATATTTGCTTCTCTGCTATTTCCCTACGTACTACGAAGGGATGACGAGGAGATAAAAAAAAGGAAAAAATTGTAATAAATTCTTTTAATCAGTTCGGTTGATTAACGCATTTCTGTTGACGTATCACAAAATGCAACCATTTCTAACTTTGGGAACATAATCATTCTCTAAATGCAAGATAAGAATGACTTAATAGGTTCGAATTGATTCCCGATATGTTATTTCGCAGTTACA
This sequence comes from Typopeltis vanoorti, assembly GCF_054136105.1. Taxonomy (NCBI): domain Eukaryota; kingdom Metazoa; phylum Arthropoda; class Arachnida; order Uropygi; family Thelyphonidae; genus Typopeltis; species Typopeltis vanoorti. The sequence continues at coordinate 150,439,561 of NC_143551.1, forward strand.
AAAGAATAAAGCTGTACCTGCAGTTACTTATTCGGGACTTTTAAAAAGTCGTATGAAAGCGAAAACATTGGAAAGGCAATTTGGAGCTTGCCTTGGTTAATAAATTTGTGTTCGCCGACTGATAGCAAAGAACGTATGTAACATAATGTTAAAGTGCATTAAGAATTCATTATGAGAGAGATTTTATCTTTAAAAATATGGAAGTTAAAGAAAATATACAGAACAATTTTTCGAAATTGTAATTTGTATATCCTGAACAGTAAAGACAACTTGGGAAAGCCAGCGTATATTTTCGCTAGTACCACTTCATGCTAAAATAACGTTAGATAGGCGTTCCAAATTAAATTTATCTGCAGTATGACAACCCCGTTCGGAAAGAATATATTTGAACCCGAGTTGGCTTTATAGCGAATGGCATTATAAGCATTTTCACATTATTAGATGAGCGTGCACTAAGTGTTCTGTTTACGTAATAATTTCAATTACAAATAAGATAACAGCAATGTTCATTGTTGGAAGTAATTCTAAGAAGTTTAGTGTACTGTCGTTTTTTTTTAATGTATGGTTATCCATCTCGTTTAGTCAATCTCCCCATGACCTTGGTACCAGATGCATTACTCTTCTCCAACTGTTTTCTGTAATTCTAAATTCATCCTTCAACCTTAATTCAGTAAGCAGGATTTGATCTAGCCATCTCTCATGGGACCTGCCTCTTCTTCAAGTTCATATTATTTTGCCCTGCATGAAGAATTCTTCAATGCTCTCCCGCACTCTCTTCTTAAGATGCGTTCCAAATATCTGACAATTATTCTCTCCACCATGTCACAGAAACTAATTTCAAGATTAATATGATCGCTGTCAAGTTAATCTTGATATCTTTTCAGGATAGTTATTTTCTCTGTCCAATGAACTCGGGAAGTATCCTTCTCCAATGATGTTTCCCGAGTTCCACATTTCAAAAGCATTGATCTGCTTCTTAACTGCCTTGGTCAGTGACCAAGACTCTGAGCCATAAAGAACCACAGAGATCAAGGATCTGGTCGTTGTGTTGATAGGTATTTTTCTATTCTTCCAGATCTTGGTGATCTGAGTGGTCGTGGATCTTCGCATTGTAATCCATCTTCTTACTTCTTCCATATGATTATCGTTGGTAGAGAGAGTAATGAGCCACGTTGGATAAACTAATCAACTTTATCAGTCCTGAAGTATTTCTATTATCATTGCATTTTTAACATTTCTTTTAAATTTCTTTGTGCTTCTTTTTCTGTAGATTGGTATAACGATTACATTCACCAGTCCATTTGCCATATGCTAGAAGGCTAAATTTGATTGCATAATTCCAGCATTACTCCAACCCCTGTTCTGCCCATGCTCTTTATCATTTTGGCATAAATTCCATCATGAGCTGCTGCTTTTCCAGTTTTCATTCTTATGATAGTTACTTCCAACTTCTCTCTGAGAGATTGGAAGGTTCATTTTTCCAACGATTGTGCCAAAGACTCATTATCTACTATATCTGAATTTTTGTATAGATCGTTACAGAAGTTTTTTTGTTTTTTTTTCATCTCTAAAATTTCTCTTTTTTCGGTTTGGAGGTGTCCATCTTTATCTTCTATGTTGTAGTTTGTTTTTGAAATTATTAAAAGGAGGTTTGATTTTTGAAAAGAGAAACTTCGTTTTATTACTGTCGGCATGGGATTCTATCTCTTCACACATTTTATTGATGTTTTTTTTATCCTTCCCACAAGATTTTTCTGTTGCTTTAATGATTTCTTTGTAATAATTTCTATTGCTTTCATCGATAATTCCCCTGGATTTAATTTATTTCCAGTAGTTGCTCTGATCAAGTATCTTGAATGAGTCGAATCAATTTTCTTTCCACTTGCTTTCGGGATAGAATGATTTGTTGTTTCCGTCAAGATCATCTTGACTTGGTTCCATAATTCATCTGATGGGCATTTTCTGCATATTATACAACCTCATGGAATATTTTTTTCACTTTCATTTTTATATGCTTCAGGAATTCTGGTAAAACTATATCTGTTTACGCGTTTTCTCTTTATGGTTTCTAAATGGATCCTAGCTTTAGCAATCAGCAGTTAGTAATTTGGTGATCAGATCAACAGTCTGCTCTTGAACAACAGTTTTCCATCTCTTTTTAATCGTTGTGTAGGCCATTTGATTTCTAAATCTATTACAGCAATGAAAAAAATTAAGAGGAAAGCTCTGCCTTGTGAATATTAGTTTTAGTTTAGAAATAAGATTTTTTTTATGTTTAATATATGTTAGTGCACATAATGGAAATATGCATAAAACCATTCACACAGTGTAGAAAGTGAAAAAGTAAATATTGGACACTGATATTTACTCTGGACCATATGATGTCAAATAATAACATTTAAGCAGAAAAGTATTATTAGCATAACATGGTCGGAAAGACCTGGGTTCGATTCCCGTTTATGAAACGAGAAAGCTTTATCAGGTCTTTTCAACTAGAGGTAAGTTAGCCGGTCCCTTACGAAAGTGGAAGTTTTTCTTACCGTCAACTCTGTTTTTTTTTTTTTTCAACTTTCAAAACAGCAAGCTGGACCAGGATCCAAATGCCAATACTGGTATCCTGGATACTAACATATGTTAATAATAACGATACAGAACAGAAGCTATGTATAATAATAATAATAACTAAAATTTTGATTGTTGTTCAGGCAGTTGTCCTATTCTAAACTACTCTGTAGTCTATTGTTAATATTATTCGCTTATGTATAAATAACTATATTCCTGGTGTTCATTCTGCATGCCCTTTAAATTTATAAAATGTTTTCGTAATACATTCATACTACTCGAATGGAATAATATCCAACACGAGCTTAAAAGCAGAATGAAAAATATTTCAATAAGCTACACATCCGAGAATTTTGTGATTGTTATGTTCAGCAATGATCTCACTGAATTAAACAGCCACGACGTGTACGTATGTTGTGGAGCCATAATTCAGCGAATCAAATTGCCAGATGAAATACTCTCATTATAAATACATTTAAATTATGTAAAACCTTGGTTTTAGTGATTGAAATAATTCTATCCGATTATTTACTGGGAAAAATTGGAATAAACTGTGGTTTAAATTACAAATTCTATGTTTATTATATAAAGCAGACAGGAAACTTTTATATTATTTAAAGGAGGAATGAATCCTATGAATAAATAATAATCTAAATTTAATTTAATCCATTTCAGAATCTACTGAACATATGATTAAAAAGACGCTGTTTTTAATATCTTCAGCTCTGTAAAAAGATCAGGATTCGATCCTTGCTAGTTTACTTAATTTGTTTAACTCAGATTGGAGGAACTTTAACCTTTAATGTTTAAAAGTTTCGAATTCTGTTTGCTAAATTAAGTTCATTTCCTGCCTGTTTTATTCAGCATAATATTACCAAGCTGACGACTGTGTCTTGACAATGAATTTCATAATCTGGTGACATTTATTTTGCGCTTTTGTAGGAGACGAGGAAAGAAGAAGGGGAGGGGGATATGGTTCGTGGCTGAGTAAACTGCAACGTAACTATAGCAACGAACATTAAACTGTCATAGTAATCAGCATATTGTGTTCTCGTTTTTATCAGTTTTCTTGTATGTTTACAGGAGGCATCTTTATCACCTCATCTGAATCAGACTAAGTGTAGATGGATCGGATTAACATTAACGCAACTCCTGTAGGTTAATATGTTATGTTCTGAATTTAGTTATGTTTTGTAGCTGCACCTCTACAGTGTAGTATGTATCGAAATCAACGTCATTTGGTAGTAACCGAGGGACATTTATAAATAATAATTATAATAATCTACACACTAATAGTTATCGACTTTCTATAATATTGCCTACTATCATCAATAATATTTTGACAAGGTTTACTATACATGAATTCCTGCAATTAACCAAAAATTACACGATGTATGGCCTATTTAATTGATGGAAGTTTAAAAATATGTATTCTTATATATGTTAACTTGCTTTATGAGCACTTGAAACCATTTGCTTTGTTTCTAATGGAGATAAAACGGATTGTAATGATGTATTATACTTGAAGCAGAGCGACATTAATAGTTTTCAGTTCTGGTATCGCTTTATATCTATAATGAATCATTGGTTTTATTGTTTGCGCAGCTAACACAGTGGTCGACGAACTATTTTTGCAACAACTGTTTATATACAACCATTAAGAAAACACAGCAGTTTAGATACAAATCATTACATTCGTATGGCTCATTTGCTGTTCAAATTAGAGAAACCTGATTTCTGAAGACCTTGTTTTCTATTTGCTTCATCATTTCATAAGGTAGTTTATAGAAAATGTTGAATGAAAGGGAAACAGGATTAAAAAAATAACGAGACACAATTTACGTACAAAACTACTTTCCGACGTAGGTTCGAAAAACTAACTGCTTCCATTTCATGGAGAAGAAAATTATTTGCCACATAAAATATACCCAGCTATTCTGTGTGGTTACTGCTTCAATTTTTTCCATAGAAATGGAGAGAAAAGTGGAGCAATTTATATGGAGAGAGCTATAAATGGATATTATTTTGACGTTTCGAAACAGAGTAATATGCTTGCATGGCTTTTAATTAGCAAAGAATTTTAATGCTACGTTGATGATACTCCTAATGAATTTCGTTTAATTATTCTTAGTTTCATCTCTTTAATATACAATTATCTTACTAATGGCGGCATTATGCAGTTGTAAAATGCTTAAGTAAATCTTAAGAAAAGTAAGAAAGCCGTCGAACTGCATCACGTCTTTTGGCTATGTTCTGCAGAACACTTTAAGAAATTGAGTGTGCATGGACTCAACGGAACAAGCTCATCATAAGGGTTCAAGTGCTACCGTTTGAAATGAAACACAAATATTTCTAGACGTATTGGGGCGCGTGGCGTCCACACACACACACACACACACACACACACACACACACACACACACACACACACACACACACACACACACACACACACACACACACACACACACACACACACACACACACACACACACACACACACACACAATATTGGTTGCATAAATAATACTATAGAGTATAGATGTAGGTCTAATAATGATGCACGTGTAAAGGAATGCGCGATGAATCCTTCGTCTGTGCTTTTGTTCAAAGAATATGAATATGGAGAGTGAATGAATCATCTATTTGATGGCAAGATGGTCGCAGACATTCATTTTACTGAATTGCGACCTTACCGGAATCGCGAACACGATTGAATATAAAGGAAGGTTATGACAGGCATTTTGGATGATTTATAGCCTTTTTGAACGAGTCCTTGACTCCTTGGAGGTCTCAGATGATAATAATAATAATAATAATAATAATAATAATAATAATAATAATAATAATTGTTTAGTTTATTGCAGAAATAATATATTGCAGAAATATTGCAGAAATAATTCAACTAGTATTTCCAGTAGTGTTAATACTTTCTTTTTGTGAAAAGGATGGCCGATAAAAAAAGGCTAAGAATCCGTGGAAAGAGAAGTGAAATTCTGGAATATGTTTACAAAAAGAGATCTTTCAGATATTGTGAATGTGCCGTTTTCAGTCAAGATCAGTAATCTCTTCTAAGCTGACATCTGCATTCTGCTTATACTGGAAAGAACATACTACTTCCAAAGCTTCTTCACCCTCCAAAACAACTTGGTAATCTTTTTTTTTCTTTTTTTTTTCAAAACAGTATCCTCCTACTCAATTCCTAACACTTCATAAGCCTGCAATTCCACCTTCCTCAAAATGGTCTCACAATTTTGAGTCCAATAGTGCGTCACTATTGGACTCAAAAGTCCAATAGAGTCCAATAGTTTCTTTTCTGTATACAGAAAAGAAATCTTAGAAAGATTTCTTTTCTGTATACAGTCAAGAAATCTTTCTAAGATTTCTTGACTGTATACAGAAAAGAGGAATCCACGTAATAGGTGATTCCTCTCTCTCTCTCTCTCTCTCTCTCTCTCTCTCTCTCTCTCTCTGTCTCTCTCTCTCTCTCACTTGGATTCTTCCATTCATTTTCTTATAGGTATCTTTTTTGTATATAATGCTTTTTTATTGATACTTTTTCATGGGTGCTGCTCCTCTGAACGTGTCACTATCATTCTTCCGCTGTCCGTCCTCTAATCATGCAAGAACACGATTCACCGATCAACATCCATATAAAGTTCGACTCCAAATATATCGAATCAATTTCTCACCTCCTTCTTTTATTTAATCTGCCTGTGTTCGTAATAGTCTGAACCAGTCTGGTTCCCTAGTTAACGATCTTTGATTAAGGCAATTAGGTTTTCTTTTCTTTTCTCCCAGAAATTGGAGTTTTTAATGCATCTCAAGAAATCGACCGTAGAATAAACACATTATATATATATATATATATATATATATATATATATATATATATATATATATATATATATATATATATATATATATATATATATATATATATATATATATATATATATATATATATATATATATATATATATATATATATATATATATATATATATATATATAAAATTTGTAATTTTATAAACCAAAAGACGTGATGCAGTTCGACGGCTTTCTTACTTTTCTTAAGATTTACTTAAGCATTTTACAACTGCATAATGCCGCCATTAGTAAGATAATTGTATATTAAAGAGATGAAACTAAGAATAATTAAACGAATTGGAGTTTTTAATGCATCTCAAGAAATCGACCTTAGAATACACATTTTAGAATACACATTATTTCTTTCTGACTCTAATATGTAGTGTTAGGGGAGGTCACTTGATGCCTGAGGTACCTTCCTCCTCTGTACCTACGAAATCATTAATAGTTTTGGGGCGCCAGCCGTAGGTTACGCTGATGGATAGAGATGTATATACGATCTTCAAAGAATTAGTTAGGGCAAAACAACCTCTCTTACTCCTTTTGGAGAATAAAAGACATTAAAGATTTATTTAGCTTTTAATACTCTCAAAATTTTTGTAACGAAATAGAAAACGAATAGCATCCTAGTGTTTTATATTCAAGGCAACTATTTAGATTTCATTAAATGGAACAGCTGATATCCATCTCCGCATTATTTGAATAAGATTGAACGCCTTATATTCACATCACCATTATCACTACACGATGAATATTTTAGCTTCAAGTTATTTTATTAAGTAAACGATTTATTTTAGTTTTATGTATTTATTTAAAAATACTATCAAAACATCTGAGATGAAATCGATAGCACATAGATAATAGTGTTTTAAGTACACGTGATTACTTTATCGTATCCATATTTATTTTAGTAAAATGAAACGCCTAATTACCACCAATGCGTTGAGTTATTGGGTAGTAATTAGGCGTTTCATTCTACCTCCCATAGAACGCAACTTTCCAAAATTCTATTCATTAACACCAGTTTATATTATATTATATATAACATATATAACACCACTTTATCTTTGATAGTCCTTATAAGGACTGGCTTAAAGGGGCGAAGCAAGAATGCATTTCATCTTCCCCGTTATCTGTAGAGAACAGTGTAGGGATAAGGTGTTATTGAGCTATTAAAGCTCTGATCATGGTAAGAGGGTAACAGCAATAGCCGAGCCTCAGTTAGAATTTCATTGGCTACAGCATTGCCATCCATTACCCTCCAAGGGTATTAATCACCGCATCTCACGGTCCCTTATAGTCCTTATAAGGACTGGCTTAAAGGGGCGAAGCAAGAATGCTTTTCATCTTCCCCGTTATCTGTGGAGGACAGTGTATGGATAAGGTGTTATTGAGCTATTAAAGCTCTGATCATGGCAGGAGGGTAACAGCAATAGCCGAGCCTCAGTTAGAACTTCATTGGCTACAGCATTGCCAACCATCACCCTCCAAGGGTATTGGATTGAATGAATCAATCACCGCATCTCCCTGTAATATGATAGTCCTTATAGGAGGACTATCATATATCATATTACTTTTCAATATCAAATAATGACTTGATTGTTTTTAAAAGGTGTTGGAATAAGTTTTAAAACTTCTAATTTTAATTATTTTAATCAGTAGTTTTAAAAAGAAATATTTAAAGTATTTCAGATATAATATTAAATTATATTAAAATAAATAATATTTATAAAGGAAACATAATATATGTTGTCTAATAGAATTACCATAAAAGAAATCACATTTTGCATAATTTAAAAATATTCATAAATGGGTGGGTTTTGGGGAATATATATATATACGCACACACACCTCGAGAAAGAAATCATGTGCGTTCCTCCTTAAGCTATTTTTACAATTGTCTTTTAGTACGCAAGCTGGCTATATAATGCGCCGCAGTCTATTTTAACTGTATGTGACGTGAGGTCAGACGTAATAGTTGGGTGTGTCACAGCCACGTGTGGAACAGCAGCAATAACCGTAAGTCATTTGTGACAACAAGCAAGAGTTTTTATCCCATTTATTGGTTCTGTAAAACTTATTTTCCAGAAGAAATCTCAATACCGGAAAAGCTAAGTAATAATTCCGGGAGGGGCCATCTATAGGCTTCACTCTTCAAGAGCATTGTACGAACTAACTGAGGATATACACTACAGCCATTTTGGTGATTATTTCTTTCGTTCTTCTAAGCGTTTGCGTGCTCATAGTTGGGATGTGCGTGTGTAAGAAATGATGGAGAATTATAAAAAAAAAAGTATCCAGAGATTATAAATGAAGTTGTAGCGTAGACAAAAGTTGTTATAATTTTCATGTAGGAAACATCCTACCCAACTTGGAGTCAATAAAGCTGTCTGATTTTTTAGAAGAAAAACACAAAGGGTATAGAGTACATATTGAAATGTACTCTATACCCTTTGTGTTTTTAAATGTACTCTATACTATAGAAAAGGTAGAAAAAATATTGTAATATTCAATTAGCATTCGATTCAATTGGTCTGCTTTAGAAAGATAAACGGATGTGAATATTCGAATTTTAAATACGTAAAATTAATAGAATCAATATACAAAACAAAACTTAAGAGCAATACATTTCTGATTGGATGGACGGTCACGACTTTAAATCCACTCTTTAAATGTATTGAGAAACAGTGATAAGAATTTTGCAACTTATTCTACAATAAATGAACTGCATATCCTTGCAAATGATACGATATTTCTCGATATTGATAATGAACTGCAAAAGGATGGCTCTTAACTAAATATTTGTTTGATTTCGATTATTATTAAATATTCTAGAACGACTGCGAAAAGTAGATTGCCACAGCTTGCTGCAGTAATTTGTGTGTATCTTCAGGGAATCAAATTCTCCGGAGCAGAAGTTTAATAATATTTCTGAACAAAATCTATGCTTTGCCCAATTCTTTACAGTTTATTTTGGTGGGTTAGGGACTAACGTTTATCATAATTTCCTGTCTATAATATTGAAACTTAAAGTATGGCGAGAAATTAGAAAATTTTTGCGATGTATTTAATAAAATTGGCAAACTACAATTGATGGTATGAGACCAACGCCCTCTTTATTGGAGGCATTGGAAAAGTTCCAAATTTGGTCTTTAAAACAGGTTTCTCAACCAGGTAAAAATGAATGGAAATATAAAAAAAATTAAAAATAATAAATAACAAACAGAAAAAAGTCTTCCAATGATACTGACGTACTATACAGATTTACGACCTTTCAGTAGGAGTCACAAAAATTACTCAACAGTTTCTGGGTCATGTTGTTGTTGTTATCGTCCTCCCCAATTTCCATCATCCGTCCCTTAGGACTGGTTGAGCCCTCATAATGAGGGATTTAGTATGTATTTTTGCCTTTAGATTCGTGTGTGTGTGTGTTCACGGGCCAGTTTGCCTGTTCTGGAGGACGAAAAATTCTAGTTACCGGGGCCCTCCACCTCCATATGAGACCGGCTAACTCACCTTTCGTCGAAGGAGACTAGATAAAGGTTCCTCATGTCACTGACGGGAATCGAACCCAGGTCTTTCCGACCAAAGGGCTTTCTACACCGACTGAGCTACGTGGCTCTCCTAGTCATGTTCCTTGCTTAAATAAAATTGATGTTGGATTTTTACTTGTTATTTTGTAGGCAAATCAACGAAAAAGACAGTTAAAATGTTGCAGATACATTGTGACCTCCGGTTATCACGGAGAAGAGTAATACCAGGGCAGAAAGAAGAATACATCACGTGATCTGTATTTCAATCCAAGACACTGGTAGGTGATTCAATATACATGATGATAGAACAGTAACACACACACACACACACACACACACACACACACACACACACACACACACACACACACACACACACACACACACACACACACACACACACACACACACACACACACACACACACACACACACACACACACACACGTGTTTATTTGTGAGGAAATCTTTAAATGTAATTTCATCAAGTCAGGGATAATTCTCCTGGTCGGGCATCAGTCGTTAATAATACACACTAAGTTTAGTTTACAAGACGCATATCATCTCCGAAAGAAACTTAAAAGAAGCATTTAATATGAATCTTCTCATAAGAACAAAATTTCTTATTTAATTAGCCATTTTCATATTCTTTAATGAAGGAACCATCGCTCGCATCATAACATTGGGAAAATTAACGAATAAAAAATAGTGTGTGGGAGGGAGGAAGTAGGTGGTCGATTATCTGTAATTATGTCAGTCCGCATAGCAAATGGCCTATTTGCAGATGTTCTCTCGTTAGACAAATGGGTGTCCTTTAATGGCACGAGACGAAATCTCCTCCGTTTGCATCTCATAAAATTTTCAAAGTTATTTTCCGTTATGGTAAATCACCTGATAAGATACCAGAGGAGAAAAGTGCACTATGATGAATTACACAGTGAGTTCTTCTAAAAACGGTATATTTTGATTGCATCGTTCTAAGAAGACGAAAGCATAATTATCTGATGGGGCTTGCGGCTTTATTTCTAAAAAGAACTTCGCGAAAAATCAACAAAATATATCAATATTAAGGGTTGATACCCTTAATTTCATTGAAACTCTTCTACCTAAAACCCTCTTTTTGCAAATATATTGAAAGTTTTTCTTCAATTGTTTTTATTTTTTTCAGTGATTTTCATTGTTATTAACAATAGTTGGTGAAGAACTTGTAAACAAGCGAGCTGGTTCTTCATCCAAGCAATATATGAAGAAACTACAGATTTTAAAATCGAATATTATTAAGGTTTAACTACGAACCTCAAACAATAGTTTCACAAATGACAGAAGATCCAAAAGTCTCTGAAAACAGCGTTCATTTGAGACCAAGACAGTCAGAGAATGTAGGTGTAGTGAGAGCAAAGAGAAAGAGATGCAATTGCACCCAGGAGTAATGGAAGGGAGTAGTGTTGGGAGTGGCATATCACGAACTAAGCTTTCTACCTGAAGAATGCTGCCAAATGGACTTCTCTGGCAATACTATGACACGGATGATATGTGTCAGGTGCGTTGCTCGTACATTTTTGATATGATCGTAAAACTGTCAATAATATTTCTGTATGAACATAAATGTACTCGAATCATTCGGTTTGATTTATAATTAGTAATTCGTGAACCGTTACTCAAAGTATACTGTGTGAAACTCATGATCTAATTTTTTTGTTTTTAATTCTAAAGAGAAACAAACTCCAGTATTGTTGAATGATTTTATAGACAACAATACAATCGTACATACATAATGATGATGCATACAATGAGTGTAATTCTGTTGATGCATCATTTGAATGAATCGACTGTTCAACAAAAGGTAATGCTATTTTAGTAAGGAATTAGCGAAGTCTATGAATATTAAGATACATTTTTGAGACCTAAAATACTTTAAAAATTACATCATAGAGCAAAATCTAATTAACAGAGGGAATTAAATTTTATAGTTCTTCCCATTATTATATTATTATGTTATTATTCATAATAATATTTTCGCCACAGATGAGTGAATTTTCCTTCCTTCCTTCCAGATTCTTGGAAGGAAGGGAACTTCATCGTGCAAACGTTCTAAACCAAATCTAACCGAAAAAGGTAGTTAATACTTATTTCCATAGGGTCCTGTGTCTGTATCGTATATTGCCCGTGTCTTCTGATCGGTTTGCCTGTTTTGTGGGACCAAACACAGGCAATTCCGGGAGAAAACTCCACCTCCGTAAGAAACTGGTTAACTCACCAGTTAATTGAAAACGTCATGTAAGGGATTGGAACCTGCGTCTTTCCAACCATAGAGCCCTTCTAAACCAACTGAGTTATTGAATTTTAGTTAAATTATTTAAATATGAATGTAAACAAATGCTAATAAAAATGCAGAAATAGCGAAACCTATCTAATAGGACTCTAGTTTATAAAACTAAAATGCATTGATTATTCAACATCCCGAAAGCGGTTTACGAGTTGAAATTATCATTTAGTAAATTATATCATGTTGTACATTGAAGTTTTATTCTTCGATTAACGAAAACAGGCTGGCACGCACCAAGAATGATAATGGGCTCCCGTTTATGATTATATTTTATAAAACAAACAACAACGTGTAATTATAAGCGATTCTACTGCAGCAATTATTCTTATTTTATTTTAATATCTTCGTAGGGAAATAAAATGAATCGCTGTTCTCATTAGAATATCAATAGAGATTGAAAATAATGCATTTCATTTTTATTTGAATGACTGTTCACAGTTCGACTGCATTTCTCTAAACTCAGCCCATTAACATCCGACAGGTTGATGGCCGATAATTTATTTTCTGCCATAATTTTCCAAATGCGAGTATTTGTCAAACGTTGCCCTCATAGCGTATCAAATATTGACCCCATTACAATCACCTCTCAGGCTTGGACGAGTTTTGCACACTTTTAAAAATAAATCATCGTGTTGGGCGTTACGATTCGCGATTTAGTAGATCCTTTTCTTAATATTATTTACGAGCAAAGACGTTTTAAAAGGAAGCAATTTTCACATACTTATTCTTGGTTCATATTTGAGGGATAACAAATAGCTGGAACAAAAATATACATGTCTAGACAATGTACGTTCCTCAAAAGCTAAGAAAATAATCTTAAATTGTGAAGTTTTCGTTTATAGCTTTATTAATGGGAAAAATGGATCGTTGGCAAGCTTAACAGATTTTTGATAATGCGCGTCGGAATATTTAAATCGTAATTCACATTACGTTTGTTTATAGCAGTCGTTTATCCATCATAAATTATCCTTTGTTCCATAAAATATTCTTTTATCAGTTGGCTACATCCAAAAGATGCTATGTTGTTCTTCTTGGTTCTATATTTCAATTTAAGAAGATTACAGCAGCAATTTTATTCGGAAGGTGGAGATGGTAGCGAAGAACTTAATCGATTGCTTGGAAATTTAGGCTAAATGTATCTTAATAGCATTACCTATTCAATACAGTAATATATAATATTCTAAATCATGTTTTCATATTTCGCACTGTTAGAAAGAAATTGAATTTGCATGAGATTTTCCACAACATTTGAGCTACGCGAAAACCGAGGATGAGAAAGAAATTTGAATCATAAAATATCCATTTCCTCTATTTAGAGAGGGATTAAGTAGTCATTTTTCCAAGACCATTTTTTGTCTTCTAGATTTAAAATATTTACGCATAAAAGTATATTTCAATGCATAAATTATAGATTATATGAAGTAAATTATATACAGTTACTTTTTCATTTAATTTATTAAAATGTTAAATATATTTCATTAAAATTGTATCTATTCATTGAAATATTATAATTAAATGTTTCTGAAACATTCATAATATGATATTCAATAAAAATCTCATGTCTTTTGAGAGAAAAAAAGCAAGTATTATCCATTTATCCCTCATGTAGAGAATACCATAAAAGACGATGCAGAAATAAATATCGAATATAAAGTAAGCCAACAGAGAGATATTCCACGAACAGCTACTAACAGCTATAATAAATTACATGACAATATATATTCTATATCTTCTGAATATATATTTAAAAATATTTAGGAACTGTATTAATAAATAAAATAAAGAATCATATTTTAAATATATAGTTACATTTTAATAAATTAAACAATAGTTTTCAGATACCTAAGAAAATTATACGTATAATTTATACATAATTAATATACAACAAAGCTTTCATTTTGGCTCAGAGATTACAGAATAAATGCATGAGGATAATTCTGAGTGTCCCTTGGTTTATAAGAAACACCCAGCTGCCCGTATTTTTGACAACTATTGCACTGGCCTGAAGAGGCTCTTTTCCTCAGTGGTTCAGATGTGATTTTCAGACCGCAGATCGTTGTTATGTTGTATATATTCTTGTGGGTGTTTTGTATCTGCACGAGAACTAGGGACATTGGGCTCTTGTCGGCCAGCAACATTCTGCTGACCTTGACAGGTGGGAGATTGTGGAGGCAAAGGTCTTCGGTTATTTCTTCTGTGGTGATGTTTTCTGCTACTCTCATTGGCATAAGACGTTTAGGTTTTTCTCTGACTTAAGCGAGAATTATGATATTTAATGCCTGTATCGTCCATGGTTTTTGTGAGGTGCCTGTAGTGCCCCATTGTGGCAGGCTGAATTTTGATTCCGTCGTCCACGTTCTTTGACCATGAATAGCCAATTTTTGGTTTTGCATAATGGGCCTGAGGGCAGACCATCTTTCTTTTTCCCGAAGTACAATTGGCGGGACTTTTTCGTTGTTGGGGTTGAGGGGGTAAGAGTTGGGGTCGTCTTCTTCCATCCCCTCGTTTGCCAGTGTCTCATCTGTTTTACGCTTTATTCGCGCATGAGTTTCTGTATTTTCTCTATGATCTGTCGGTGTGGGAGCAGAGATTATCATGTTCATCTTCCCTTCTTACACTGGTGTTGTGTTGTCCCCTTCTGTGGAGTCCTCTGTCGTTGAATATAGGTTTAGGTATCCTGTCCACTCCACACTCAAATGACACTCATAATGATTATTTATTCCAAATGACGTACTCCCTGACTCACTACAGATCGTCGCTTGGAACGCCAATGGCCTAAAAAACAAGACACTAGAGCTTTGAGAATTCTCTTACAGATACACCCCCGACATCATCCTAATCAACGAAACTCATCTAAGACCTGCAGACAAACCAAAACTGAGAGGCTACACACTGTATGGAAATGACCTACTGGATTACAGAGGTGGCGGAACAGCCATATTCATCAAAAACTACACCAGGCACAATGGAATATCCAACCCTCCAACGACCAACCTAGAACTCACTGGCATCGAAGTCCACACAAACTCAATTGGAAGACTTAAAATCTACGCAGTCTACAACTTCCCCGCAAAGACCCTGCTATTTTCCGACTTGGATGTTGTCTTTAGCGTAAATGAATCCATCATCGTCGCTGCGGACTTAAACTCCAAACATCCTTCCTGGAACAGCAAAACCACAAACAAAAATGGCCTTATCCTCTTCAGCTACACAGGATTAAACAACGCCGTAGTAACAGGACCCACCGAACCAACCCACCACAGCACAACAGGCACGGCCGACATCCTAGACATCGGCTTCCTACACAACATCAAATACCAGTACAGCCTCCAAGCACTGAACGAATTATGATCAGATTACAACCCAATCCTATTTTACTTAGGGAACAAAGACCAGCCAACCCCCCCCCCCCAAATCCTCCATAGTCTGGGAGAAACTTAGGAAAGTACTACCAGAACATATCGGTCCAGTTCCCCACCTAAAAGCCAACGATGAAATAGATACGGTAATAAAGAACCTCACCAACCAAATAAAGAAAGCCATAACAGCAGCCACAGTAACCACGACCACTCACAAACAAAATCGTCTCCCGGAAGAAATCATGGACTTGATAAGTGAAAAAAAAACAGACAAAGGAAAATATGCCACAACACACGTGCTTCCCAGGACAAAACCATTCTCAACAGACTAGACAAATCAGTCCGAGAAGCACTCCAGAACCACAGAAATCAACAATGGGAAAACAAGCTCACCTCCATCTCCACAGCAAATAATTCCATATGGAAATTCCTAAACAACCTCAAGATCAAGCGCAAATTCCCCCCCCCCCTCTCCAAGTAGAACAATACCTAGTGTCTACAGATGCTGACAAAGCTGAAGCCATAGAAAGAAACCTAGAAAAACAATGCAGTCCTACATACCGGAACCTAAACATCAGCCACGTATACAAGATCCATCGTAAAGTCAGGCTCACAGTAAATCGTCCCGAAGACAATCTAACCCCTATTAAGCCTACCTCACCCACCGAAATAATCGGCATCAACCACCTCAAGAACAAAAAAGCCCCAGGGCCTGACGGCATCACAAATAATGTCATCAAGGCACTACCACGCAAAGCCATAGTACATCTGGCAAACATCATAAACTCCATCCTCAAATGGCAGCACTTGCCCCAGTCATGGAAAACAGTCGACATCATCCCAATTCACAAGACAGGCAAACAGCCACATCTTCCATAAAATTACCGTCCCATCAGCCTGCTATCCAACTTAAGAAAAATAGCAGAGAAAATCATCCTCATCAGACTCCAAGAACATGTCAACCAACTAAACATCATTTCACAAGAACAATTTGGCTTCCGTCAAAACCACAGCACCACCCAATAGATCCATAGGCTGGTAGAACACATCCCCACAGGATTCAACTGGAATCAGCCGTCTTCTGGAGCGGTATTTCTAGACATCTCAAAGGCCTTCGATAAGATCTGGCACCAAGGCCTCCTTTACAAACTTATCATCGCAAACCTTCCACTAAACATGATACATCTAATTAAGTCATACCTCACAAACAGGAAGATTCAAGTGAAAATAAATGAAGCAGTCTCAAACCAACGAACAATCCTGGCCGGAGTTCCTCAAGGTTCACTGCTGGCCCCGATCCTGTTCAACATCTACATGGCAGGCATCTCTCAAAATCCCATCACATCCACCATCGCCCTTTAGGCAGATGACAGGGCTATACTATCCAGATCCTGCCAACCACATATCGTAACCAAAAAACTACAAGACACCATCCAGAATCTAGAAAAATGGTTTGCAGACTGGCGACTACAAGTAAACCCTCAGAAAAGCACAACGATTCTCTTCACAAGAAGACGAGCATCCCGCCAAGGAGACATCACCTGTTCAACTCAAAAATTCCCTGTAAAACAGAAACTAAATATTTCCGAATACTCCTCGACACACGATTATGTTTCAACAGCCACATCAAGAGCACATGCATCAAAGCATCCAAAGTTATCGCCCAGCTGTACCCCTTGATCAACAGACACGGCAAACTAAACACAAGAAACAAAATTCTATTCTACAAGACAGTGATCCGTCCCAAAATTATGTACGCCTCACCAGCCTGGAGCCATCCCTCCAAGACAAACATCCTCAATCTATAAAGACTACAGAACAAGTGCCAACGGATGATCCTGGACGCCCTGTAGTTCGTCAGGAACGCCCAGACCCACCGGGACTTAAATATCCCCTACATCACTTCACTACTACGCTCCCTAGTAGACAAGTTCTTTATGAAAACATCTACGCATCCAAACCAACTAATACAGCAAGCAGGAAACTATGACGGTAATGAAAACACAAAAGACCAAAATCCATCCTAACACCCAACGACGACACATAACCACTTCTGCCCACTCAGGGCGAGCTAAAATAGCTCACAAACCCCTCCCATCACTGCTCCCGAAACAGGCAACAGGGAATACAAAAAGCGTCAAGCTTCACCTTCTGCGCCATTAATGTCCATTAATGTCCTGTGTTCCTTATGGGTTGTCATCATGATTTAGGTTATTTTCACAAATTTTGTCTTGTATTTGTTTCCTCTTCTATCAGACATGTTGCATGTCGGCTGCTAATAAGACATAACTGTAATTATGTATGGTAATTATATTTCTAGTAAATTTTTTTCGAGTTTTTATATCGCCTTGTATTGTACTGTATCTGTTGCATTTGTACTATACATGTTAGTCTTTTATTTATAAAATTAAGTTGAGAGAAAAAGCATCTCTTTATAAATAGATGTGAGATTTCTAAAATACATCATCTCATAACAGAATTAGAATGTTCTGTATAAGATGATATTATAAATAATGCACTTGATTTACATTATCAGTTTAATATATACTGCTTTGATTAATGTCGATTAAGGTATTATATAGCATATATTATTATTATGCGTTACATAATATATTATACTGCCTGCTGTACCTTGCTTTGAATTAGATATCATGTAATATAATAGCATATTATATTACATGATATAATATGCTATTATATAAAATAACTAAAGAAATATAATATAATAACATAATTATTTGTTATTATTATGTTTTCTGTCTTGTTCTCTTGTGTCTTATCTCATCTATTCGGAGTCATCCACAGGGTTAGCCTAGTGGCTTTGCCGTTCACAACCATATGCCTGGGGTAGGCGTGTCCTAGGTTCGATTCCCGTCGACGACGTGAAGAGCTTAAGGATCTTTCTAAGCCATAGCCAAGTTAGCTGGTCTTGGGCGTGGACATCAAGGTTTTTTCCACCAGTTTATCTGGGGTTTTTCATCCCGCAAGCTGGCAAACCGGGCCGTGGACACACACACACACACACACACGGCATACAGTCAGGAATCTGACGCAACCATAGGCTTGATTCGTCTGCTATGCCGGTTCCGGAGCCCGGAAAACATTTTGGGGAACTGAGATGGTGCGTACATTCCCGTAAAGGGAATTCACGGCTTCTGTATCATCATACGATAATTAATTAACTAATTATCCGGGGTCGGCTTTTTTACATGATGCGACTTTACGTGCATCATGTGTGTGTTCAAAAATCTGTGTGTTTACGCGCAAAAGTGTTTGTGTTCACAGGCCGGTTTATCTGTTCTGAGGGACGAAAGACCAGAGTTTCCGGGAGAAAAAACCCCTCGATCCTCCGTATAAGACCGGCTAACTCAGTAGAAAGAGACCAGATAAAAGTTCTTCACTTCATGAACGGGAATCGAATCCAGCTCTTTCCCACCAAAGGGCTTCGTCTATAGCAACTGAGCTACGGAGGCACTATACTAGTAATTAATATATTATTATATACAAATAATATTATACAACTATATAAAACAGCTTCTTCTATGTCGTTTATGGTATATCACAGATTTTTGTTTCTACTACAACACAAAACTGGCCAATTTCTGCTTTATTAATCTTTTTGATTTCATTTTCACCGTCTTTTCTTTGAGATAGCGTTTGTTTACACGAATAAACGATACACTGTTAATGCAACAGTGTAATTTCTTAAAGGAAGAACATGCAAATGAACCCAAACTCCCGTGCTTAAAAGTTTCTTTTAGCTTCTAACTGTGGGAATAAACGTGTGTCAGATTCATACAGATAGCGAGTGTGAAGGAACCTGTTTTCACTTGTAGGCAGAATCTAATTATGTTTGGCAGTTTACGCTAAGCTGCTGGGCTACGTCGTTTCAAAACAGTAATATAACCGGATGAAAGCCAGAGGGTCCGGAAAACAGACAGTCTAACTGAGATAGCGTTGATCTTTATGAAATGTAGTGTAAATGCTTGCACAGAGAGAGAGAGAGAGAGAGAGAGAGAGAGAGAGAGAGAGAGAGATTCAAATCTCTAGAGTGCCTGTCTCATCAAGACTCTCTAATGGTAATAAGTGTCGAAACCATAATTAATATTATTCTAATGGAAAAGTAAGTAATTACCTAAATGAGACAGGAAACCGATGGATAGAGAGATAGATGAAATTTCTCTTCGTCTGGTATACATTTTGCAAATTTTCAGCTAGCTATTTCATAAACGAAGAATTAAAATCATCAACGCCCTCTACCTTTAAAATTATTTATCAAGCGAATATTTCGATATCAGTAATACGAGATCAAAGACAAATAAAAATATATCTTTATATAAATACGTATGTAAATCTATATAAATTGCGTAAATTTATTTTATTCGTAGCCTTAAAGCTGTTTGTTTTATCATATAAGATGAACACTTTTTAAACTGAATGATTTTAGAATGTGTGGCTGGTAAAGCCAAGATCAAGCGACTAAGGTCGCTAGACGAGCGTAATCAGGTCTACTAATTGATATCAATAGTGACGTATAACTCCGAGGAGATTTTATAGACAAGAGAAATCTTTCATTATATGGTGAGAAGGGAATGGACAAGTGGAGATCCTCCACAGAAATTTTGTAAGAGTGAAGTAAGGCAGGATATGAGGATTAGAGACCGAGTAGGCGTCCTCGAGAAGTCCTTGTAATCCATTTCATAATAACGATAATTATAATTCTCGACAAATGACGTTATAATCATCACGTATACGGAGTATTTACGAAACTACAATAAAATATTATCATTTCATTTTTTTATTTGCAATAAAGATTCAATAAACAATTCTAAGTAAATATTTTTTATATAAATATTTATACATGGATAATACTTTTTCAGTTAATGAAATTTTATTATTCATGCAGGATATTTACAACATGCATACAATACAAACACACACACATTTATATGCATAAAACAACATATTAATAATTACTCGTATTATCATCACGGCACAGAGGATTGATATACATACTGTATATATAATACACAATTAGGATATTCTTTTTATCATTATTATATGTCCGCGCGGTTAGCCGAGTGGCTATGTGCTTCGCAACCATATGCTTGGGTTCGATTCCCGTCGCTGACGTGAGGAGCTTAGGATCTTTCTCAGCCATAGCCAAGTTAGCCGGTCTTGGGCATGGACAGTAGGGTTTTTCTTTCCAGTTTATCTGGGGTTTTTCATCCCGCAAGCAAAGGACTAGCCACCTTATCATCGGGACGGGTACGGCTTAAAGATCTAAGGATATCTCCATAACAGGACAGGCCACTAGGCCTAGTACGTGAAGGGAAGAAGAAGAAGATTATTATTCTATCTCCTGTTCACCACAAAGATTCAATGCATAATCTATATGGAGTACAACCATTGTGTAGAGTATACAGTTAGACTAATAATTTCTATTACTAAAAATAATTTTTGTAATAGAAATATGTGGTGTGTATGTGTGTGTGTGTGTGCGTTTATGTGTGCGCGAGAGAAAGAGTGAGTGAGAGAGAGATTTTAAATAATAATTGCTGAAACATTGATAAATTTATTATTCGGAGTATGTTCCATCGGATTTTGTAATGAAAGTGCAGGGTTAGATATTTGAGGTTTGTGACCTCTTGGATTGTTGTGCAAGAGCATATTTTTGCTTGTTTTAAGCAATGAGATGTGACATTTCAATGACGTCTGAGAGATATGTAGTCATTCGGGGATTTCTAAAGATGATGATGAGTTCATATTTATTGCTTTTTAATATGATAGAATTACTCATAAATCAATAATAATTAATGCTGTATTTTATAACCATATTTAAGATGCTGAATTTACCTCTGTATTTACAATAAGTAATTTTTTCCTCTTAATAATATTCCTTCTAGATCAGTTATAATACAATTGTATGCATCTTCGAAGCTTGAGTTGAGCTCTTATCTTACGATAATATTGATCATTCATTGCATATTAGTTTGTTGCCAGGTTAGCAATAGTTTAGATATATGCCGTTGCATCAACATGGGTAACATACACACACACACACACAGACGATGCCTTGGAATGTGAGGATGCATCACTGAGCTGGATGTGATGCCTCACTGATTCACCGCCACATTCCCACGTATAATAGTGTGTTTTCCATGCTGCTCCAAGGTATCTGCTTCTTCGTTGTGCCTAACAAAGAAGAAACTATTAAGTTTAATTTGAATATTTTCCTAGGTTGTTATTTAGGCATAAAACGTTTCAGTAGTCAGCGCAAGAAGAGAGAGTTGTAAGCGATGATAACAGTTATGGAAGGGGAACAAACAGTGTAGTTAGAATATTCTATAATTTATTAATACATAGAATTCTCTAATTTTGCTAGATGCTTAAATATAATTATATTTAAATAAAATGCAATTGCTTTTATCATCACACACACACACACACACACACACACACACACACACACACACACACACACACACACACACACACACACACACACACACACACACACACACACACACACACACACTACAGCAACAACATGTAGTTTTCCAGTGTATAGAAAGTTAATTGTTTTCTAGCCCATTAAATGACAACTAACATTAAAAAAAATCAGCTTAATTGCACGTCGTGTCAAAGTTATAAATTTTCGAGCCCTACAATTTACTTGTAAAACTGTCAGGTAATACACGCTGTTGAAAACATGACCTACTAATATGAATTATTATTAATTTAAGTCCCTGTTTGGATATATAAAGTTTAACTGATGTTACTATATTTGAAGTGTCTCCAGAAATGAATTACGTTATTGAATCCATTATTGCAACGTATTTTGCATTAAGAGCAAAACATAAAATACGTAATGCAATAATGGATATTGCATTAAGAGCAAGCTATCTTCAAAAAGTCGAAATTTATTCTTCCAAGTACTAAATCTTGTACTTATGCGTGTCGATATTTCATAAAAAACTGACATGAATGATGGATCATAAAGAAAAAAAAAGTCTAAAATATTAAATTATTTCACCAATTAAAGTTTAGAGGAGAGAAGGCAGTTCGTTTGATATTAACAAACATTTTATTGTTTATAATATGATTTTAATAATTAGATCTGTAGACATGCTCATATTTTGTAGTGTTCCTTTAGCTACACCGTACATCCAGTTCTTTCTAAAGGTACAACTGTATAATCTCCAGTAATTTTATCCTGAAAGCCATAGGATTAAGAACGTATTCTCACATGCCGAAAGTGTCGAAATTGTCAGCTGTTTCTGACAGGAATATATTGCGCATGACCTATATACTGAACATCTGAAATAGAAGCGACATGTATCCACAAGCTTTAGCGATCATTCCCAAAATACAGACAACTACAACAACAACTGCTGTAAATGCATTGGATAAAGTGTTGTTAAAATTAATTAAGAAGCCTACATTCAGCTTTAATAACGCATAATGGTGTTGAAGCCTTAAAAAGAACAATGAACGGTATAAACTTTTGTAACAGGTACTACTCGAGAAACTGCTCTGCCGATTCGCTATAAGTAATATTAGGTCTCATCTGATAGGTGGTAATATTCTGAGTAATATAAGAAAAAAACAACATTCTTTAATTCATATCTTTGGTTAGTTCTATATTTTAATTAACATAACACAGACTAAACTATTAACACGAGTGCAGTATAAATAACGCAGACAAATAACTGAGCGATCAGTTTAATAGGGACACTGTCATTATCATTCATAGGATCGACAGTTTCGTTAGAGACATTAACGTGTCGGAGTTTTAGGCTATATAAAGCAGGTAGGCAGATACAGAGTGTGCACACGCGATCTATATTTGCCTTTGCAAAGAACATTTTAAATGTGTTTTTAAAAAATAATATAAAGGTAAAAATAAATAATGTCTTTTGATAGCAATATATATATATATATATGATAAAAATAACCTAATGAATAAGGTATACATTTTTCTGCAGCACTATATCAATAAACTGTTGAGTCGTCAGAGTAAATCGTTATCACTTGAATAGCAAAATATTATCTCCCTCTTTTTTTGACTTATCATCCTACTATCGGAATTTCATCCTGTCTATAGACTGTCGCTAAAGGAAGTATCAATCATACATCTCGTGCAGCGCTTTGGTTTATGCTCTATTTTGAACATTCTGACAGATAAGCGTCATGATTTCAGAGCAAAAAATGAGGTAAGTAGAGAAAAATAGGAATAATGTGTTAATGACACCGCTTGAAAGAAATTATTTTCCCGCTTCCTAAATTTAGCGTCGATTCTACATATTAAAATATTTGTATTAGGTTTAGAAATATTCTTAGAGAAACATTAGTTTACATTTCGATGTCCTTCCCCTTGATATTTCGTATTAAAGGGATTCGATACAAAATAATATCAACGTCACTGCTCAAGACAGAACTCTGCGACGGAATAAACAGTAGCTCAGTTTTCTACCAACGACCAACAGAGTGCAAGTAGTTCAAATTCGACTGTAGTAGAGAAGTTTGTGAAGGTCTTAAGTAAAAATGGATTCATCGCCCTGCAAGACGTCACTACGTACTTAATGGAGGCTTAACGTGCGAAAAATCATGATTGGCGTTCAGAGTAGGGTTCCCTTGTTTATCCAACTTCTTGCTTTACCAATCCCATTGGTATTGCAGAGTTTTCATTTCCTGAGCAGAATTTTCAGATTTTTCTGAAAAGAAAGACAGAAAGAATGAACCGTTTATATTTTAGAAAAAAAATATAGGAAGAAACCGCTTCCTGTTGCTTTGCACTTCCTACTGACTACTCCCGCAACTAGTACTCAAAATACGAATGGAAAAATAAATCTACAACATAAAAAAATATACATTTTCTATTCTTTTATTTTCAAAAGGAGTATACAAACGGATCTCCTTTAGCTCTACCTAACTTTTTAAAGACAGGCGGGCAGAAAGTCTCCATCCTTCTATTGACAGCTTGAGCATGCTATCAGTGAGCTGCAGCTAACAATGGACCAAGGCTCGCGAGAGAAACTATGAGAGACAGCTGCTGCCATCTGGTGGCACTAAACCTAGAGCGAAAATACAACATAAACAAATATCATAATAAATACACTATTTAATAAGGCATATGTCTATATTTTCTTCGTGTTGTTTAAGTAATCACGTGATGTTCTCAGATCAAAACTAAGACTTTGGTGTCCCTTTCAACAATTGCATTTAGTGTTCGTGTTCAAAATGCTCATGTCGGTATCGATGATACCTTTTGTTTGGAAACCTAGGTTCAGATCCAGTCAAGAAAGGCGGAGGTAGGATGCTTTTCCGGCAGCAATTTCAACTAACACAATCCTGAGGAAAAGGTCTTGAAGCGCAGATGTAAAACAATTTACAGACAAAATACCATCATCTAGTCGCGACATTGGCGTAATAAGACGGTAGTAACAATAATAACAGAAATACGAATCGAAAGAAAAGAATAAATAAATAACAGGCTCCTCAATTCATCATCGACAACTTTCAATATGAGATGATCTATTATGATAAGGGATTGTCAGTTTGTGCTTTAGCATCCACTTTATTGCATTCGTAAATTCCTTTAATAATGAAGTCCATCTTATCAATGCTGGATTTCAGCATTCCTGCTTATTCCAAGGATGTTCTACAGGATAGAATATCTGGTTAGAACTACATCGTGCTGACCACTTCAATGTGCAGATGGCATTCTCTTCAAACCAGGTGAGTGCAATTATTGTTTTGTAACTGGAAGCATTATCGTGTCGAAAGATATAAAGACTGCTACTAAACAACTGCTCTAATGTATGGCAACCAAATTTGCTAAACACCAATATAGGAGCTAGCAGTCATGACTTACTGCAGTATGAGGAGTAGACGAATTCCTCTCAGCAAACCTAACTAATCCCTACGTCAGTATGATGATGAAGCCTTGAGTTCACACACACACACACACACACACACACACACACACACACACACACACACACACACACACACACACACACACACACACACACACACACACACACACACACACACACACACACACACACACACACACACACACACACACACACACACACACACACACACACACACACACACACACACACACACACACACACACACACACACACACACACACACACACACACACACACACACACACACACACACACACACACACACAAAGTTTCATAGTTAGGCAACATTCTAAGGTAGAATAGTTCCCCATATACCCAACAATATCATCAAACTGAAAGAAGCATAATTCGTTGCTGTAAAAAAACAAATCACCGATTTGGACAGCTCCATAGTCCAGATTATGTATGCATTGTTTTTTGCCAAGACAATGTATATTCATCGTTATTCACAAATGCATATGGAGAGGACTTCCTGATATACAGTTCTTTATGTACTGTAGATGCAATTCAGTTTTCTGGCTTTTGGTATATCCAGACACTGATTCTCTAAGATACAATGACTAGATGACGTAGTAACCATCTCACGAGCAGATTTTTTCAATGAATATTGACTGCTCTCAGTCAGCATTTCAAAATAACTTGATTGTGTCCTAGATTCAGTATCACTTGTGGATTTCCATTATGTCAGGACGTCGCCAACTTGAACTTGGAAATACTTAATCGATGCCCAAGAACCCAAATGACATCGAAGTATCATTCCCGCTGGAAGGCCTATAATTCTTTCCTTGTATTCATTGTTCGGCAAACAACGCTGAAGTGATTTCCAAGAGAATAGTTGATCTCATTTGCAGACTAGAAAAATTTACATACTGAGTTAGTCTACCCATTTCTACAATCAAAGGGACTGTCAGAACTTTTGCCAGATTAGTATATACATATTGTACTACCTTTATTCAATATATCACATGAATCGTACATTCCATAAACGGTCTAGAGAGAGAGAGAGAGAGAGAGAAACAGAATCTTCACTTCTATTTAGATCAACATCTTCAAACTTATAAGTATGAAGATGTTGTTATAAAGGCGCATCTTTGAATTGTCTCTTTGTTTTACGTTATCTTTAAAACTAAGTCCAGCAGAGGACATTAAACCACAAGCCGAAACCAGAGTACCGGATGCAAACAACATTTCGTTACCTCTTCACTTATGAGTTTGCCGTTCTATTAAATTATGATCCGAAATAAAAGTTAAATTGCCGAAGACAAGTGTAAAAGCAACGGTCGGTGGAAGCCGGCAGCATTTATTCCGCTCCGAAAGATGAGCTATCTTCACTCGCTGCGAGCTCGTTCTGTGTAGGTATATTTAACAAACTATTCAACTGCCCTCGGGACAGATATGGAATAATTTCCACCGAAATATTAACGAAAGCTGCCAGAGGCATAAAAGAGATGTGATAGATTCGTTTATCTCTCGGTTCACGTAGACGGGAGTCGTTATCCGGGCCACGGAGGTAATAGACGCTATTGAAACAGCCAAGATAGTTTACCGCCTACGGAGATGTATTTGCTGCAATACTCCGAACTTGTTTTCGCCTTGCAGGTACTCTACAGTTTCTCTTATCGTTTCTCGATGCCTCCGGTTGTTTTCTATTAGATAATTTAAACATCTTTCACAGTAATTTCGGAGGGAAATCGCTATTTCTTAACCCACCGCGTTATCGCCCGACCATTTCCAAAATAAATAAAAAAAAAGTGATATTATATGATTTCCGGAAACGTATTTTTTGCCGTCTCTTGTAGTAAGAAATAAATTTTTGGCTTTATCTTATCAGGATAAATTTTGACAGGTACAATCACGACGATAGATACTAATATCGGGTTTGGGAATAAAGGAGTATCGAAGGATATCGAAAAGAACCATGTGGTCACTACTGTCCAAAGTGTAATGCGACACAGGAAACGTTATTTCGCTACAATCCCGGATGTAAGAGTGTCTTGCAAGTTTAAAATGACTTTACAAGACGAGTGGACAACAGCAAATAATAATAAAAAAAAACAGACTGAAAACTCTGTTGAAAGTCGTGCCCAAGTGTTATCCAAAATATAGTTTGTGAGTTTGTAGTGATTGTTATAGTTTTAAACTTTAGTTTTTAAGTATTTAGTTATAGTTTTTTTGTTTTAGTGTTGTACTACCAAGTGGTCATTTACACTTGGATTCGCCGATAGTTTTTCGGTATACATGAAACTCATAGATTCGTAGTTCTCGATCTTTGAGTTTTGCTTACTGGCAGTTCAACAACAAGGGATTTGTATCCCCTTAATTATTATTATTAAGGATGCCAGAAAAATAGCCGTTTGGCTTTCAGTTTAAGTTTTAAACTTTGTTTATGCTAAATCGACATTGATGCCATCTATAGTTGTTTTTATGACATTTCTATAGTTTCATTCCTCAGAACGTTTTCATAACTAAGTAGAAAGAAGTCATTTCAATAGCTGCCCAAATATGATTACGTTCTCTTGCATTTCCTCAGCATTTATGTAGATTATTGATTTTGTTTTACTTATTATATACTTCTTCTTCTTCCCTTCAGGTATTAGGCCTAGTGGCCTGTTACGGAGCTATCCTTAGCCCTTCTAAGCCGTCCCAGTCCCGAGGATAAGGTGGCTAGCCCTATGCCTCCCGGTGTGTCTTATGTCTGTAGATGCGTGTGTTCACGGGGTCGGTTTGTCTGCTTGCGGGAGTAAAAAACCCCTGCGGTCCACGCCCAAGACTGGCTAACTTGGCTATGTCTGAGAAAGATCCTTAAGCTCGTCACGTCGACGACGGGAATCGAGCCCGGGACACTCCTTTCCCAGGCATATGGTTGCGAAGCACATAGCCACTCGGACACTTATTATATTCAATTTTCTTAATCTCTTTGTAATCACGAAACAATAACCTTGGCTTACGTGTACGATAAATGCTTTTTGGATGGAATTTACATAAAATAAGATTTCAAGATTTTGTTGATAACAAATATGGCCACAATTTGTGATATTTTTTAAGCATTTTCATTCTAGATATCTGCTTACCCAGCAGGATGAGACTTCAAAGTATTGTGTGTACGGGATTGTAATTACTGCTTTTCATTCTAATGTAATTTGCCATTACTTGTTACTATTAACTTTATTTTTGTTAATTCTATTGCGGAAGATCCTTTCAAACTAGAAAATTACGTTTAAAAAAATTCAGGAAAATATTTTAGGACAATATTGACTAAATCATGTAAATATGGTTCCAATACTGTTTTGGTAAACTCGTGTAAGAACAGAGAGAGAAAGAATACGGAAAGGAAATTCTTTCAGTACTCTGATAGGTATAAGAATCAAATGGGTATTAAAGACTGATTTGCCAGAAAATATTTATCAAAAACCTTTCGATTAAAATTTTACGTAATCGACAACCAACTGAGTTTCATTTGTTCGATCTTATTCCGAGTATAATTGCCTTCTATACGAAAGAATGAACGAGGGCAGCATTTCATTAGATGCCGTATTGACGTTTGTACATATGGAAATATAAAGGGACATCCTTCTAGTATGTCAATGGGAAAAGAACTTTTGACATATTATTAAGTAGGCGGTGAAAAGGACGTAACTTTCCTGATATTCATGATTTCTCCGTAGTTCATGTAGATCCCATGACTACCGATGAGTTTTCCCATTTGAATGCAGCTGGTCTTGTGACATTAAAATCTTATTCTTGTTATTAATGAGTTACTTTAGGCCCATGAAAATATCCTTATATATATATATATATATATGTGTGTGTGTGTGTGTGTGTGTGTGTGTGTGTGTGTGTGTGTGTGTGTGTGTGTGTGTGTGTGTGTGTACTCTTGTACAGGCACAATCACAGATTCACACATTAAAACTTATGAGTTATAATATTACTACAAGACAGGTTAGATGATTAATATATTTCGCTGTATTTACTTTAGTGTCTGACTGCTTTCCTCCTGTACGTGAGAACAAACAGCGAACTAAATACTGCAAGTGCTGGTACTCCCTCTATAGAGATCGACGAGAACTAACTTTACATTCGCTACGTTCAAAACTGCTCGAATTGGCAGGACTTAGAATAACATGGAGTAGTACACTTCGGGATTTAATAACAACGACGTTATCATGGCAATCACAGCCAAAATAACACACACACACACACACACACACACACACACACACACACACACACACACACACACACACACACACACACACACACACACACACACACACACACACACACACAGCACCTGACCGACATCACATGAGGGAGAGAGAGAGAGAGAGAGAGAACGTTTCTAATTCAAACATCTAATAAATAAACCTCTGGTGAATCCTAATTATATCCGAAACATTGTCATTAAAGTGTGGAAAGTCCTGAGTGGCAAAATTGTGAAGCTCCATTGCAAACATCAGTAAAATAGAAATGACTTATCGACTGCTGCTAACATTCTTCTGTCTTAAGACATTGTCTCTGTTCAGTGAGCTGCGTAAGCGTGTAATGAAGCGAATACGTATCCTTGGCTAAAGCGCGATCTAATCATCAAATAACTGTGTTTTGTAAGGTTCAATTCGGTGAGACGTAATAGACTCGCTCAATTACTGGTGGCGGTAACCATAATTTCATTTCCATTGGTGGAAAGATAGAAAGAAAGTACAAAATAATATCGATACCCTTGGCTACACAATTTTCGTTGTTAGCCACCCCAAACATCACAAGTTACGACGGAAGGCAGCGAATTAGTTTCTGGGTTACTTCACACGGTGGCGTTCGTTGGCACCCACCAAGTACTAATGAACGTTACGCTGTTAATGCCGTTCTGCAATGGATTCTGTTCTGTTACAGGCGCTACCAGATTTCCCACGAGGAAACACAAATACGACGCGGGAAATTTTCCACATCCGTCTTTCGTTGGTAATTTGGGATGTTGTATGACATCATTGGTCGTATGGCAAGCTGCTTCTAGTATAGTATACATACAGTTAATCTTAAATATAACATATGGCTAATTTGAATCATTCTGATGATTTTCAGCAGCTTTATCTGCACGTTTTACACATCTCGATATTAACGCGTGCGCAGAACAGCCGCATGCTTCTGTTCAAAATCATATCCTCATGCTTCTGTTATTATACTTCTGTTAATGTTATACTTCTGTTCATATCATGCTTCTGTGAATATTATGACTCTGTTAAGCACGCTTCTGTTATTAACAGACATGAACATGCTTATGTTAAGCAATGTTCATATTTCTCCCGTTAAGCGTATTTTCATTCTTTTGTTATTAACAGAGATAGGAATATGCTTCTGTTGATATCATGCTTCTGTTAAGCAGATGCTTTCATCATTAGCAGAAGCATGAACGTCTGCGCTTAGAGGAGGCGGAACCTGTGAAGTACTCGGTTACAAATTTCAATATTTAACAACCAATAAAATCATGCTGTTGTTGTTGTTGTTCGAGCTAAAGCTGTGAGGTTTTAATAACTATGAGTGTTGTTCAACAAGTGATCATCTGAAGCCGTTTTATCACAGATAATTTTTTCTTCCATTCAAAATCTCTTACAGGTAGCCCAATCTGTCATCTTCAATGACATTTAAACCGTTGCCCCGCTATAACTCGGTCTTCTCCAACTGAAATCAATTCAATGCTTTATTTTAAACCACATGGTACTTTCAGGCTTACACCCTCAAACATGAATGGACGAATGAGATCGAAAATTAAAAAGCACTTCAACAAATCTTAGAATTTCAGAATCAAAAGAAACTTAAGATTTCTAAAATGTTAATGAATAATTTGGGGTTAGAAATGTCTAATTAATGTCAAATGGAAATGTAAGACAAAGTTTATTAACGTAGTCTGTATTTACCCTAAATGTAAAGAAGATTATAGACTAACAGCATACCATGGAAAAAAAAGTAACACCATTGTGATTGGAAGTTTGTGTGTGTGTGTGTGTGTGTGTGTGTGTGTGTGTGTGTGTGTGTGTGTGTGTGTGTGTGTGTGTGTGTGTGTGTGTGTGTGTGTGTGTGTGTGTGTGTGTGTGTGTGTGTGTGTGTGTGTGTGTGTTTAGGAGAATGCAATCTAGCGAGTAATACATTTCACAGGACAATACACTGTTATTAACGGTTTCAGTTGCTAATTACAGTATTTAAAAACAAACACGACAGAAGCAGCTGTCGATCAAATACTGGTTACGAGATACACCAATTATTTCAAAGTTTTTTAATGTAGATTAATAGGTTTCAGTTTTGGTTTTAAATAAAATTAATGACAGCTTTTATAACATAAGGAAGACAACTTCTGATAGATAATTAAAATTTTAATGAATTTTTTACGTTACTTATGGATCTTCTTCCTAATTGGAGAGTATTTTCTATATTTTTAATTGGAGAACTGCCATCGTTGTTCTTATCAACTCTTGCTCGTGCGTACCTGTTAGAATGAGTTAAGATGAATCTCTTGTTTGTTGGAATGAGGAGAGAGAGAGAGAGAGAACGAAGTGATTTTTAATTTACTTTCTTCGTTAATTTTCGAAAAAGCTTAATCCGATACGAATATCAATATTAGATGAGAAAATTATTTTTAATTATTGAAAAAAATTAAAATGTTTTATTGCGTGGGCACTCAACCAATTAGAAGCCGCCACTAAATTGGATTACACGAATTTAAATTTCACTCGAAAACAACTTCGCACACACTTATTAATAGTCGTGTAGAAATATGACGGACTAATCTTATAAATCCAAACGAATCTTTCTCCTCTAAACCTAATCCTTTCCATACTGGATTCATGAACATAGTGACCTTTGTCTTGTCGTGCATACATCATATCAACTGTCGGCAGAATCTGTTTAGTATTACAAGGTGTTGCTAGTCAAATAGGTTTCCATTGATATCCGAGGTCACTGGTGTCAGTTACTTATGCTGAAACTGCAGCCGTTTTAGAAGCCCAGAAAAATTTCTTTCCAACAAGTGTCAATATATATATACATATGTTTTTTTTTGCATTCTCAAACATAATTACTTACTTATTCAAGAAAAAAATGCCTTATAAAGAGACGGTAGCGCTTGTTTCCTGAGTGATCGTAATTCTTTATAAGAATTGATATTCTTTTAAGATAATGTAACTTCGTTATAAAGCGGTATTTAGAACAATTCTGCAGACTCAGAATAGAACCACATGAGGCATTACTGAGAATAAGTCGAGTTAATTCATTGTTGTGTAAAAGTCGAGTTCAGGTACTATAAAGACTATCCAGTTAAAGCATTATAGAGAATAAATCGAGTTAAGGCATGACTGAGAATAATTCGGGTTAGGGCACTGTTGAGAATAAGTCCAGTTAAAAGCTATCTACTTAAAGGATTAGTCGAGAATTAGTCGAGCTAAGGCATTGTTGAGAATAAGGCGGGTTAAGGTATTGTTGAAAATAACTCGGGTTAGGGCACTGTTGAGAATAAGTTCAGTTAAAAACTGCCTATTTAAAGCATTAATGAGAATTAGTCGAGTTAAGGCATTGTTGAGAATAAGGCGGGTTAAGGTATTGTTGAAAATAACTCGGGTTAGGGCACTGTTGAGAATAAGTTCAGTTAAAAACTGCCTATTTAAAGCATTAATGAGAATTAGTCGAGTTAAGGCATTGTTGAGAATAAGGCGGGTTAAGGTATTGTTGAAAATAACTCGGGTTAGGGCACTGTTGAGAATAAGTCCAGTTAAAAACTGTCTATTTAAAGCATTATTGAGAATTAGTCGAGTTAAGGCATTGTTGAGAATAAGGCGGGTTAAGGTATTGTTGAAAATAACTCGGGTTAGGGCACTGTTGAGAATAAGTCCAGTTAAAAACTGTCTATTTAAAGCATTATTGAGAATTAGTCGAGTTAAGGCATTGTTGAGAATAAGGCGGGTTAAGGTATTGTTGAGAATAACTCGGGTTAGGGCACTGTTGAGAATAAGTCCAGTTAAAAGCTGTCTATTTAAAGCATTATTGAGAATTAGTCGAGTTAAGGCATTGTTGAGAATAAGGCGGGTTAAGGTATTGTTGCCGGCCTGGTTGGCCGAGTGGTTAGCGTATCCGCTCTCCAGCCAATAGGTTGCGGGTTCGAATCCCCCATAAGCATAGATGTTTGTGATTGTCTTCCACCTTCATACATTCCTTCACCCAAGTATAGATATACTCTCCCAATATGGACTGGGTCACCATGGGAGTAGTAGACCCAAACCGCCCACAATGGGAGAGGCTTTCACCCTAAATTTGTGTAGAAAAATATTTCTACACTGTGTAGAAAAATTTTTCTACACAGTGTAGAAAAAATAGGCTGTTCATCATCATCATCAAGGTATTGTGAGATTAACTCGGGTTAGGGCACTGTTGAGAATAAGTCCAGTTAAAAGCTGTCTATTTAAAGCATTATTGAGAATTAGTCGAGTTAAGGCATTGTTGAGAATAAGGCGGGTTAAGGTATTGTTGAGAATAAGCCAGGTTAGGGCATTATGGAGAATAAGTCGAGTTAAAGTATTATTGAGAACAAACAATGATAAGGCATTATTAACTTGAGTTAAGGCATCATGAGAATAAGCCAAGTTAAAGCATTATTGAGAATAAACAATGATAAGGTATTATTAACTTGAGTTAAGGTATCATCAGAATAGCCAAGTTAAAGCATTACCGTGGTTAAGACATTATTCAGAATAAATAAAGTTTAACGCAAAAAATCAACTTTATGTTTAATTCTCGATAGTTGAGAATAAGATATTATGAAAGTTTGTGATTGTTACTTTCACTTCCACTCGCTAACGGCTGTAATCCCATAGTATATTAATATATTGTGATGTTTCTATAAACACTCAAAAACATCTACGGCAAGATGAAATTAGATTTATCCACCCACAGGCTATTGGTCGAAAAGCAGTACATTAACTATTCTGCCAGCAAGGTTGGCACTATTTAATAAAAGACAGAATAACGCCATAAGACACTGATAATCTGTTGCAATAGTGGTAGATTAGGCAAGCCTACTGCTCCCAACTGTAGCATGGATGAATCTGAATAATCAACAACCTAGAAGTTTATAACCCAGGGCTGATTATTATTGAAAATTATTAAAATTATTAACCAGTATAATAAACATGAAAACACTCCTCTAAAGAAAAAAATCCACTCTCAAATAGGCTTAGAAAGATGATATAACGCAACTTTAAAAAAAAAGTTTTTTCGTTCTATACAAGACGCGTCATGGAGAAAAGACACAGCGCACCCTCTTCTAATGCGCTAATATACTGCTCTTCTGCTTTCACGTGGTTAAGGTGCTTTATTTCCTTCGTTATAAACTCTGAGGTTCTGTAATGATTTAGCTACTCTTATCCAGTCCAGGAAAAGTACTCTTCACTAATCTGCGATCACGGCGAATACGAATTTCTACAAGGAGGAAACTGATCGGAATCGTGAACCGGACAAGAGCACACTTGTATCTGACGCTTCTCCATAACACGAGTTCCTGTTCGTCACCCTGCAGAATCTGCTAGCTTTGCATGAAAGGGTGTTATGTTGTACTGACTATCAATAGGTTTAGCAGTTTGTTAGATGAATCGCCTGGAGACATGTGGCTGTATCCGAAACAGCTGGGGGCCGTAGTGAGAGGACACAATAATAGGGCACAGATACAGAGCGCTTTTACGTGCTTCGTGATGCTGCATAACTTGACATGATCCTATATTGGATTTGCTCTACTCTCATTACGGACTTGCAGCTTTCCAATCTGTGAGCCCAAGGCAATTAAGGTACCATTCCTAAGCTTTTAGTATCTGTTGGTATCTAATTACATGAATAAGATGCATCGTCACATCAGGTAATGTTGCGCGTTTAATGATATAACTTGTATACTTAGTTGAACTGCTAAGAGGGAATATTTAAAAATAGTCCTGCTCTTCGTTAGACTTGTTAAACTTGTTATAGTAAAAAATCTTCATAAATAAATTAAACATCTGTGTGGTTTAGCGGAGGTCATGTTTTTTATTTGTTTGTACTTAACTAACGAAGTGAAATCATCCCAAAACAAGGAGTGGATTTTATAATATCCACTCCTTGTTTTGGGATGATTTTATAATATAAACCTTAGGTTTGTTTGTGATTATTTTGTTAACTGTTACATTATTGACTATTTTGCTCATTATTACATCATTGATTATTTTGTTCATTATTGTATTCTTGATTATTTTGATCATTGTTGTGCTCTGATTATTTTGCTCATTGTTGCAATCGTTGATTATTTTGCTTATTGTTGCAATCTATGTGAATAAATTGCAACTGTGACTCCTAAACTTCTATGTGAATTAAATAAACTATTGCAAATAATCTAAGCGTTCGATGTTCAAAATTTTATACTTGAACAGTATAAACATATTAAATATTTCATTCATTTCGAAGAGAGAGATTTGTTATATGAAATTCACATGCTTTATTAATCAAAGAAAAGTAAATATTATTCTTGCAATACGCATTTATCTCTCTCTCTCTCTCTCTCTCTCTCTCTTCCTCCCTCCCTCTCTCTCTCTCTCTCTCTCTTGAAAATCATGATCAGTAGCCTCTTTCGCGCTTTATCAAAGAATTTCTAAAGATCTAAGCGGAACGAATTAAGCTATCATAGAGGATTTTCGTGCAAAATATAACTTGCTTGCACTGTTTCAAATCGCAGAACGAAAATCCTTAACTGACAGGTTTACTTCTGGTACATAAAGGGAAATACTGCAATAAGGAAAAGTCGGTTATAACTTGACTTGGAAAGTTGCTGAAGTATGTCCTTAGGCTTAACCGCTGCCTTAATATTTCCGTTTAATGTTCTTTCTAATTTGAACAAAGAGCCTCGAGACAAAGTTCGAAATTTATTCAAATTAAGGCCAATTTCGTTTCGATCTTAAGAGCGGAGTTGCTTTGACACAGCCTCATGTATCAAACTCTAAACTATACTGGATTATTTCGATTTTTCATTTTTACTACAGTGAGTTAATGCTAATGTGAAAACATTTATAATCGTCGAAAATTATTTAATGTTGCAAATAATATGCACAACTTAGAATATGGTGCAATTAACGCATCAACGCGCCTCACAATAAAAGCAGCTGCAATAGTGGTAACAAGAACAACAACAAGAAAAAAAAAAGATAATAAAGCAAAATTTAAAAAAAAATCTTTCGTCCACATCACTGCTCGGATTTGTATAGGAAAAAGTAATATTTCAGATTCTTTCGAATTATCCTCTCATAATTTATAGAAATTCTGAATAATATAGGGTGATTCAAAAGTTTCCGTCCAAAGAGAATATGTTTCTTTTTTTCTATTTTTAGGTACCCTTCTAAAATGCTTTTGTCTAAAGAAGAGCGCATAAAAATCATTCTCCTGGCCGGATCAGGACAAGGTTGCAATGGAATTTAACAGGAGACATGGCAAGTATATCACAAATGACATTGTTGCCAAACTTATTGAGAGGTTTAGAAAGACTGGAAATGTTACTGACCAACAGAGATGTGGTCGTCCACGAACATCCATCAATGAAGACACAAGCGGCATGGCACTGGCTGTCAGCGTTGGCAAATTGACCCCAAAAAAGAACGCATTAAGATTATCTACAGAATGCAGTGTCAGACAATCGAGTATCGCCCGCATTATGTGAAAGCGAAAATGGCATTCATACAAAATGCAAATGTTGCCGCACCATAGTGAAGAAGACCCCGATCGGACAGTGGAATTTCGCGAATGGGCAGTAAAAAAATTAGAAAGTGACGCGAATCTCTCGGGATGTTGTTTACTGATGAAGCATTTTTTAATCGAGAGGTTAATTACAAAATCTACATTATTGGTTTTGAACTAAAATGTATTACACATGTGCAAGAAACGATCGTGCTGTCCCTGTTTTTACGAGGAGGGAGAATTCCTGGTTTATTTTCAGGCAAGACGGCACAACCCCAATTACGGTATCTGCTTACGCTGATGGTTAGATCAACAGTTTCCAGTTTGCTGGATTGGTCGCCAATGTCCCAATGAGTGGCCTCTGAGGTCCCCAGACCTCAGCCCAATCGATATTTACTTGTGGCGAAACATGAAGGCCTCGATGTACGAAGAAAAGACAAGAAGCATGAATTACCTAAACGTAGTCGAAATGCGATTATGCGCATAACACCACATGTGTTAACGCAGTTTCACCATGAGTGGGAGAGACTCATCCATATGTGTTTTCAAAGGAATGGCAACCATGTAGATCATGTTTTGTGAATAAAGTGACAGTTTGTTAAAACCTGACGATTTTCCCTATATACGGAGTCTTTTGAATCAACTTGTAGTTCAAAGAATGTAGATAGAACCTCTACGGAACTCAATAAAGATAATTCCTACTGGCCTTGAATGCATCTTTGTTCTCCTTACATTCTAGACGCTCGAAACATTTAGTAGAACAGTTTACAAAAAACCATAGTATACAGACTAATCTACAGACCTTGTCACTGCAAATTATAGTTAGAACTTATTGTTTTGGTTACAAAATTCAAGCGATATCTTCATATCTATGTCGTTATGTGAATCATGAAATACAAACATTTAACGTACAGTTATATGTTAAAATAAGTTAAATACTAATTGGATAAAGCATTTCATTAAAATATCTACTTGTTTAAGGTAAACAATACTGATGTAATAATGTAATAACTACATGATGACACTCGTATACCTCATAGACATTGTTACGTCTGAGATATTATTTATGACATCTGCAAAATAATGGAAATCACTTATTGCCTTTAGTACAGCAGCACATTAACAGTGAACATGGTAGGATATACCTATTCACTGTTAATTAGCATTTATTTCGGGGTGTGGACTTAAAATCAAGGAGCTGAGAATATAAGAAATGGATGACGTATTACAGCATTATGCTGAAATGCGATTATGGCTATATTCACAATATGATAATTAGCAATTGCGTATTCGATAAACCACCCCAGCTACTAAGCATCAGGTTTTTATTATTTCCGTATAGAAAGTTTACCTTCATCAAGTTATTAATTAAAGTGTATAATATTTTTAATTGGGTGCAGATAATGCTGAAAATGATTAAGAACAATTTCTCATACGAATCAGTCATTGTGTTTGTGTTCTCTTCTTGTCAAAAAGTTTTATGTTATGGAATAAAAAAAATAGATAAACTAGCTATTTGTGAAAGTACATCTCACACAGTATGATAAAAAAATTTTAATACAAAATTTGTCGACTTTTTTTGTTTATTTTAGCATGTTTTGCATGTAAAAACATCGATCCCAAGGACATTCTTAGCAGTGTTCACGAGAGACACTTGCCTTTCCACTATACTTATTTCGTATAAAGTGGATATAAACGGCTACAGGAAATGCTACGTTACCCACATCACGGAGTTCATCCTAGCCGTCACCCAAAAGGCAGTTATTTTGGTTCACAGAGGCACGCAGCCATATCGTCCTGCATACTTGCTATTATAGCTTTTCTATGTGTGGCAATCCGGTTAACATAAACAAGATTTTTCCCACAGCAGCACTTTTGTGAAGAATTTTCAGAAGTGAAAATCGTCAAGGGAATCTTTTTTCCCCTGAGATTTTTACTTCAATAGCTCCTTAGAGGGCGCCATTCCCTGCAAAATGTAGGCAATATACTGTATACCATTTCACACAATCCTTGGTGAATATGCCCATTGTGGTTAACACCATTGGGTATAATATGACGAAATGAATCCAAGTTTTAAAAAAATGCATTGATTCATCACATATGTGCTAAAAGTAGTACCATTATCCAGTATTTATAGTATTAATCATCATCCAGACGTTAACTGGAGTTAATGCTTGTAAAATGGGAAAATACGGTGTTCAAGAATAATCCTATAGACAGTGAGGCCTATAAGTAGAATTCTAGTTTTTAACTAACTTTAATTGTTTGATTTAATTTAATTTAATTTAATTATTTTGAAATTAAAGTAGTTTAATTTAATTATTATTTGTTATTATATCACAATTCGTTCTTAATTATTTTTAATTGTTTAATTTCGATTATTGTTAATTTTTTAATTTCAATTATATTTAATTTTTTAATTTCAATTATTATTAATTTTATTTTTAATTTTGATCATTTTTTTATTTGCTTCTTGTGAAAACACGGGACTCGTTGATCGATGTTATATCTTAATTATAAGAATATGTTTCGACTGCAACGAGTTTGGTGTTTTCTTAAGTAGTATAAATATTTATATTAAATGAGACGAGTTCAAATTTTAATTCTTTTAGCAGACCTACTGTGTGATTTTTCCAGAAATTGCACAAAAATACTTCTGACAACATAGCTTATTGTCTACAATAGTATCTCACGTGACGCTGGTAATAATACTGCACTAATAATCACTCTCTCGATTATGAACGATTCAGGTTTCATTCAGTGTCTAATATAAACTTAGCATGATACTCTACAAGGAAAGTGAAGATTAAAATGTTTACACGCGTGTATGACACCAGCTATGAAATAATAGAATAAAATGGGAGCAGCAAGCAGCACCAAATATACAGAAAATGAGGGAGAGACAAGCACGTTTCCTGCACTTAATATTTATATACAATCAGACCTATAAAAGTGAAGGGAGTGACGGAGAAGACAATTTAACAAGAAATATAGTGATTATTATTATTATTATTATTATTATTATTATTATTATTATTATTATTATTATTATTATTATTATTATAACATATCCATAAGAAGTCAAATATTTCAATACGCAGACGACACGGCACTACTAGCAATCCACACAGACATTAACACAGCTCTCTGCAAAGCACAACAAGACTTAAACGAAATCACAACATACTTCCACCAAAACGCAATTCTAATAAACGGCACCAAAACACAGATGTTGATATTACACAACCCAAGAATCATACGCCCTGCATCACTGTCGATACATTGTCACACATACCGCTGCATTAACAACAAAAATACCTGCCAATGTTCCGAAATCAAACCTGTAACACACGCAAAATACCTCGGTCTCTATATAGATTCCCACCTTAAATGGACAAAACATAGAATACCTACACACCAAACTCCGGATCATCGCAGCAAAACTCTTCCAAGTTAAAGACATTATTTTACCCAACATAAAAAAAAACCTCCTATATCACGATATCTGCGAATCTCTACTCAGATACGGAATAACAGTCTATGTAAATACATCAAACAGCCACCTAACAAAATTAGAAACACTACACAGGAAAATCGTGTCAACAGTGATCTGGATACCTTACACGCAACAAACAATATCCGACAAGCACATAAGCACATAGCGATACACAGAATTCTGAGCATTAAAAACCTGAAACACTGCATGACATTAACAAGGAATTACTTCAACATCACCTATCGAAACAAGAGACACATATCGTATAACACGACCTACAACAACTCTCTACAACCCCACACCCTTCAACAACACATACGGTTCTTTTGTGAGATCACATCAGATACCAACGCAACTCAACAACCTACCAAGAAAGTTAAAAACGTAGACAGAACATTAAAAAACGAGCTCTGGAAAATATACCAACAAAGTTAAGAAACTATTAACACTAATATATACATAATAAATCACTAGCATCCAATGATTATTCTACACCCCATACATAAACAGTAGCAACAACACAAATAGTGAAGGCTAAATCTCACTCTCTTCATAAAAGCTAACCCAAGCTTCGAAGTAGGTGTGATTAACTTGCCTCACTCATCTACAAGTAATCCTTATAAGCAAATGCAGAAATTTGTATGTATAATCACTCTTTCTCAAACTTAAAAAAAAATAAATAAATAAAATAAAAAAATCTGCATATTCTACTGAATCTTTGTAATGTACAGAAAATAGGTCTCATGTATATAT
Organism: Typopeltis vanoorti; assembly: GCF_054136105.1. NCBI lineage: Eukaryota > Metazoa > Arthropoda > Arachnida > Uropygi > Thelyphonidae > Typopeltis > Typopeltis vanoorti. Next base: position 150,481,128 of record NC_143551.1, read on the forward strand.
ACATAAATACTATGTTTGATAAATCTTCTCAGTGTGAAAAAAAAATACTACTATTATTATTATTATTGTTAACATTAATTTATTAGTCATTCATTATGTACAATCTTCATTGTTAATATTCGAAGAACATGTGTTGTAAATACATAATATAGAGGCAAAAATTGAAATTTTTAATTGAAATCTAATGTAGAAAATTAATCATATATGCAGCACTTAGTGCTGAATTTTGTAAACATTATGTTAGAATGTCACTCAAGGTGATCATTGTATATGTGTAAATATTTTAGAAATCAATAAAAGTATATATTATAAAAAAAATATTATTATTATTATTTGTCACCTCCAGGGAGTTCAAAGACTCATCGAGGGAGGGCATCTGCTCTACAACTCTCTCTCCACCACTCACAATCCACCAGCTGACCGCAACTACACCAACGCCATCTATCGCCGACCACTACCAGTATTTCCACAGACAATCACAAACATGCCCACAGCGGGATTCGAACCCGCAGCCAGGCTGGCTGGCCCAGTCTGAATGAGTGGTTAGCATATTATATCACTCAGAAGCACCTTAATCATGATATTTGCAATCCGTTTACATTCAATAAATTACGGTACGTTTATTTACATCTTTTCAGTTTTTCATTCTTTGTATTTGCTCATCCTGAGTTATCAGTTGACCTCTGATACTCATACTTGTCAATAGATTAATTTTTCTATTTTCTATTTCTACTCAGTAATCCCATTTTGGCACATTACATCGTGAATTGCTTACTCGAATCAATTTTTCGATTGCATATTCCAGTTTTACTGCGCAAATTCCTTATGTTGCACTACAGAATTCATGTTCGCGTGATGCTCTTCAATGAATTGTTTTTCCATCCCTCCAATCCAATATTAGAATGGAAATTTATCTATAATGGATATTTGCCATTCATTTCAGAGTTGTGGGATTATAACTGACCTTTTCGCTATATAGTACACCAAAGTATAAAAGTTAGAGTCTCTCTCTCTCTCTCTCTCTCTCTCGCTCTCTCTCTCTCTCTCTCTATTTCAATGTTGCGCCTGGTATTGAAGGAAATTCATTTTTCCTTACTAAAGTAAGAGCATTTTTTAGGGTTTTCCTTTCTACTCATATCTACCAGGAATATCATTCAAGAAAGGTAACTTACTGACGACTTGATATACAAGAAATATTTCGATAAGGGAATTTGTTCCTTGCAATTAAGGTTAGATCTAACTTGCTGTTTTTCCTTTTAGCTTCAAGAAACGTCTGTATTTCTAAGATAGCAGCTTTCCCAGTGTCACTACTTGAGAAATAATCTGCAATATATCACTATCCGTCTTGGATCGTGCATTTGATGACATCTGCACCTGCTATCCCACTAGTGTAAATATTTCACTCTTCCCTGTTTATTTGCTCTCCTTTCATGTTTCACTGACATGAAAGGATTCGGGTCGAATGTTTGGGGAGGATATATTTCCTAGTTCTTCGAGAGAGAAAAAAATCGCGACTGCTGTTTCACACGAGAGGCAAATTTATTAACGTGGATAAAAGTTTCTTCTTCGGCGAAGAGGAGTTCCATCAGAAAGTGAAGTTAGAAGCGGCGTCGACACTACTTCGATTGGAATCTGACTACTCAATGTCGAGTATTGGCGAAAGAAATACTTTTAGGCGCGCTTGACTTGGGGTTATTTTTTAGGAAGAATAATTGTTTACGCTGCGGGCGAAATTATATTGATAAAACGAAAAATGACAACAAAGAGGTATTTCGACATGCGTTTCGAAAGACGTTTTAAACTATCTTCAGAAATAATGTAATAAAAAGATTTACTCAATATTATTAATTGAACATCGCATCTTTGGCTAAAAGTGCGATATGTGTAGCACCATTTATACAAGAATCGACGAAAGTTTTTTATTTGTTTCTCAAGGAAAAAAATGGAATGATAATCATGTGACTTGGAGATTATTTCCAAATTCATAAAAATTAAATAGTTGACTACAACTCTTAAGTTAGCGTGAAATATATTACTAATATATCAGAATTAAAATGTTGAGGTACATAAGACGGAAGATTTCTCTTGATATTTTTTATTGTAGGATTCTTTTTATATTTTTATATAAAATTTTATATATTTCTATTGTTTTTTTATTAGCGAATGATTTTTTATTATTGATTAATTCCGTTTTTCTTTGTTGAATGAATATTTTTAATCGTTGAGTAATTCGGTTTCATTGTTATTTTCTTTTCATTGTTGAAAGATTTTTTCATTATTGAATGATTCGTTATTTTTTATTGTTAAATAATCCTTTATTTCATTTTTGAATCATGACTATATTACATTGCTGAATTCTTTGTTTCATTGTTGAATTTTTTTCGTTATTGAATAATTCCTTTTTAATTGCTGAATTATCATTTTTTCATTGATGAGGGAATTTTTTTTTTCATTACAGAATCATTCGTATATTTCGTTATTAATTTTTTTAAAGTGTCGAATTTTTCATTGTTGAATTAGTTTCGGTTTTGTTTATTGAATTTATAATTTTATTTTCTGGAATTAAAGTTTTTTTGAACTTATTTTCTCGTTCATTAAAGTGTTCTTTAGATTTTATATTTTCACTTTTATATCAAACGAGTTGTCTACTCAAAATTATACGATTTTTAAGAATTTATATATGTCATAAACTGTCATTTCAGACATTTTATATAAATTAAATAAATTATTATTTATTCTAACATGGAAAGTTGCTTTCTACTTGTTATAAGTAGAATAACTTATAACAAATGATATATTGTTATAAGTATATTATATTGTTATATTGTTATTATAATAGAAAATTAAAATGAGATAATCTAATTAAAGTAAGCAACAACTTGCCAATTATTTTTAATTAAATTTAAATTAAACCAGGATAACAACAATGGACTGAATAATTGACAAGTTGTTGCTTACTTTAATTCAGTCTATTATACGACGTGTACTTGGTATATCGTTAAGATATGTTTAATTCATCCTCGTCATCATCATTTCTGTTTGCAACTACACTGAGTACAGAGTTTGAATGAGTCAGTTTTACCCCAAAAGCTCGTATTGTCTCTGTAAAACAGACAAACGGTTTGCCGGAAGTCACACAATTAATAAACACAATACGTCGTCTCTTGTCTCCTTAACTGCTTTATTGTAATCTTAACCAATCAACTAACAGAACAATGTCTAAAGATTTCCTAAACCTAATTTTAATCTGCTACTTTCCCCCCTTTTTTGTTACTGCGAGTTTCCCTGCGGGGAGGGAATCACGATTGGCTTATTTTTAGTTGAAGCTCCCGTAGTAGAAGATATCTTCAAGTTGGGTCTTTTTAACTAAGGACCCCTCAATTATCTTTCTGTCAAAATACTACAGAAGTGCCCACTTTTATTCAAATATTTTGAATCACTAATATCTTAATTGTCGTTTTATCCTTTTTCTTCCACTTGATAACGTTAAGTTGAATTATGTTTGCCTGTCGTGAAAAGGACATCATTAATTACGCTTATTTATTATTCTTGTCATTATCAAAGAAAATTAAAACGAGCACGCTCAAAACAGCCTCTTTTTAGACAAGTGCCGTTCTGAATAACAAAGCAAATATCACTTTACCGCACTCTCGGTTGCTACACAAGTCCCCTTGTCTTGTAAAACCAATGTGGGCTGCTGATCGGGAACGAACAGCTTGTTTCGCTTCAGTTCTTCTCTTCAATTAAAAGTATGAATTAATCGTCGTTCATTTGGGCTATTCAGATTCGCGGTTGTGAATACATTTTAGGGCGTAGTCGACAGTAGTGACGCACTTTGGTTGATAATGCTTTGATGTCAACGAAGGTACCAAATGAACATTTCTAAGGGCTTTTTGTGATTTTCGGAAGGATCCTGTATTTCATTTTTGAATTGTTACTTTATTACAGTTCTTTGTTTTATTGTTGAATTTGTTTTTCTCTATTGAATAATTCCTTTTTCATTGCTGAATAATTCCTTTTTCATTGCTGAATCATCATGCTTTCATTGGTGAATGATTTTTTTGATTGATCATAACCTGCACACGATACTAATACTTGTGCTGTAGGCACTATAGAAGGAGAGTCATTCGTGGTTGGAATTCCAATAAAAATCATAAATAAATTTCTCTAACCAAACTTTGATAAGTAAGGCCCTCTGACCTTTGGCTAATCCACGAAAGAGATATTTAAAAACTGAATTCGTGTTTTAATCATCCCTTAATATCCATTTCCTAATATTTCAATGGATTTCCAAAATCTAAACTCTTAACGGGCCATGTTATCACAGGCACTCATATTAATGAAGTGTAACAAATAAAATAAAAATAAATGAATAAAAAGAGTGATGCTAGTAATGTAGATCATATGTATTCAGTAAGTTTATTAAACTATGTGCAAATTTTTATTTCGAAAGAGTATGACCATTTTAATATGATCGATAAATATTAATATTGTATTTGTTTTAATGTTTGGTTGCAGTTATGTTAGGACAGTGTTTGACTACCTTTATTACAAAAATAATTAACTTTATTTTATCGTATTAAATTAACTAATTCCAACTAATGAATTGTATTATTCTAATATTCATTCAGCTAATATTCGATAAATGACTTGATAAGAATAGTTTGAAATTTTTCCTTTTCAGGTTAAAGAAATTGTCTTGTAAACAGACTTTATTAAAAGAGCAATGATTCACGCAGTTCAAATTTTTTTTTTTTTTTTTTTATGGCTTAAAATTTGCCTTTTATGTCTGGCTTCTCATCTCAGAGAATGTCAAAAATTCTATAATTCCTTATTTGAAATGAAATATAATGAATAAGTATACGATTATTTATTTTTAAATCATTAATAAGCTAGGTATATTAGAATAATAGTAATTATTCTTCGCAGTAGTGATGAAAAAATACCTTATAACATCTCTTAATGGACAAGTTTTAATCCGATAATTATTCTTAGAACATTACGAATAGCTAATAGTCATGCGACAGAACAATCAAAGTAAAAACGATGAAGTAAATTAATGGAAATTCGAAGTCTGTGTCTGCGAATGTTGGTTTTCAAAATCTGATTAAAAAAGTCCTTCACAGAGAAATCTTAAAAGGTTCCTTGCGAGGTTGGCTCGTAAGCTGATTTCTTTTTTTTTTCGATATAATTCCCTTTTGAAAATTAGAAAGTTGCAAATACGTTTTTGTCCCAAAAGAAGTACTTATCAATTGAGGAATTTTATTTCTGATAAGCTTGGGTTAAAACAGTCCTCTTTTATATCTTTAAACTCACGAGCCAAAACATTATAAATATCCAGACTGTTTTTTACAAACCAGACTGTACGGTTAGACGAAAACAGGCCAGTGGTGGCGGTATCCTGGTACGGAATTCTGGTATCCTTGTTCTTATGGACATCTCTGGATCCTCTCGCGAACACTAATTATAACCTGTGGCCAATGAATCTGGACTCTTCCAAAAACACGAGGCTCCGTGTCACAAGGCCAGAATTTTGTGAAATCATGGCTCGAAGAGCATTCCGTGTGCTCCCTTACCGTCTAGGGATCATGTGGAACACAACATCCGCCAGTCGACTCTCCTGCTTCGCTTGGTGGTTGACCTCAGGTATGTCATTCTGTCCAGTTAGTCTAGAACACCTTTGGACACCTTCCGTGGTCTAATGGAGTCAATGACAAGATGGATGAAAGCGTTAAAGGGGTCACAACACGCTACTAGTTAGATGATATCATAATGTTTTCACTCATGAGTTTTCTTTTCTTTTCTTTTTTTTTTTCCTTTATGGGTGCACTCGTCGCGACTGTAAATCCAGAGATCCATGGGTAACAGAAAGTAAAACACGATTTTATTACAGAAATAGATTGCATCTTCTCACTATTGTTTGATCGAATAAAACGAATAAGAGGAGATGGGCAGTAGGTTTACCATCGCTAATTCCTAGTCTTAATTGATATTCTTCCCTGAAGAGAATGGCATCCCTCCTCTGATCAATGCCCTGTAGATAAAATGTTTAGAATAATGCGTCTTTGAAAAGACGATCAAAAGACTTTTATTTTTTATTAATTTATTTATAATAAATTATTTATTTATAATAGATCTATTTATTTTTCAACCATATAATAATATTAATCAATATATTTATTAAAAATTAAAAATCATTACAGAAATTTCGTTTTCCTTCTCAGTTGGATGTAATTAATTAAAATTATAAATTAGAGAATAAAAAATCGTTGGTTGAATGTACCCAAAAGATAGATGAAAATAAGGAACTTTTTTTTTTCAAATATATTTTATTACAAGATGATTGACGTCATATGTATTTCGATAGTGTTCCGAAACATATCTCTATCTGTGCCATAGGTTTCCTCACTACTGGTCTAGATTATTATGAATTACTGTTTGAAACATTATTTAAATTAAGGGAATATTAAATCCCACATTGTTTTAAAACCGAATAAGAAACTCAAAGATCGGAATCAGAGAGTTTCATGCCGAATGTAGTAAACTATAAAACTATCGGCGATTACTAGCGTGAGCTAATTCAAGTAGTCCACGTGCGTAGTACAAACTCGGGCAACTCGTAGCAAAGGTGGTGTGGTTCTGATCGCTATTCTTGGTATTTTCCATAATGTAAAAACACATTTCCTAGGAAATGTATGCTGTTATTACATTATGGGTAACTGTTTGAAACTTTTGTAATAATGGTAGAACAGAGAATAGTTACCGCATCATTATTCTTCTATTAACAGGAGAAAGCACTCAGTGGCAACAGAATTTATGCAATGAGTGTTTGTCTTCAGAAATGCAGAGATACATTTTTATTATAATGATAGTATTGCATTTACCTCTTGCATCTTATAAATGAAGATAGAAAGTAAAGGAGCAGATATTATGCTATTAATAGAAATGGAAATTACTTAGGTAAACAACATCTTTTAATAATAGAATTTTCAGTTAAGTTTCTCGATCATTTTCAGTGGAATAATGGTTAAACAATTCTAAAGAGGATAACAATTGCAAAATAAGCACGAGTTACATTCGGTGATTGTTATTCTTTTCTCTTCAACAATTCTTGCATTAATAATAGTCGAGACACTATCAAAAATTCTGCAATTATTATAAGATATTTTTAAGCAAGCAGTTTTTTTTTATTTTGCTTCTATTAATTATATAACACCTGCATATTAGTTTGCTATGTAGCATTATATGCAAATATGTGTGAGAGCTGCTTCTATAAAGTTCCATGTATTACTTTTTGTTGGTCTGGTTTACAGTTTTGTAGCCTGCAATAGTTGTAACTCATTAGAGAAATTATGTGCGCTAGTTGAGACGCGATATCTGACGCGATACTTTTATCACTTTCATCTTAGACCATATAATTAAGACGGAGATGAAAGAGATCCAGAAAATACCTCCCGTATTCTAAGATATGAATCCGAGACTCTTTGGAGGAAGTTGCTAGAGCAAGCGACAGTCCATTCAACTATTACAGCAATCTTAAATGAAATTAAGTTCACAGAAAACGTGCAGTTTTGCTTTGAAAACGTGTATACATCTTTTATTTAAGATATATAAATAATAACTCTATAATTTCGTTAACAACGGAGCTCTCGCAATAAAAATATAGCTTTTAATCTTCCGATAAAAATTAATAACATTATGTGTCATTATAAAGATGTATATGTTTTTAATATAAAACTAAGTACGTAGCTGGCTTGTCGCTAGAACAGCTATTTAGGTGAAATTGCTCATAAATATATGTTAGGATAAAGTGCTCCCATATACAGTTCCATAACTTGATGAATTGCTCTTGCTTAAATCTATTAAATCATTTTATGTTCGGGTTTTTAATAAAGTTCGGTTAATTTCAGTTTAAACAGTAGCATGTAATTTTCTTTTAATTAAGTCGTGTACATTTTACGATAAATAGCTTACAACAAGCACAACGTACGAGAGGTTGGAAGTGATGTTAACAGGCGATGGTAATTTTTAGACTGCTATTAATCTTAGTGTATTTTATATCCTGGTAAATGAGTCAAAAATCAGGTAGTGATTTAAACACACCCATGGAAATTTTTTCTTTTTGGTAATAAAGACCTTAATAAGGTGAAAGCCATGATTTTTAATATTTTATTGGGGAGGCATTAGAATTGAAGATTAAACGCTTTAGATTTACAAACAACATCTTTACCTCAAAAGAGAAGTTATTTGAAAAAGATCAGCAGCTGGTCCTGCAAAATTGCCACTAAACGACTTTTTTCTTTTTTTTTTACTTCCAGCACCTCATAAGTTACATTGTTTACTTTACGTATATACAAACAAATCTGTTTTTTGTTTGTTTTCAATTGTAATGCACTGTTTATCGAGATTTTATTTTTGATGCAATCTTGCTGGTATTTTCAAAACTCGCATCTACGTTATGTCAACATAATTTTATATTTATTAAAAAATTATAAAACGTCAGAATTCTCAACCAGGCAATGGAATATGCGTTACTTCTTTATACTAATATAATCGAAGAGTATCTTTTTTTTTTTTGAGAGAGTATTTTAGTATTTCAATATTCGTGTTATAGTTTCCCTTATCTGAATAAATGTCGGATCACACTGTCAAGCCCAATGTAACTAATAGACAAACAACTCTTATTGAACTATTGAAAAGCTGCGGTATGGAGTAGCAATTCGGGATATGCATTCGCCAAATTAGGTCGATGTCTGATTTGGCGAGTGCATTTAGGTACTACGGCTATAAGAAGAACTTTATTTACCATAGTTCGCTCGCCCGTTTGTTAAATGATGTCGCATTACTGTTTGGATATGATTCTCCTATTTTCAGCAAGACTTCCTTATCGTCGGACTACAAAATTCACGATTAAAAAGACGCAGTTTACTATCAGCAGGATGATGAAGTGTGATGTCAAAGCTATGGAGACATCGTCTGGAAAAATGGGACCAGATTCGGCAGATAATTTCACAATATAAACCTGTAGAGTAACTTTGGGGAGAATTTGAAAGTCGACTAAAGCCAAACCAACACGTTCATTGCCACTGCAAGCATTTGCTATCATTCTGTCTACAAGAAGAATCAAAACACCCATGTTCATTTATAAGCGTTTAATAGAAAGCTTAACTAGGAAAGTGTCGTATAGCTACTCTGTTTTTAGGACTTCCTGTTCATCTAGAAGAGTGTATTATTGGAGATTTGAAAACTAATTACGTCTGAAACAATAAAATGTCTGATTTTGTTTTCAACATGGCTTGAAAGGCACTCGCTCGCGCGCGCACACATATTTCTCACAATAAAATGTTCTCGTTTAGATTTCGCAATTGCTTCTTTTGGCATAATATATATATATATATATATATATATATAATTTGTTCATCGCTCAATAAGGGGGGGGGGTTCATCACTTAAAGTTAAAATCTTTCAAAATAACAAATTTTTTATACGTAGAATTTTCATAATATCAGGAGAAGTAAATTTAGGTTTAAATTAATAGTGAACATCTCAGAAATAATCTCGATTCCAGGAGAATATTGGGTACATACGTACATTTCCGGAAGAGAGTGTTTTCCTTATTAGTAGAATGAATTGAAGTTCGAAAAAAATTGGAAACTGGCCGAATCCGGATTGCAAATTTTTGCGTATTTTCCCCTCCTATTATTCACTACTGATTTTCAGTTTTTACAAGAAAGTCACATGTTCTAGGAATATTTAAATATTGAAAATTATCGGGTGTACTATGTATTTACATTTCCTTAATGTACTTGTGCATCGCTATGTTTCAAACAGAACCTTATTAAAAGCAGTTGGTTTCATTGCTAGTCTGTTTTAAACATTTTCATGATTTTCTTCTCTTCACAAAGATACATTACAAAGTGACAATATATATATATTTTTATTTTCTTTGTTAAAAATAAATTTTAGTAGGGATGCTTTCGTTATTACTATAGAATCCAACTTAGAAGTGCTCTTTATAACTGCATTTTGACTAATGTACTAGAGAATTTATTTATTGTAATTTAAAACGCAATTCAGCACATCAAATACTTGACTAATTTTACCGCTAACAGCATCAGTTCAGAACAAAACTGAAATGACAAAGTTCAACAAAGATCCTTAATGCCAAATTTCATTAAAATTTGGATTGCCAGTGAAATTATCTTGAATATCTTTTCGCCTTTTTATATCCCTAAGTTCTAAAATAATTCATTTAAAATGAAATTAAAATTTTCACAAATATTAAGTTTCGTAAAACCCCTCAGATCCAGTGCAGAGGCAGAGTTAATGTATACTTATAGATGAACAGACAAAGCAAATCTTTAAAAAAGTTACTTTTCTACTAATAGTTTTATTACTATCCACAAATCGTAGGATATTTGAAACACATTAACGCCCTTTTTGTAAAGACTAATCATCTTTTCTTTTCATCCCCCTCTTTGTTTTTAAACAATAAGTCCCCAGTAAACATTGAGTTGCTTGACGTCACATGCTGCCTAAAAATTTCACAAAAATCCGTGCGGTAGTGGAATTTGAACCCCGTAGCCTGTAGGTAACAAGATAGAGACGCCGTTTACTCAATTCATTCAAATAAAAACAGACTGGAATATTCTAAAATCCAGATAATAAATGCACATCACCATTACCATTAGTTGTCAGACTATATTTATCTTTATACCGATGTATTTGAAGACTGTTTTCCTAGTTCTCAGGAATTAAAACAATCTGTTACAATGATTCTTTTTGATCTCTCTTTCGCAGTCATCCATCAATTTAAATCACACAAAAAAGCGTGGTTTTAAATCATCCAAGATGGCAACATTGTACAAATAGCTAATCTTATTTTTTTCACCGTTCCTGTTTGTCAACGCGTGTTCAACGTCTTGTATACTTAAACAATAAGACACGAAGCTCTCAGATCACGAGATATTCGTCGCAACAACATCTTTTATAACGAAGAAGAAGCTAACGCTCCGATAAACGAAAACGGATCAGTTTGAACATTGACAATATTTGAAGAATGTCAGTCACTATTCTAGATAAGCTCCGAACTGAAGGACAGTTGGGGTTTCCGACTTTTGTTCTGTTCCCTGCGACTTATGTCAACACTTGAGGTAACCACCGAAGTGCTCCTTAAGGATTACACGTAGATCCCTGCCAACAACTGCTTTCTCTTAGATAAGGCGGTTTGTTATTTAGCACTAGTCAAAGGAGTTGCATCAAGTGCATGTCACTAACGTTACTATAGGAAAATCTCTTTTACAGACACCAATTGTAATCCTTTACTTTTCTTTCCTTGTTATCTGGAAAATAAAATACCTGTTTTGTTACCGACTACGTTTTCTTGCTATCTGCAATGTTTAAGTTAATGTGTAAACTAAACGTACTCTAGCTGAATATTTTCATTTATGTTTGAAATTGAAATGTTTGACGTTTCCTCACTAGATGGAGCTCTAAAAGACCGTCTGTTTTTTTTTTGTAATTAAATCTAAATTGAAAAGATTATATATGATATTTGGACTGAACGAAAAAGAGATAAAAAAAATATATATAATTTATTATTTATTTTAAACATTTATATTAAATTAAAAACTTTTTCTGTTTTGATTTTCCAGTTTTTTAATAATGTGTTAATACACATTATTAAAAAACTACACCCTTTTGCTAAATGTAAAGCATACGAATTCTTCATTGATTTAAGCGTGTATTTTGGATTTTGAGGAAATTACGAAGTCGGTATATGTGGTTATGGTGGTATGTTTGTTTCAAGTACGGAAGGAAAAAAGATGGCGGCTCGCTTATTAGTGTTGTGATTACGATAAGACGATTTCAGTTTTGATTCCAGGTAGCTATCGCGATTAGGAGTTAAGATTAGAATTACCTGAGTCGTATAAAGCCTAGTAAATGTAATATCGTTTAGTTTGGCGAATAATGTCTTGAGTTTGGGTTAAGATTTGGTAAGTAATTTTGTTCAGAAAACTTTTAAGTGCAAAATTTTTATACCTATGCTGGTAGCAAAATTTTGATTTGATCTACGGGATATTTACATTGGGCTCTTGGACCCATTTCTCAAACTTTATTCTAACAGAGTTATTACCTCCTATCAGACATGTCAAAACCGCTCAAAAAGCATATTCGAAGAAGACGTTTACAGAGAATTTCTAAGATTAGGAAAACTATGAGCGACAACGCCAGGGAAAGTAAAGCTGTTAGATACATTCTCCCCTACAGCAGTCACAGAGGATAGGATGGATGATAGGATTTAAATGATGGGAGTATGTTGACTGAACCAGAATTAAGACACTCCACGAATATAGAATATAAAAATAACCAAACTTCTAGACAACAAAACCTGCCATACCACACATTTGCACTCAACAGTGAGAAAAATTTAAAAGTAGTATTAAGGGGAGTTACTGAAACATTACAAATAGAAGACCTCACTGCAGACCTTCAATTTCAGGGATTTAGCCCAAATAAAGTCAGCCGAATGCGGAGAGCTGATAAAACACCCTATCCCCTAATTCTGGTGGAAATAAGCAAAGACCAAAAACATATATACAATCTCCAAACCCTCTGTGATCTAGTCATAAAAGTTGAGGATATTTGAACCCAGTGCCATACTGGGTTCAAACCCAGTGCCATAGATGACAGAAGATTGGGCACGCACAACGATGCTGCAAGGCTGAATTTCGTTGCGTGAAATGTGGTGGCAAACACGCATCAAATGAATGCCATAAACCCCACACACTTCCAGTAAAGCCTGCAAACAGCGGAGGACCACACCCTGCAAACTATAGGGGCTGTATAGCATTTCCCCAAAACCAAAAGATACAACACAAAACCAGTAAACCTCTTCAAGAACACACGTCCTCCCGTCAAACCATAGTCTCCATAACGGATGGAAGATCGAATGCTGAAGTTACAAGATCAACCTTCCAAAAAGATCTAAAACCAAATCAGTCACAGCAAATCTATCCTACTAAACATAACAAGCCACTTAGGTGAAATGCTTGCTGAACTCGGACAAACCAACCCAACTCAAGAAGCCAAGGATATCATCTTAAGGCATACACAATCACTCTTTATGGAAATTCTTAATGGATAAGTCTAAAAGAAAACCGAAATTGTTACAAATTGTTTCATGGAACGCAAATGGTTTATCCATCAAATTACAGGAGCTACAGGAATTTGCAGCAGAAACTCAAGCAGACATCATCCTCATAAATGAAACACATCTTCGTCCAAGCGACAAAATCAGAATCAACGGTTATAGCACTTACCGTACAGACAGATACTTTGCTAGAGGTGGAGGCACTGCCATCTTTGGGAAAAGAAACATAAAACATAATTCAATAGCTGAACCCCAAACAGAACACATAGAAACTACAGGAATAGAAATACATATGGAAAAACAAGCAGCATTACGATATATACAGCCTACAACCCCCCCCCCCCAAATAAAAAACTCTTTGAATTTGACTTAGATGTGATACTAAATACAGGCAGAGCAGTGATTATAGCCGGAGATTTTAATGCCAAACATTCAGTCTTGAACAGCAGAAACACAAATATTAACGGAAGGATACTCAACACTCTTACACCACTTCAAGAAATATAAAGTAATAGGACCCACTGAACCCACACATTATGGAGCAACCGGACGTCCTGATGTACGAGATATAACTATATTAAAAAGCAAAGCACACACAACTATCAGATACAAGCAATCAACGACTTAAGTTCTGATCATAACCCCGTCATTTTACAACTAGGCACCATACAAGATTTAACGGAAAACACTACCAAATTTATAAATTGGAAACAACTTCCCTCAGCCTTCCAGGAAAGCCTTGGTCCAATACCGCATATAACATCTGCCGAAGATGTAGAAAAAGCAGTGAAAACTCTTGAAAAAGAACTACTGACAGCTATAACAGGTAACAAATATAACCAAATGTGCACCATCAAATAAACTCCCAGAGGATATAAAACGTCTTATTCAAGAGAAAAACAGATTAAGAAGACAATATCAGAGAACATTTAACCCAGCTGATAAACAAGCAGTTAATAGAGCAAGAAACCAGGTTCGATACGCCCTAAAGGACCATCGTAACCAACTCTGGAATAACAAAATTCACCAATTAAATACACAGGATCAATCAATATGGAAAATGATGAAATCTCTCCGTTCAAAGCGTTTTACATTTCCTCCAATCCAAGGTGAATCTAATGTTGTCTACAACGACGAGGAAAAAGCTGAAGCATTTGCTGACAGTTTAGAAAAACAATGCAGCCCCAATTATATCAATACAGATATTTCATAAGTAAAATTCACACCCAAGTGCGGAAAATAACTCAAAACGCCTCACTCCAATCCAATAACAAATCCGTGTCACCAACAGAAGTATATGAGATTTTAAGAAAACTAAATAACAAAAAGGCTCCAGGTCCAGATGGAATAACAAACAAGGTACTCAAGTTACTTCCCCGCAAAGGGGTTATGCATCTGGTAGCCACCATCAATGCCATCCTCCGGCTAAATTATTTCCCAGAGCGATGGAAAATTGCCGACGTTTTCCTAATTCCCAAACCTGGAAAAAATACACAGTTTCCTGAAAATTACAGACCAATCAGCCTTTTTTCATGCATAGTTAAGATAGCCGAACGTGCTATTCTCACACGGGTTCAAGAGGCAACAAATATCAACCATGTCATTCAAGATGAACAATTCGGTTTTAGGAAATATCGCTCCGCAACGCTACAAATTTACAGAGTTATCGAACATAAAACCCAACGGTATGAATGGCACCAACACTCTGGCGCAGTATTCGTGGACATCACTCAGGCATTTGATAGAGTGGCATCACGGACTAATTTTTAAACTACACAAAGTTGGTATTCCATTACCACTAGTTCTACTTATCAAATCATATCTAAATAACAGAAAATTTAAAATAAAACTCAACGGTATCAGATCCACAGAGAGGGGAATCACGGCCGGAGTCCCTCAAGGCTCTCTGCTATCTCCCCTACTCTTCTCCATATACATGGCAGATCTCCCCAAACTGTTCCCAGCTATCACCGCTCTTTATGCCGATGACACAATCATTATAGCCAGATCCCTCCGTCCACACCTGGCCACAATCAAACTGCAGAGAGCAGTCAATGAATTCGAGGATTGGTACACCAAGGGGCGTATCGCAATTAATCCAAACAAAAGCTCTGCAGTACTTTTCACCAGACGTAAAGCAGAACCGAATACAAGCATACAAATGTTTGGTAAAATCATCCCTTGGCGCAATTCTACCAAATATCTGGGAATTCATCTTGATAGACGTCTAAACTTCAAGTCATATATGGATAGTGTCGCCACTAAGCCAAGTCAGACTATAGCACAGCTATATCCACTTTTGAATAGAAACAGCTTCCTAAGCATAAGCAACAAAATCCTCCTTTTGAAATCGGTAATCAGACCGCAACTAACGTACGCCTCTCCAACCTGGGGTCACATGACTAAAAGCAACATCAACAGACTTCAGATAATACAGAATAAATGCTTAAGAATGGCATTTAATGCCCCATGGTTCATCAGAAACATCCAGTTACATCAAGAAGCCAATCTTCCAGATATTAAGACCTACATGACAAGCATTGCGGAGAAATTCTTCACAATCACGGATAATCACCCAAACCAGCTAGTTCGACAGGCAGCGGACTACAAGCCCTCAGATCGTTTCAAACATAAAAAAAACGAAATCCTCCATCGCAAGAGAAAGCTGATACAGCCTCAACTCACAATGAGCGGGTAAATTACCCACAATAATCGTATCACCCACAATCTAAAATCCAGATGAAGGGATAAAGAGTCAAGGACTCAGTCCATAAACCAATTAAGTTCAAAGTTCAAAAGCGTGTGTTTTCATACCCTTGGAGGGTAATGGATGGCAATGCTCTAGCCAATGAAGTTCTAACTGAAGCTTGGCTGTTGCTGTTACCCCTGGGACGCAGAGATTCGAGAGTTTGAGTTCGCTCTCTTAAGGTTTTTGCCTTAAGGGAGCAATTTGAGTCTCTGAAGAAAGTGCTTTCCGGCACGGCCCGGTGAGGGGCTTTGTCGGTGAATGCTTTTCTTCGGAAAATATGAGCGGTTCTGCTCGGTGGTGGTGGTGGGGGGAAGGTCATCACTGAGTGGAACCAACGCCGAGTGAGACGGTCTTTCGACCACTATGGAGTGGTCTAGGGATCGTCTTAAATTTTTAGAGTTGGCTTTACTTACACATCGCCAATAAAGTTCTAACTGAGGCTCGGCTATTGCTGTTACCCTCCTGCCATGATCAGAGCTTTAATAGCTCAATAACACCTTATCCCTACACTGTCCTCTACAGATAACGGGGAAGATGAAAAGCATTCTTGCTTCGCCCCTTTATGCCAGTCCCCGGATATTGTGTTTAATTGCCTTGATACTAGGATATGATAGATTCATCTATTTCGCCTATTAGATCATTAAGAGTTTACATGGTTGCTCTTGTAAGGCGGTCTCCAGCACTGGTTATTTTCAGTGCTTTGTTTCCCCCCCCCCCCTCCGTAAGATAATTGCAGTATAGCACATGTACTGAGAATTAATGGCATAGCCACTTTTGTTGGCCTCACTTTCCTGGTGGTGGACGGAAATAATTTATATGCACAAATACTTATCTTCGTTGTAATGGTACATAAGACAGAGATCAGTTTCTTCCAGATATTTCTGTCCTGTGCAGCTAATTCTGTTTCTCTCCAACGCTCCCCCAACCAACCATTCTGTTTTCCCTTTCTGTCATTCTCTTCCAAGTTAATTTAGGCCTTATTTTTCTTTTTTTCCTTCCGCAAGACGTCAAAGCCACTCTTGGGATCTGTCTCTACTGTCCATTCACTACGTGTCCAATCTTTTTTTTTTTTTTCAACGGTGTTTTTAAATTTCACTGGTGATATATTTATTTTATTTCTTTATTTCATTGAAATATATGTCAATTTCTCACCTTACATAACAACTGATACATTTAAATAATTTAACTAGAGTTTCGGTTTATTATCGTATGATCTAACATTAAATCCAGTTTGACCAAGACCTACTTCTTGCTCTTAATGTCTGGTTTAGTACAATGCGATTTAACCACCAACAACGGAAAGAATTCGTAACTTAAACGGTCTAGAAAGAGAATTTTTTAAAAGTCTTCTTATTTTTATGGAGTTTTCGAGTTTAAAAAGACAAAAGTATCATTATTGGGAATGAATAGATTGTAAGAACGTATCGTGTGGATCGTCGGTTGTACGTATACTGTGCTAGGGATATTCGCATATGTGTTTGATCGTGCTTCCGAGCCACTTCCCTAGAGAATCTGATAAATTGTATTTTGAGCATTTTTCTCCGAAGGCAGACCATTTTAGCTACGTATAATCCAGGTACCACGAGAACTACTTTGAATATGTCTTTCCCAGCAGCGCTTCTTTAAATAGATTTTATCTAGGCGCATCATTTCGTATAATTTTATATTTATAAAATCTTTCAAATTTTGTATCGGTAAAGAATAATGAATCGGAAGAATTATACAGTTTCATAAAATGCGTTGTTAACATTCCAAGCGGCTTTATATTACTGAGTTACTTACAGTCCATGGAACTCGTAAATTACTTTTTTTTCCAGTTGTGTAAAGAACGTATCTTCATATCATTGGAAATAGATTTCAATAATTTTGTAGTTTACAGTGATGGGAAAATTCCATTTCGCATTTCCATTGAAGAGCCATAAAACTATTTCTTTTTTTCCCCACACTCTACTCTAGGTGTGGAAAAAGAATCGGGACATCTCGTTCCATTTCTTTAATGTCTTAAACAAGAAATGCTTAAAATAATTAATTAAAAAATAAAAGAAAAATTTTATCATTATTAAGACAGTTAGTTCATAGTTAATCAATAATGCCGTCTTTTTATGAAATGTATTTAAAACATATATTTTAGATGCAAAATATATTAAAGTGTATAAAGAAAGAATAAAATCAAAAACGAAAAATCCCTTTAAACTAAATAACTATGAAACTAATTTGCTTTTTTTTATTTACAAACTTTTTTTAGAAAAAAATAATGATATTAATATACTATATTTTCAGTTCAAAGTTTCTGAAGTTCCTTTAGCTTACAAAGTGGTTCTCAGTGTGATTATTGATCAAAATTAAAATGATAATAATTCTTAATGAAATTGCGTTCATAATTGCAAATACAACATCACTCTGTTTTAAACGTTATCCATCTGGATGTAAAGTGATTAAAATGTAGCATGAGTTTCTTTTTTTTTTTGTATAAACACAGTTTATACACATAATTGAAGACTAATATTTTGTATTTTCGATGAGAACGGAGATCTTACCTTAATCTGTTTTAAATGGAACTGATGAATAAAAGGAGATTGATACAGTAATGCACTATGATAAAATACGTTTCAAACTGGTTGGTTCTCCTCAGAGACCAGGCAGAAATCTTAAGAGAGCAAAAACTCTCGTTCAGTACTAAGGAAATCGAAATGTCGGAGAGGTGCATTTTTCGTAAGCTAAACTGTATACCTAGAAGGTCGATAGGTGAATTGATATTATTGGAGGAATGAACATAAGAGAGAGAGAGAGAGAGAGAGAGAGAGAGAGAGAGAGAGAGAGAGAGAGAGAATACAAATTTCGATTATAACAATCATTCTTCTTTTTATTTAGGATCATTCCTCTAATAGGGGAAAAAACTTCATCACTAATAAAATAATCTTATCACAGAAGAAGCAATTTATTCCTCATGATTTAAATAATTTTTATTTAAATTTAATACAATTCTTATTATATTATACATCAGTGTGTTTTCTCATCATCTGTCAGATGGTCAAAAATCTATGCCGTGTTGTTTTTCAGCATTCGGTACGATATTCAATGCAAAGCGTTCATAATAAAGAACAAAATTCTTTCCTCGGCAGAATTGTAATATGAACTGTTTGGCATTTAATGCACTTGCCAGTCGGATTTGAAGCATTGAATACTGCTGAATATCTGCATTTACTGTTTTATAAATTGGCGTGCGAATCGACATCAAGTTAGTTCCAAGCAATAAACTACCAAGGTGAGGAATGTAGTTTTTTCTTTCTTTGGGTGCTTTCTTCCATTATAGTTCCGCTATCTGTATAAAAATTTTCACTTTTGCTATTTTATGCTCTCCATAAGATGTAGATAATACCTGAAAATATGTTGAAAGCATTGAGAAAAATAGTTCAATTCTTAAACTTAAAATGCCTGTCTAAGATTTTTAATTTTAGGTGTTTAAGCATACACGTTTTATGATTAGTTGGGAAAAAACCGTACAAGTCAGATTACCGATAAAATCAAAAGCGGTTTCCATATCCATCTTAAATTTTAAGATATAATATCTAAAAAAATCGATGGCTGATGCATTTATCTATGCAATAGATTCATAGTATCCTTTTAAACTCAGCCCAACATATTACTGATTTATGAGCGAAGCAGTCCGTTAACAATTAAAATCTGTTCCATTCTTGTTGACAATGGATTAATAAAGACATTGTTAAATCATTTCAACGATGCTTTCAATTCAGCTATAAAAACGTCAACAAAGACCACAAAAGAATACAACAATAACATTGTTTCCATTATTGAAACAAGAGTCAACAAATAACTTCTTTCTACCGTTTTTTTTTCCCCTTCAATTATTCCTGATATTTCACCGACTTGGATTTTCTACACAAATTAATTTTTATTAATAGTTTTTGTCAAAATGCCTTTTCATATTTACTTCTTACCGACAATTTTCTACTTAAAGTCACAAGCACGCGATGATTTGACAAATATTTGTTTTCTTGAATAAAAGCGAAGGTCCGATAGAAGCCATTAATTATTTTTTTATAAAGAGGGAATGCAGTGCAGGAAAAAAAACCCTGCATGATGGAATTGCAATATTTTAACGAGAAAAAAAAAAGTTTCCTTCGCTATTAGGAATGGCTAATTTACAGCTGCTTTGAACACGTTAAACCCAGAATTGCTAGCTGGGAGTTTTTATGTTCTTACCTGCTTCATTTCATCTTATTTTATTTGCAACTTATTTCGCATAAGACACGGGCAATTTAGTTTTCAATTATATGACAGAACTGGTTGAAGCGAACTAAGTAATATTCACAAGGGCCCAACTTCTTTCATCTGAATAGATTCCATTTGAATTTCCTCAAAGGATTCTGGTTAATATGAATGTGCAGGAAGATGGTTTAAAACGTGGGGCTTTCATTACTGTAACGAAAACATTTAAGTGATCTGCACGGAGAACGCGATATCTATGAAAACATAATACACTCGTTTTTCTTGTCTTCGCAATTTAATATTTCTTCAGAAGCAAAGTTGCAGCTCTCCAAGCATCGTATTGTAGGCGTGAACGAATATATTAATTCATGACACTCACGGTAATGTTGCGAAGTGATCATAAATTATTTCGGTTGTTTTAAAGTTCCGTCATCTTCACGTTAATGGTATTTCAGAAAAAAATATTATCTTAAATCAGAATTTAAAATTGCTCAACACAAAAATAAATTTTATAAACGGTATTTATATTTGCTACAAAATGCGTATCTGTTTATTAGTTATATTATATTATATTATATTATTTTATTTTATTTTATTTTATTTTATTTTATTTTTATTATTATTTATTTATTTATTTATTTTATTTTTATTATTATTATTTTTTTTTTATTATTTTTTTTTTTTTTGTGAAACAATACTCATACAACCATGGTGCCCGATCCATGTTATGCATCAAAATAAATAAAAAATAGTGATTTGATGCAGAAACCATAATCACTTATCACAGTTTTTCATAGCAAACTTTTATTTTATTTTATTTTATTATTTTTTTAAACTGAGGTAGTTAACATTAGGAGATACTACTAGTTTACGAGTTTACTAATTTACAATATGGGCCACAATGGTGATTATTTGGTATATATTTCAACTTTCGGTTTATTCCCTCTCGGTTTGACTTAATAAGTTTCAGACTGTGGTGCTAGATTGGTTCCCCCCCCCGGGCGCTCCGGTTTCTTTTCACTAGCGTATAACCTTGAACGCATGTAATAATATTAAATATGCATCTATGAATTTAGATAATTTGTAGAGTTCATAGTTTCCACCATCCTACATGAACTTAGGTATCCTAGTGAAAGGGCGATAATAATAATAATAATAATAATAATAATAATAATAATAATAATAATAATAATAAAAGATTTTTAGTTACTTGAGTCATCCGGTTGTGTTGTACAGTTTGTAGGAGGAACGCTGTTTTCCAGTGATTCAGGTTGGTCGTATGCGGCTGAAAAGATATAAAATAAAAATAAAAAAATATAATAATGTCCCTCGTAATTCAAGAAATTTGAACTTAAGTCTTTTTATCCGAAAGGTATGCTACTTACATTTCAGATGTCTCTTTGTGATTTTATATACATTTGCATAATGTTATCCTGATACGTAATTACTTCACAAATAAGAAAAAGTGACAGAATGCTTGGTTCGGTTTAGTTGGAATTACGATCAGACCAACTAAATCCAATTTATTTTACGTGTGTTCTTCGGCTGGAGTGCTTGTTTGGAGAGATAAAAACGGGAAGTTTTGGAAGAAAATACAGTTTTCACCTAAGTACGGAAATGACTAAAACAAATTTTGTTGAAAATATCTTAAAGTTCTTTGCATCCTTGAAGAAATTTGAAATCGTGTTTCCAAATGAAGAATAAAATTTTGGGATTACACTAAGAAGGAATTTCAATCTGTTTGACTTCTAGTTGTTGTTGCCATCATCGGCAGCATTGTTAACTCTCCTGCAATAAGAAATTTACAGGCATCCTTAATGATAATGTGCATCATTATTAGCCTATTAAATATTTTTTCTTAAAAGCACAACGAATATTCCTCTAAAGAAAATCTTATAGTTGTAAGTAAGAGTAATTTTGTAAGTCATTGCTGACTACAGTTGTTATGATCCGATATCATTGGCGAATGTAACTAGTTTGAGGTGATTAGATTTATGGGGGAAAAAGAACGATAGTTAGAAAACATTAAAGAAACAAACGATTTCGGTAAATAATTATAGTGAAGGAAAATTTTTGATTTGCTTCTTTTTTCACTGAGGAATCGGACAAGGAAGACACACAACAGGAGATGAGATACATGGATTCCTGATGAGCCAAAATCTTACCATTCTGCAGCGAATTGTAGGAAAACGTCTAATTATATAGCGCTTGGCTCATTGTAGAACAAGAATGCAGTTGCATAGTGACGTCAGTGATTGTTCAAAATAGTTACACATTTTAAGTGCAGTTAACCATTTTTGGACTTTGTATAATAAAAACGCCAGTCTTGTACGGAGAATACACAGCTTTTTTTTTTTTTTTTTTCTTCAGGGTAATCGATTTTTTTTTTTTTTTTTTACTTCAGTATAAAATTAACATTACGTCTAGGTTGGCAACCTAGACGTAATGTTAAGCATCATTCTTTTTCTTCTCCCCTTCAGGTATTAGGCCTAGTGTCCTGTTACACGGCTATCTTTAGACCTTCCAAGTCGTACCCGTCCTGAGGATAAGGTGGCTAGCCCTATGTCTCCCGGTGTGTCCTATGTCAAATAGCTGCGTGTATTCACGGGGCCGGTTTGCCTGCTTGCGGGAGGAAAAAAACCCAGATTTATCTGGTTTTTTCCTCCTAAACTAGGGAGAAAAACCTGCAATCCTCGCCCAAGACCGGCTAACTTAGCTATATCTGAGAAAGATCCTTAAGCTTCTTACGTCGGCGACGGAAATCTAACCTAGGACACTCAGGCATGCATAGCCACATCAACAACAAAAACGGCTTATTGAATGTTATTTTCTAACCGGAGCAATGTAAATACGTGTTTCTCAGGAATATTGTTCAAAACTGGGAATTTCAAACCGATACAATTCATAAGTTGCGTTTTGTGTTTAATCAAGTAAAATTAATTCTAAAAGTGAGAACATCCATTCAGGGATTAGCTAGTTTGACAAAATAATACGATTGAATAAAAAAAAATATATAAATATAAAAAGATGAAAATGATTTTTGTTACCCCCTCACACACACACACACACACACACACACACACACACCACGACCACCACCACTGCGAATTTATTCCAGAAATCATATTGACAGATCTGTTATCTGTGGAGGACAACAGATCCGTCAATAAGATTCTACAACAAGAAAGCTTTAGGAGAAAGATGAAAGTCTGGAAAGTTCTACAGAACAGCCGCCAGGATTTTATTTCGTCCTTTTTGTTTTTTATTTTTACTAGAAATTCTTTCCGGGTATTCTTTTAAGGAGATCTAGCCAAGACAGAAGCCTTCAGTTTCCGCACGCGGCTTTTTCTGTCGTATGTAGCTGTCCTGCTCTAGTAGATATGAAGTTTGAGCGAGAAAATAGACATGTGTCACACAAGGAAACATTCGAGAGACACTAAAATACCGAGTAGTCACCGGCATTGTCACTTCCCGTAAACTCTCAAACCAGTGCGTCCCAGCTGTCGTGGGAAAAAAAGAAAAAAAATAGGTAAGGAGATTTGTTTCTCTACTCTATTCAAAGTGAACTGGAATCCGGCAAAGGCAAGTATCATTTTGTCACGTCATATCTACTACAATAGCCTTCAGCTTAATCACCGACAGTGGAAGTACTCGAACAAAGGGACACTTTCAGGAAGAACGATATTCGGAAAGTCAGAAAAATCTTTTAGACTCCTCAAGAGTGATTGTTGTCGTTAGAAAGAATATGACGATAAGCGTCGACACACGGCGGACGTTAAATTTTGCCACGGCAACAAGAGTCTTTTAGATTCCATATTTCATCTGAGCTGCTGACAGAAGCAATTGTTGCATATCTTCTGCCTGCTCAAACCAATATATTTTATATTTTTTGGTCAATAGATAGCGTGACGCGATGAACACGCGATACGTGAAATATGTCAAGAATGCAATTCACACGTGGAACGTGAAATGCTTCATGGAATATGGGAAATAATAATAGTCAGTTAGTTTTTCATTATTTTAATTGTTGTGAATTAAATTTTCTCGGACTGGATTTTCTGCTAATATAAGAATTGAAGAATTAGTTTATTGCAGTCAAATAAAGTGATAACCTTGTTTTAAGTGATTTCGAATTTTGAATTATAAGATTTCAAAATTTATTAATTTGAATTTTTGATGAGTATTTTGTCCTAATAATATCTGCAACCTTTCTCGCTGTTTCAGCTAGAATATGGATAATATTATTTCGGTTCTTTAGTATCAAACATAAATCAGAAATTTATGGCAATTCTTTCGAAAGGTGAGGATACGTTATTTTCTTTATATATATCCTCCAATATTGTAATCCAAATGTGAAATCCCATGCTAAAACTTTATACAAACAAAATGTCATCTGCTAAGTGAAACTGTCTGCTTTCTTCTTTAATCATTTGAAGAAATTTCTGTGGTTATCACACCTGTAATAAATGATGCTTGCACACTTATGACGTCCACCCAGCTGCCTTCTCTCACACTTTTATTCCCAAGGGGTTTTAAATTTCTCGTTTTCTGTCCTTTGCTTGATAAGACGTCTTATTTGGGAAGAGAGTTAATTTGAACCATAGTAATCAATCTTGTCGAACAAACTCCACGGAAATAATTTAAATTGAAAGTGAAGGATGTCATCTCCTAGAGATTTGTTTAATCAACGTTTATTTAACACGGGAAATACTTTTCTGGCTTTGAAATTTCACCGAGACGTAAGAGGGAATGAACACTCATTGCGCATGCTCGGTGTTATTTTACGTTTGCTTGTAAAGGAGGGAGACAAAAGTAGAAAGGAAAAGTGCTATGCTTTTCGTTGCTAGTAATAAATTCATACGCAACATTTGAAATCATTTATATTTGAACACACAGTTCTATGCTGTTGAATGAAATGTGTAAACTTTCGTTTTAAATCAAACAAGAACCGCTGCCATTCGGGAAAATTAAAAACCGAGATTATTACCAAGAAAGCAATGAATCCGCCTTTCCCTCTACAATGTTGAAAGATGTCCTAATAATAAATATGCAAATATCTTCGCTCACTTTTTTTTAGGAGAAGGAGATATCTTTTCATGGTAAGTAATGGAAAAATACGAATTAAATGGACTCTCGAATATAAATTTCTGTTTCTAGTTTATGGCACGAGGGACGACGCAGCGAATATTACATGAATAAATGCATGCAATTATATAGTGTTAAGTGTTTGCATAATAATAATAAAAAAGCAGGAAATAATTTTCTGATGGGCGATGATTGCATTACGGAAATATCATTTTTTTTTTAAATTCATCGTTATTGATGACAGTTTTAATCTGTTCCGTTAGTCCCTAACTACATATGTAAATATGGGTAATTGCTCCGATATGGACTGTTTACTAATTCAGATGAATTTAGTTTAAACCAAAATTACGATTTTGGTTTAAACTAAATTTCGGAATCCTCGAAGAGAACTTATGAAATCATAATATCTTAGATTCATTTCAAACATTTTGGATTGGTTTGATTAAAATTAAGGGCTAAGCAACTAAGGCTACGAGATCGTATATTATTTTTGTTAGTCGCGCATGTTCTTCTGGACATCTTCTGTACATGCTTGTTCGAGGGATGAAAATTACCACGGGAGGGCAAAAAATCCTCTACCTCCGTACGACTGGTAAACTCACCTTTAGGCAATACATACCGGTTTCTTCTTGCACTAGACTGCGACTGCGCTACGGAGATTTCCATTAGAACAATATCCATAAAACTGTATTTTTAATTGGTCATCACTAGCGCCTCCGTAGCTCAGTCGGTATAGATGAAGCCCTGTGGTCAGAAAGACCTGGGCTCGATTCCTGTCAGTGACGTGATGAAAACTTTTATCTGGTCTCTGTCGGCTAAAGGTGAGTTAGCCGGTCTCATACGGGGATTGGGAGTTTTTTCACCCGGAAAATTGGGTTTACCTCCCCCCAGAACAGACAAACCAGCCCCGTGAATATACACGATTACAATCAGGAATATTTAAGATGGTCCCTCCAGCCATATGTCTGATTCGTCAGCTATGCCAGTACCGAGCTGGGATAAAAATAGGGGGGGAGTGAGATGGTGCCGTACATCCCCCCGTAGAAGGGGCTCACGGCCGTGGAATCATCATACGAAATCATAATAATTGGTCATCACAACTTACGATTAGATATTTTAATACAGTGGTGGACTGTTAAATCTACATCCTTTCTCTTATTCTTTCAACTCTGCGTTTTGAACCCAACTGAAAAATATATAGCATAAACAAAAGCATGGAAAATCGCCTAATTTATATTGATATTTAAATTTTTTTTTCTTTGATTTTTTTTTTCTTTCTATATAACAATGATCGAACATCCAGACAAGTGTCCATTATGATTCTTCTTTTAAGCAGTGTTGGCTCACTTCCAGTCAGATGTAAATCTCTGAATTTTTGAGATATGATTCACAGTAGGAGTCGAACACCAGAGTAAAACTAAAACACACGAGGACGGTTTATAGATTGTTCGAAATTGTCTAGGATATTAAGAATTAAAAATAATTATTTGCATACAAAAACTAATGACGAATAATTAAATGTAATCTTCCATTGTGATTATTCAATTATTTTTAAAACATGTAAATTAGTTTTGTTTTAATTTTCTCAGTATTTTAATTTATATGTTAATTTCCAAATTTATGAAGTTTCCATTGTAAACCTTATAATATGATGATCGTCACTGAAATTAAGTTCGCATTGCAACTGTAGTCAACAATGAATGTTTCCTAATTATTGGTGACGTCATTTTTCCATTTTTGTTTTCAACAATTTTTGTTTTTGTTTCATCAAATCCATAAAAATAAAAGCAGTATATAGCATTGTACTGTTGGTTATACCAACGTTGTTCTATCTGAAGATAAAACGTGTCTTGTAACCTATTCCGTGTTTGAGTGAAGTTCAGTATACGACTGAGATTTGTAGAAATACCCTCAACCTTTACGACTATTTAGAAAAGCAGATAAATGTAGAATTACTTATGAATGATAGTCACAGCAGTTTAAATTATTTACAACTTGGTTTTTATTGCAAAGAAACGCATTCATAAAACAGAATAGTAAAGTGGAAAACCTTCGCGTTACTATTATGGTATGTAAAGATGTGAAAATCGCAATACGACTATTACCTCTCATTATTCGAGGATTTAAGCAGTGCATCCTTTCTTTTTTGAGTATATCATTCCTTCAGAGAAATCTTTAACCTCGACGAAGCCGTCGGCAGCTTTTGGGGATGCATTCGAGATAGAGATAGATAGGGAGAGATTTGAATGTTTTCATATTGTATACTTTCATCAAATGATTGACCTTGATGGCACTAATTCTCGATCTTTTGAGTCAATCATATTTTAAGAGAAAGTAATCGAGAACTGTGTCATCTGTCTTCATAACTTTATAATTTTTTCCCAACAGAAAATTTGTTGGGAAAAAACTTAGTAATAAAATTAGCAGAAATTAAGATTTAAAAAATACTATATAATTAATTAAACATTTAATAAAAAAGCTTAAATTGAATTTCAAATGATTATTTTCTAATATATAATGTTAAAAATTAATCCACCTTTCAGTGAAATATATGAAATATATTCATAAAATGATGTTTCAAGTAAAAATATGGAAGCAGATTTACCACATATGCTTCCACTGAAATATAGATATTCTGAAAATAGGTGTTTTTGTATAGAACTTTACACAAAATCAGTACAAAATTGAATTGAATTAAATTTAAATGATGTGCTTTAGATTAAACTAAAAAGCACAACAATATAGTATAATTTATAAACAAAATTTGCTTCACTACAATATTAAGTTTAGCACATAGTTACATTTCATATTATACTTATAAATTCTATATAAAATAGAATTTGTTAACACCAGACGCAGTTGAAAACACACGGTTCTTTAGTAAAATGCATTTATTTTACAATCTCTACTGGTAGAAAATTTCCAAGAAATTTTCGGAGCGTTTGCGTCAAAACGTTTTTCTTTGGTCTGCATCTGCAGACCAAAGTGTAAGTAGAATTAATGTCAGCCGTTAGCAATCCCTTTTAGTCAAATTATTCACAGCGTTTTGTCAACGTATAATAAAAACATTAATGCATTTTCCCTTTAACTGTTTATTTTACAAATAAATGATAATGAAGCTGTATCCTATTCACTTACTGTAGCGAGATTAATATTTTGTGAAATTGATCGAAAACCCACAGCTGAGTTAGCTTAATATACTGCTATATATAAACGATTCCAACAGTCATCATTTATAGAGTCGTTGCCAAAACCTGATGACAAGGATAAGTAGTCCTAATGACATTGCTACTAAATAAATCTTCCAGATGTCATAAATTATCGGAGACGTTTCATGACATCTATGGTCAAAGTCTAGACTTACAATAGCAATATCCTGAAATTAAGTCGATGTTAGCATTACGTACAATACAAAAAGAAAAAAAGAAACAACATCAAATTATATACTAAATTGTAGTTCTTTTATAAGTATCAGAACCATCAGTAATCCTTACTTTATTGTACTCAGTTTTCCAGTACACTGGACAGCTGAATTGTATCTATAAGGAAAGCAAAAGATTATTTCAACAATGCTATTTAGATTGGTGTATTAGATCTGCTGTTTTCTATTGTTATGCTACAATCACATGAGAGAATTGTTAATGTATTGATAGTAATGTGCAAAAATACAACAAAAATAGGTATTTAAAGAAGCAATTATGAAGGAAAGTGGTATTAAACATGATATCAGAATTGGAGATGTTAATGTCAGCCTTTGCCTTATGCGGACGATGTTATACTTCTAAATAAATCCGCTACACGTCTGCAAGATTCCCTGACTAAATTGAATAACTGTTGTAATAGATATGGCATGAAGGTCAGCATTAAAAAGACAAAGACAATGAAATTAGATAGAATTGTTGAAAATGTCAACTGTGTTGTGAATGGAGAACCTGTGGAACAAGTGAAACATTTCAGCTACTTAGGCACGATTTTTACTGAAGATGGTAAATTAAATATGGAAATAGACAACACAATCAGCAAAGCTGGTATGGTGGGAAGTCAACTGAATAAATTCATATGGAATAAGAGAGAAATTAGTCGAACACTAAATTAGCTATATACAAGTCAGTGTTCAAACCAGTTTTACCTTATGGATCTGAGAGCTGGGTCAGAAGTAAAACATTTGACCAAAGACTAGAGACCGCAGATATGAGAGTCCTGAGAAAGATTATAGGCGTGAACAGATGGCATCAATGGCAATATCATATTAAAAATGAGGATATTAGGAAAGAACTTGACATTGTCAGCATCCAGGAATGCGTTAGCAGAGCTAATCTCAGGTGGTATGGTCACTTAAATAGAATGGGAGAGGAAAGATTAGCAAAACAAGTGTTCTCTGCCAGGTTGGCAGGAAAACGACCCAGAGGAAGATACAACGTGCCTTAGACGATAGAAATATAAGATCTGATAATATTGGAGTGTTGACAAGAGTAATAGACTGATTTGGAGGAAAATTGTAGATAGGAGTTAGTAATGATGTAAGTTTTTCATGTAGTACTATCATATCCTGTACACCCCATGTCAGGAATTTGATGATGATGATGATGATGATTTAATACTAATTAGCCGGGGTTGTTGTCCTCATTATTGCACAATGTTAATTACTGCATTCTTGGGAGGAAGGATTAGTTGGATACCACCTAGTGCAATAGAGTACTTCATAGTAAAGGTATTGGTATAGGTATGGCTGTATATAATATAATTATAATAGCAAAAAGAAATAATCAATAATTTTAGAAATTAAATGATCTTCTAAGAACAATTTTGTAAGATTTATTTATTTATTTTCTTATTTGAATATCATCGATTTTTGTTATTTTTCAGGCTGACTTTATTTACTTGTTGATGTTCTAATTGAATGAAAAAGCGAGTAGTAATAGATTCATATCTAAGTAACGGATTTGTCAAGATACATAAAGCATTAAGTACTCTTTTATGATTTAGTCTTGCTGTTTTGTTGCACGATATAACATTACCACCCACGAAGGGTTCAGAATATATAACCCTGAATAACTGTGGGTGCGCAGCGCCTTAAAGTTAAAAAAGATCTCAATTTCTCATCTCATCCAGTCGATAATGAGATGAGTTTAGATTACAGTAAAGCAACTATTCCTATCGAGGCAAAGGTTTTCTGTAAGTTAATTGCCTTCTCTGGCTGGTTAGTTGATTATGCTGAAGAAAAAAATAATCTTCACACAAAACAAGCACACATTCGTATAACTCACGGTAAGGAAAAACCAAGAATATTACGGGATATTAATCCCTGTACAGGAACTAGTGAGTACAAAAGACTAATCATATGATCTAAGGAGCTCCGGATATTGACTTGAGGGAGTGCTCAACTACGTAAAATTAAGGGATGACTAAACGGAAATCTGTGTCAGAAGGCGCCCAAGTAACTGAACCTAGATGTAAGTGCCTGTCTTCTTCTTCTTCTTCCATTCACGTAGTAGGCCTAGTGGCCTGTTACGGAGCCATCCTTAGCCATTCTAAGCCGTACCCGTCCAGAGGATAAGGTGGCCAGCCCTATGCTTCCCGATGTGTACTATGTCCGTAGATGCGTGTGTTTACGGGGCCGGTTTGCCTGCTTGCTGGAGGAAAACCCCCAGATAAACTGGGGAGAAAAATCCTGCAATCCACGCCCACGACCGGCTAACTTGGCTATGTCTGAGAAAGATCCTTAAGATACTCACGTCGACGACTGGAATCGAACCGAGGTCACTCCTTTCCCAAGCATATGGTTGCGAAGCACATGCCACGCTGCTATCCGCGAGGACTGTACGTGCTTGTATGGAGTAGAGAGAGCCTCCGTAACTTGATCGGTAACGATACCCTTTGTTTGGAAGGACAGGGGCTTTATTCCTATCTACGGTAATACCAACCATGATATTACTATTGAGTGTTATGGAATACTGTGCAACTATAGAATATTACTCTCATTCTCACGCGTGATCGTAGCATTTCTTAACAAGTCGGGTGTGATTTCTAGATGAAAAGCAACCCAACTAGTTGTAAGGATGAAGAGTGGCTGGATCAATAAAATAGAAATCCCAGGTTTTTCGGTGCCGCAGCAGCTACTGATATATGTTCAGGTTTGACTGGAAATCTGAGTGGGGTTAAAAGTAAGAACAGGTGGACTGGAGTAGATTCATTTATGTTGAGAAATGCGGTAACAGAAAGACTGAATTCGGATGGATTATTTCTTCCCTCCATTGTCAGTCCAGAATATATTATAATTACTAAGTTTAGTTTTATTTTATTTTATTTTTTGGCTAGATGGCCGAAGCAAAATGCTTTTCATATTCCCCGTTATCTGTAAATAAAATGTATGGATAGGGTAATATAGAACTATAAGCTCTGATCATGGCAGGAGAGTAACAGCAATAGCCGAGCCTCAGTTAAAACTTCATTGGCTACAGCATTGCCATCCATTACCCTCCCTGGGTACCCATTTTAGTCCCCACGTACGACATGCATGGGCTACAGTAGGGCTATTCTTATCTCGGCCACCACACGGGGTAGATTTATTCTAATTATTGCATTCGTATTCATTGTACGCTAATCGAATTAAGTAATGGGTGAACAAAGAAAGACGGAAAGTATAATTTGAAATAAAACAAGTTTAACTTACATAGCTTGAAAAGGGGCAGACGAATACGTAATACGGAAAGTTATATTTGAATTTTATATTTTATTTTAATTTTTTATGGTTGCAGGATGCGTGTATACATATTCCACTGAAACCTCAGATTAGCTTTACGCGTGAATAATTAGATGTCCCAAATTGTTAATAATACTTTATAAATCCTCTTATACAAAATGACGAAAACACTCCAATGGAATTATACGGATTAGCAGCTTTTTTCTTCTAACATATGATGCACCATTTTTATTGAAAATCACAATACTGAATTTGTTAAGCCATCGGGAAACACACAACTCTGAATCATTCTGGTTAATTAAGCTTATTAATATTTTTTGATTAAATTCCAACAAAACCAAAAGTATTCGAATGGCAGTTAATCATAAAATTTCAAATGCCAGTTACTGCAGATCTGAGAAGAGTCATCTCAAGTATTAGAAGTGGAGTAGAACTTGATGGAATCGCAAACAATTCATTTCTTTATTTAGCAATAAATTGAAATGATGACGCTTTCTTCGAATACTAAAATAAGCTTTAAAAACTCGGCGATAAAAGTCAGGTTCAAGATGAATATGAAATTTTAAACATTGGTATCAATGTCTGTTATTTAAAAAAACACGAAATTTTATTTCTCATTTATTTTTTTGTAGACAGAAATTTCCAAGTGTGATTTTAACAATGGTTGGTAGGCAACCTGACTGTGATTGGAATTCATCGTCGTTCGACTTTTTTACGTGAGCCGATCTTCACACAGAGAAACGTCAAGAATTCACTCTGAAATCCAGCCATTCAAAACCATTTTCACAAGCGGTAGATTGTTGATCTCTTTAAGCAATAGCCGCACTCTTTTAGACTGTGTGTGGGTGTCTTTGAATGGTGAGAATACTCGAGTTTCTGAAGAGGCTGTTGTCGGCCAGAAAACAGTACCGTAAAGCAAGTATATGCCGGCGTACGCCTCTTGATGGGTTGGACTGAAATGATGCTCTTTTATGTTCCCTTACGGGAAAACTCTGGCATCTAAAGAAGAAATATGCGGAACAGCAACACGGTAGCTAACTCTTCTTATCCAAGCAAGTTTGGATAGTGAAGAGAATTTAAATCCCTAGTATTTGAAAGGCAAGAAGCCTGCATTGTTTATATTACAAAATTATTTATGAATGAAACCCCCCCCCCCCCCTAATGGTACAACCTCCAAATCTGCACTTCAAGATTTATTCAAACATTTATACATTAGAATGTTTTCTTATACATTCAAGTGTACAAATTCTACAAATTATGAATGTAAGATCACTGATACTGAATGGAAATTCGTTAGAAATAAATAGAAACAGTTAGAAATAATTAAAAGCTGCTAGAAATAGTTTTATCATGCACTTGAAGCAAACAGCAGTTTGATAGGGTTTATTTATTTATTTTTTTTTAATTCCAACCGAAGCAACCAACGCTGTTAGGACCTGAGGAAAAGCTACGTCATCTTCAGTTGATAGGTCCTTGTAAAGGATTTATTACATCTTCGACGAGGTTCGAACCCGCGTCTTTCCATCCACAGGATATCAGCTAACAGTGAAATTAAAACAAAAACCTCTGACATAATTGTTACTGTCACAGTTGCAATGATATTACAGCTGATATCACTGCAACTTGCCCTTATATATTCCATAATATCTCGCGGTTTTGCCTTATATTATGAAAAGAGTTACTGCTTACGCAGTTTCGACTTTTATCGCGTACCATTAACGGAAAGCTAGGAGTAAACCCAGGAAGAGAATTCATATTTTTCAGAGCAGCTGCGTGATATATTAAATTAGTACATCGCAAATCAGTAACTCACAGCAGAGAAGGTCGAAACAGGACTAGTACGAAGTGACGCAGCAACGTTCATGAGTATCCGTTGGAAAATGATACTCATGAACATTGCCTCATGAACATCACGGAAAAGCTACAGATGGAATCTTTTCATCAGACCGCACCTTGCATCAGCAGAAGCAAGGTGCGGTCTTGATTCTTCTGATGAAAGATCTTAGCTTGCTTATTGAGGCCAAAAACCTTGAAAAGTATTACAGTATGTTTGGTATCTAGAGCAGAATTTCTTTGGTATCTAGCTGTTAACTGTCCCATCCCTACGTAAGAACTGTAAGTCCACCTTTTCGTTGGTGAGACTGATACACGTAAAATGCAATAAATCCAGCTGTTCTTATCATATTAGTAGCTAGACGAGAATGTACTTCGGTTTTAACTTTTATTTAATCATATTAAACTGAATAAGGTTAAAAATAAGCTCTTTTATAGTATTACATTCTCTCCAACTAACTGAAAACACTTACTATAGCAGTGATAACAAATAATCTCAAATTATATGAACTATAATAAGTTCATACAATTTCATACGATGACCTTGCCATCTTGACACATGACCAAAGAAATCTAGAAGTTATTTCCATGTCACTTTTGCCTCTTACGTCTGTAATGCATGCCACAAGAAAGTTTACACAATATTTCTTCTTGTATTTTTCTCTTTCATATGTCTAAGATTCTTCCAGCGTATATATTTGTGAATGAAAGAAGAAGCTGAGGTTCAAAACATCTTATTGAATATACTGACACACTCAAATCTAGAATTCTCCAAATTTTATTCCGAGTCGGATTGCTATTTTAATAATAATAATGTTACAATAGTAACTGTCTGCATTTCTCATAATTAATATCAAATAATGCTGGTATTATTTTATATATAATTTATAATTTGCACAGATGTGTTGTATATTTAAAGAAATCATTTGTCAGTTAAAAATGAAAGAATTTTGAATGTGGGAAACTCAACAACTTTGTCTCTCCTAACACTTCCATAACTAGATCACAGTTGTCTAGCTAGAAGCATAATAAAAACTTAATAATACCTACGTCTGGTAGTATTTAAATGTTATCATGCATTCACGGAAGTTGAGTTGTTTCCGCTAGTGTACGAATAACGCAAAAGTATTTTAAATATTGTAAACTATTTTCTCATCTGCCACTTTGGCACACTTTAAACCACGTTGAGTTTACAAATCTGTTCCATCATTACCGCTACACTTGACTTATAGCCTGTCTATATCAGGTTGATCATATTCAAGTAATTTTGCATTCTTCAAGTGTCTGAGTTATCCATAAGTTTATTATTGTTATTATTATGAAAATAAGTTTGACCTCCATTATGTAATTAACTTATCATTATCTAATAAAAAGAATAAGATTATGCTTTCTGTTTGCTTTTCTAATGACTTTGTCGGTCACCATAAAATTAATCTTATACTAAAGTAGAAATGAGATTTTCACAGAAACCCAAAATTGGTACTTTCTAGATATACATTTTTCTACTTTTTTGTGCATTATTAGTATTGCTCGCTTACCATTTATTCTATTGACTAAAAGTAAGAGCCCCTGACGATATATTAAGTTTCATTCGAAACAGCATTTGTCTTGTGCCTTGTCATTTATTGAAAACAAAGTTCTTTCCGTATTTATATATCGCCAGAAGATTACAAATATCTGTCCAAAGAACAGGCTCCAATTCTGTCTTCTATTCCCCAATAAAGGTTTCTTAGTATCGGTATGTGGTGCAGCGTCTCATTTTATTGTTTGTGCCAGGAATGTCTTTACTATTTCTGGCAGTTTGATTGAAGTATTTTGCCACTTTCCGTTTTCCATGTCACGGATGTTCATATTCAATATTTTGCTTCGGAAGTTTATCGACTCTGCAGAGAGAAATAAAGAATATAATCTTCATGGCTTTATCGATCAAGGAGTAATGTCCTTACGTAGACAAAAAAGAAATTGAAATGAGAGAGGCCACGTGGTGTAGCGATCTTACCTGTTGTTTTGCTCTTATTTATATACTTTCTGTTGCGTTTATTTTTTTTTCTTCTCTGCTATATACGCTTTTATGGGCCTACAGAGAGATTTTGCTACCATCAAGAGATTTTCGTTTTTTTTTTTTATTATTTTTTTATTTATTTTAAAGCCATACCAGTTGCTTGCATGGCAGCTTGCAAATGATGCAGTAAAGTTTTCTTTGGAAGAAGTGCTCAGTTACAGCCTGCGATTTTTTTTTTATTGTTGAGATCGTATAACAAATAGAGATGACGTACAGTTGAAAAACTGTTTCAGCGTATTATATTTAAATCTTTATAAGATAACTGTACACTTCCTAACTATTAACAAAGTGATATAGGGTTACCCCATAATCGCAGTTATAGAAGTACAAATGGTTGCAACAATGTAGAATTAGATCAGATACAAATTCTATGGGACATTATATCATGCAAGAATCAAATTCCTGATAACAGCTATTTTAAAGAACGACATTGACGAATGGGATTAGCTTACAATATCTTCACCCCATCTCAGTGTGTATAAATATAAAAAAAATAAGAGAAACTTATATAGTATTAAATCTATAAATGTGAAATGTACGCAGTTTTATCTCATTTTGTAATTCTTTTTAGTTAGGTTCAGAAGCTTTAGATATCTTTTGAGAAGAATGATTTTGGTTGTTCCTATAGCCAAGTGTAAAATTCATCTTCGTCTTTATCACTAGGAGGCATTCTTCAATTCAAGATGGAGATTGAAACAATTCCCGTCTTGTATGGCTTCGTTGGTTGTATGGTCACTTATTGCCGCAGCGATAGCATGTTTACTCTTTTTCGTAGATATGTTAAGAATGAAAGCTCCGCACGTATTCTGTATCCGAACCTGAAAGTTGGGGCTTACCTCATTTTGTCTGGTCTATATGAGACGAAATCAGCACTCGTGACTGGGAAGTCACACTTGTGTGACGAGCTTGAGAGTGAGTTATAGCGAGATGTCTTATTCTATAAACTGCCTTTACATTTTCTTTTCTCTCATATTTCTACTCACATAAATGCAGTGCAACCGTATAGAAAGAAATCCATTTTCTCAATTTTTTCATGCATGTTATAGCGAAAAATGTTTCTCGTGCTTTTCCTTCCCATTTGTTAGTACATTCCATTAAATTATTGACATTAGTTTAACTAGAAATCCACACCATGTTTTCCAAGAAGAATAAATCTATTAAGAAAACTGTTATTACATTACAACTTTCTACAGAATGTTTAGAAGATTAGTTCATATCACTAACAGTTCATACTCGTTAGGATAAACGAAGAACTCTATGGGGAAAAGCAAGAAAATCAGTTTCGTTGTAGCAAAGGCATTAAGCGTAAAAAAGCAAGGCGTAGTTACTCAGAGATTGAACTCAGAGATTGACATAGTTTATCAAGTTGTCCGATTTATTTTTGTCATTAAACTTGATAAAATAATAATTTCAAGTTATCCTGGAAGGGGAGGAGTCAACAAATAATTGTCATAAGAATAAATTCGCTTTTCTGGAAACCATTTATTCTTAATAATGAATAGCCAAATGTAATATTCCCTTGGCTTTTTCTTAATGCAAAATGTCAAACTTACTTTATTTCCCTGCCAAGTTAAAAGGTCTAAAGGGTGTCCTAACTTAGAAGAATATAAATGCGAAGTGAAATTACATTATAGGTTTTTTTTTTCTTTCTCTCTTTCTCTCTCTCCCTCTGATTTTTGGCATGAATGGATATTTGGCGTTGAACAGGCAGAGACATTTTGCTGAGTGTTCCGAAATGAAAGGCAAGGGAAAAACCATAAGTTATCTCGGTGAGAAACTTCATTTGTAGCGATCCCATTAATGGAAAGCATCCGTGCTACTGACGTGGGCTGGGTCCCATCCCAGATGTTCCTGATGTGCAGCCACACCCTACAGCGCCGCCCTTATTATGTCGTTTTCAGGTTTTTGACATGTGTTCTTCCAACTCTGATTACGTATGGTAACGACAGGTACCGCTCCATCGTCTTTCTAGGTGACCGACTTCTAACAGAGACGTTTTTAGCCTGAATGAGACCCAGATGTCGGTGTCACCAGACGAGAATACTTGCATCTAATCACGCCAGCCAGTCGGTGAGGTTTTTAACTTTCTCCCTCTTTCAATAGCTACGTAAAATATCCCGAGGGGTTCCTGGATTGATAAAAAAAGAGAGAAAAATTGAATATAGAAGAAAGAACGTGTTAGAATATGGAAAGAGGAAGAGAAGTCATCTCGATACATAAAGTCCTTCTCCTTTCCTGCTTTTCCTCGTCTTTTTAAACAGAAATGATTACAAAGTTTTCATCGATAAAGTATGCTTGTGATCAAAATGGCTTTTGATAGATGCTTCTACTTTCTGTTGTTATTTTTAGAAACGTCTCGAGCATTTATAGATATTCTATTAAATTCCACTTAACATTTTAGTGTTAAGCAAAATTATATATCAATAATGATGAAATAAAATGCGAAATTAAAATATATTTGCTTATTTTAGCAGATATCCGATATCTCTATCAATAACTTATTCGAATTTAACGACTAATTTGCAATGCGAAGAATGAAAAACAAAAACAAAAAAAAAGTTGAATTGATTAAAAAATGCTGAATTGGAACAAATTTTCTAATCTATTCTTTAAAAGTCGCATAAGTCTCAATGTTTTCTTATGCTGCAAATAGTATTCACATTTCAGATGGTTAAATTGTCGATATCGTTATTACTGGAAGCATACAATTGGATAATAATCATTGTGACTTCCTAATCGTGCATGATTTGCTACGTCATCTACAGTAACAGTAACTGCTGATGACGTCAGATAACAATTAAATGTTATTAAATGTTATCAGTTTTTCAAATACAAATTGATATGCCTGAAATTGGCATATTGTGATTTACAAGAGAGTAACATTTAAAAAACATCTGATCTACATTTTATCACAGAGAATGCAACAGAAATTGCTGTTATATGCTTGATAATTTACTATTAACATTTAAAACATCTATTAATTATTTGTACTCATATTCATACTTTAAAAAATCCTTCAGTGGACACCTGTTAGCATTAAATTGGCAAAAAAGTACTTTATAGATAAACTACCATTATTGGCAGATATTGTTTAATAGATTAATTGCATTTATTTGTTTTTCAGACTTTACTGTTTTGTAATTCATCACCAGAATCGCAATTTAATATCAAGGAAAGCCTTTATGTGACTAAATTAATTAGTCTGTGTGTGTGTGTGTGCGTGTGTGTGTGTGTGTGTGTGTGTGTGTGTGTGTGTGTGTGTGTGTGTGTGTGTGTGTGTGTGTGTGCTCATATTCTTATACATTTTAAATGAATATGAATATGAGTACAAGCTAATGGTAGGTTGAGTAAATGCTTCTTTACTATTATAGACCAAATGCTTTCCCTTTGCCACCCTTGTCCGATTATTCTGTCTGCAGATATGTATGTTCACGGGCCTGTTTTGAAGAACGCAGAAGCTTCCACCTGAGACCGGATAACTCACCTTTAATTGAAATACCCCGATAAAGGGTCTTCGCGGTTTCGAAGGCTTTAAACTAATTAGTAGCACACTAATTAATTTATATCCAGGAATAGTATCAACCCCCATCGTCGTTAATGGCCCTCTACCAAGAGACGTATATCCATCTAGGGTGGCATCTTACAAGGATAAACCTGGAGCATCAAGGAAAACCAACGCCGCAGCCACATAGTCAGATACAGACTAACCCTATTCTGGTGAACAATGACAGCATGTAACCCATGCTGAGATATCATCACTCAAATCAAACCGATACTCGAACCACGAATTTCACCCCAAAAGGATAGGATGGCTTGTGAAATTACTTTCTTTATGTTTTCTCTCAGTTTATTATTTATTTTAACATATTTATACACAGACACACACTACATGTTCAACAGTGCCAAATTATATAATCATTTTTATATCCTATCCTATCCTATTAGTGGTCCTAATAGGCACTTAAGCACCTGTGACCTTTCCAAGCATTCTTGGACTTCGCAACCGTTAACTTGATAAGATGGTTAGCCCTATGACTCCTGGCGTGTCCTATGTCTGTAGATGCGTGCGTTTTAACGTTTGCCTGTTCGGGGGGAGAAGAATCCGAGTTTCCGGATGAAAAATCTCCCTACCTCTGTATGAGACCGGCTAACTCACCTTTTGTCGAAGAGACCAGATAAAGGTTCATCACGTCACGGACAGAAATCGAACCCAGGTCTTTCCGCCCAAAGGGCTTCGTCTAAACCGACTGAGCTATGGAGGTTCATATAATCATTTTATATAATTTTAATTAATCAGCCTTCCAGCCAAAACAATATGTGGTATCTTATTCCGTCTTAGTTACATCGATTCTATAACCCGTTGATGAAGTTCATTCCGCATATTTTATACATTAACAGTATAGAAAATGAATTTCAAATATTTTTATTAACCTCTCTTATTAATTATCGCTATTCGGATTAATTTATTTATGTACATTCTTAATATTCAGGACACGTTGTATTCAATCATAATACTCGGAACTCCTCACTTGCAGCTTTTCGATTCAGTACTGTTTATGGATCCTTGCATTCAGCACTTTCAGGCCTCAGTATCCAGCGCTATTTATATTTCTGCTTTATGTTCGAAAATATTTATATTCACCCTGCTTTTCTGCTCGGTATACTGTTTACATGCAACATCTCTGTTCAGAGCCTGCTTCTACTTATAATATAATCACACTTTAGATTCAGTTCTATTTATATTCGGAGTGCCTTTCTAGTCGCACTTTTTAGACTCTCTTTCTTTTTAGCAGCATATATTTGCGCTTTCTTATTCAATACTTCAGCACTATTTCAATATAGGTTTATATTCAGCAGTATTTAAATTTTCTTTCTGTACAGTAAGGTTCACATTCAAAATTTCTATTCTGTATTCTTAATCCTTAGTTTACTCTTCTGTTTAATAGTTTTACTTTTCCAGCATTCAGCAATCTTTCTATATTGTTGCTTGTCCTGCTAAGAACAAGATGTTTAGTAAAGCTTGGTTTTAACTTCGATAGAAGGGCAGAAAATTGAACCACAGAGCGGATGCTGCCTATCTCTAAATAATAGTTAATAAGATGCTACTTTGAAGACCTTTCTGTTTTAGTCATTCATAAATATTTAAAGACTTGTTGGGTGTGCAATGTGGAAGTGACACCTGATAGCATATTATCTATAACACAGTAACGCGATTTAAACTGGGCTTCCTTCCAGTTCTGACACGAGAAACATGCGAAAGATAAATCATACAGTAGCCAAAGGCAACCAACTTGTTCTTTTTTTTTATTATTAATAATCTTTTTTGATATCGCCTAGGAAACCTAGATTGTTCTGTCAAATTAGCAGGCACGAAACATATCCAGAAACTTTAAAGTAATTGTTGACAGCTTTTCTGCTGCAATCTGCATGCAAATGACACTTCACATCCTTTATTTTCTCGCAGATGCTTTCTCATTATTTTCTATTTACACTGCCTGAAGGCAGTTGTTTTATTGCTTTACAAATACTCGTTACTTAAAATAACTTGGCCGACCTCTGAAAGTGGCATTCAAGGAGTCTTAGATGAAGCCCAGAGGGAGTCTTAGAATATTATCTAATCTCGCATCTGCTTTAATGTACTCTATTCATTAGCCGGTAGAACACTCTCCTTCTGTTTGCTGCTTGAAAGGATTCATCTACTGGGTCAGTACACAGCAGATGGGAAGCCAAAGAAATTATGTAATCTTGGTGTGATGGTAGTTTTCACCCATCAGGATTAGTGAAATACGCTGTTCGAGTATTGCTCCTTTCATAACTAAAAATGACTAAATTAGCGTATACGTGATCAGGCTATAGATATATCACGAAATTCATTCATCATTTTAGCAATACTGCGGATTGAATCAAGCAGTAATAATGATGTAATAAAGCATTGCAATAAAGTAATGGTACATCAAGTAGTAGTAATGATGTAATAATACGTCAAGCAGTAATACTAATGCAATCAGACATCATAATGACACAATAATGATGTAATTAAAATGACTTAATTACACATTGTAACGATTAGTCATACCTCAAACAATAATGATGACCAAATTAAATATGATAATTACTGATTAATTTATAGGCATGTTTGAGATTT
This sequence comes from Typopeltis vanoorti, assembly GCF_054136105.1. Taxonomy (NCBI): domain Eukaryota; kingdom Metazoa; phylum Arthropoda; class Arachnida; order Uropygi; family Thelyphonidae; genus Typopeltis; species Typopeltis vanoorti. The sequence continues at coordinate 150,523,088 of NC_143551.1, forward strand.
ATTTTTGTTTTATACATTACGAGTAGCTTACTTATGGATTAAAATATTAAAGAGTGTAGAGATGGAGATTTTATGCCAAGAAACAATATCGTATAGACAAATATATTATTTATGTACATTGTCTTTTAAGCCAGCTGGTTTGGTTTGACGGCGATGAGAGGCTTGTAACTATCGCGAGAGATCAGCTGACTCATCTTAAATTGAAAAGCACTCATTAAGGATCGTTGATTACTAGATGGGATTCTAATCCCAGATATCTCCAACCACAGAACAGTAGGCATACCTGAACAAAGGGTGAATCCCAGTAAATTCTACAAAATGTTTGCCAGAGTGGTTGGCCTAGTGGTTATCCAATCTTCAACCAACAGTCTGTGGTTCGAATTCAGTAGTAGGCATAGATTTTGTGGTTGTCTTTAGATTGTACATTAAATGCATCTTTCAGTGTAAGACTACCCGCCTCCTCTTATATATAAATATAAGAGGAGACGGGTAGTCTTAGTCCACTCAGAGTAATAATGTCCTATAGATTCTGAACTTTTCGTTGGTGAGAGTCACGTAATAAAAAAGTGAAATTTTGCCATTTGCGCACGTGCGTGATATTTAATAGAAGGAAGTAAACATTATGCAACCTTTCCCGCCATTTCCTTCTCAGGTAGGTCGTAAACGTAGTAGATGTTTCAAAACGCACTTTAGAATTTTTTTATTTTTTATTTTTATGCATTAATGTTTACGCGTATTTATTTGTACTGAAGTTGTTAAACAACTATTAAGTTCTTTGTGGCTATTCCCACTCGATTTACAGTTGCAGAAATTCCATTTTTACTTGTTCTCACTGAGATCAAAGTCAGATCAAACTGAGATCAAAGCCAGATCTTACTGAGATCAATATCCATGACAATCTTATCCATGAAAGGTCGCCAGCCTGGAGTATTCAATGAGGGATTAGATAATCTGATAACATTGATCTAGAGACCATACATGGAAGTTTTGAGGCCACTTCACTCCATCTTCAAATAAGGAGGTTATAGCATTATCATACAGCGGAATTTCGAACCTACAGCCCGTAGCCGAGTTACGCAATATGAAATTAATGACCAGAAGATTCAGAACGCATAAGCACCTGGATACAAAGTACGAATCAAGTTTAAGTACGGGACCGGCTCGAAAACTTTAACTTTTGAGACATGAGAAACAGAGTGCCTTACGATGTCATAATTTGAAATCACACCCCTCCCGCAGTTATTTGTTTTCAGGTGACAAATATGGACACTCGTCACCTAATTAAAAAAGGAGGGTCGGTAAGCGGAACCGGAAAAACACAGATATCGCGCTGGAGATATCTCTCGTCTAAGGCCCCAGTTGGGTTAAGAACTGTGAATGTGGCATAAAAGTCTGTGATCCTCATACCTGATGTTGTCACTGAGTTTCAGAAAGCGGATTTGAAAGAGACAGTCGCATACTTCAGATCGATGCATGCGACTGTCTCTTTCAAACACGCTAGTTCTTAGGTACTCGAGTTGAGTCTGAGAAAATGAAAGCCACGAGAAATTCAATTAAGAGGATTGATATTAGTACGATATTTCGATTATAATTGAATATTAATGCTGTGCTACGAATTTATTTATTTTTAGTCATTGAATATTTTCTCCCTTCAGCACAAATGATTAAGATTCCAACATCAAAACTAGTAAAACCTTCCACTTGTGAAACTTTCGAGAATATTTTTCTTTCTGAGAACTAACAGCTATAAAGAATTTATTTAGAGCATTCCCATTATTGGAATTCCCTGTTGTGCTCAGAATATTTATGAATAACGTAAAAGCAACAACACCCACATAGAGTAGAAACACCACAAACTAGTTGACTCATGCATACAATTAGCCAGAATGAATGACGATACCTTGACCAAATAACAAAATTAGTCACTTATTGAACAAGCACTCACTTAGAGTGACAAATCGAGTCACGCCTACTTTGGGTGTGGGCGTGTTAGTACATCCTCCCCTCGTCTCTGTCAAAGGTGTGTCAACGCTTAAAATAACACCTTGTTCTTTTTAGTAGATTACACCTGTATCGGACTACAGGTAGGGTCGAGATGCTAATATTGCATCATTTGTCTTCACTGACACCGCGATCGCCTCTAGAGCCTAGCAATACACGACATGTATCAACGCACTTTAATTGGTAAAATCAGCTGGCGGTCTACTGTACATCTCTCGATCGCAGTCTGATCATCATTCTGATCATACAATTCCAGTTCGAACACCTGAGTAAAAAGAACTTTTAATGGGCAAGTCATTCCATTCATTTTCAATTTTAATATCGCAATTTTATGTTTTTTATTTATTGTTATTTTTATATTTTTGATTTTCAGGTTTGGTTTTTAAAAACAAAGCTGCTGTCATCTAAAAGACGCGTTATACATGAAATGTATTACTAGTACCACAATCATAGGTCTCAACACTAACTGGTTTCAAGTCATTCGATATCATTTGCAGCACGCTCCCGCCTCTCCTATCCCATCTATCCTTAACAAGTAGATTATTATGTCTGGACACGAATGCTAGAAGTATCAGAAACAAAGGAGAAGAGTTTGTTGCCTTAGTCAATATGTTGGGACCTCGGATTGCGGGCAATTAGTGAGACCTGGCTATTAGAATCAGACATACTAACTGGTAGTTTATTTTGAAGGTAGTTTGTAAAGCACCTGTGAAGAGGCCCGTCTATTCCAACATGCCTCAGCTTTTCTAACAAGGATTGATGTGTAAGTGTATCGAATGCTTTAGTTAGATCAATAAAGACCACCATGGCAATTTTGTTTTTGTCTAAGGCGGTGTTAATTACGTCTGTAAAGTCTTCCAAGAGAGATGTTGTTCCCTTATTTTTCTGAAAACCATATTGTGTTTTGGGGATAATATGAAAGGTCTTTGTGTATGCTGTGAGTTTCTTCAGTATGATCCGCTCCAAAATTTGATTGATAATTGGGAATGTTGCTATGGGTCTGTAATTGCTGATTAAATTTCTTTTTCCATGTTTGCATATGGGTGTGATTATGGCGGTCTTTAGCATACTTGGTATCTGTCCTGTTTTAAATGTTTTATTTATTAATTTTAGTAGGATAGGACTTAAACTAGTTGCATGTTGCTTTATATCTTTAGGTCTGATACCATCAATTCCTGGGCCTTTGTTTGGTTTGATTTGATGTATTACAGAGAGAAGTTCTGCTTCTGTTATGGTTGGGAAGCATAATAGCTGTTTTGATTGTGGTCCAAGTGCAGGGTCACGTTTTGTGATTGGGGGAATATTTCTGTGCAGTTCTTGGATGGAGTCTGAAAGTATTGGTTAAAGTCATTTGCTAGTTGTTGGATAACACAAAATAGGTTTTGCGTCTTTCATGAAGCTGTGTTTTATGGTTTCGGAGGCGGTGGTGTTGGGAACACAATCTAGCATCTCATTGATCAGATGCCAGGTTTGTTTCATGTTGTCTTGTGCAGAGGTTAGTTTGTCTCTGTAGCAGCTTCTTTTTGCTTTTCTGATTTGTGTTGTAAGGCGATTCCTTATTATCTTATATTCAGTTTTTAAAGCTGTGTTATTTGGATATCGCTTTAATTCTTTCCATAAAGCGTCCTTTCTGTGTATTTCTAGGATTAAGTTTTGTGTTATCCAAGGATTTTGTGTTGTTTTTGATCGAATTCGGACTTTCTTTGTAGCTTTCTTATATATTTCCTCCAGTGTGAGTTTAATGTTGTATAAGATATCTGCTGAATCTGATGCCAGATGTTCCCAGTCTGTTTTTCTTATTTAGTGGTTGACTATTTCTTCGTCTATTATTGTTTTATGTCGCTTCTTCTGTGGAACATTGCATGGATATTGTCTTGGTGTGCAGTAGAGCGGTGAAGTAATGGTCTGCTACTTTGCACTTTATGACTGATGCAGTGTAACTGTTTAGTGGTGCTCGGACGTTTATGGTAGTCTAGGTATTGTACGGTGTTGTTCTGGTTTTCGTTTGCAATATTTATGTTTATGTTGATAATTATCATTAGGTATTCGGTTGAGCATATTTCTTGGCGTGAAAGCCAGAAATTCAGTTCCTGCAAGAATTTTATCATGTTTAGGTTTGGTTGCCTGTAAATAGCATTTAGTATTATGGGATGCTGTCTATTGGTGGTATTAGTGATTTCGAGGCAAAGGGTTTCAGCATGCTCAAACTGATTGGCCGTTTCTTTTGCTATTAATTTTTGTTTGATAAATATTAATATTCCACCATCTCTTTTTGTTTGGCGGCATGATCTATGTTGCTGGAAGCCTGGAATTTGGAAAGCAGTCGTTTCGTCATTAATTATGAATACTTCTGTTAGAATCAATATATCAATAATATCAGTGTAATTCCTCAGATAAGCCTGTAACAAAAACCAATGTTTTCGGATGCTATTGATGTTAATATGCAAGGTCGAGAGACCTCTCGCTTGTACTGTGTGTAGTTTCCATGCATCAAGCGATTCGAAAGTACAATTACTGATGTATTCTGGTGTAATTACATCTATCTGATGGTTCACATTCATTTTTGTTGTGTTGAGATCTTCTTATTGAACTAAGTCTTTTTTTCTTTCACTCTGGCATCCTATCTATATCTTCCGAGCTTTTTATTTGTATAGACTTTGAAGTCTATGACTTTCTCAAGAATATTTTGCAATCTTTGATTCATAAAAATTGGTACTTTTTTTCAGTTTTTTCCTTTCTTGCTTGGTTCAAAAAATTCTGATTGAAAGGTGTTAAATACTCAGATAGAAAGATTGGCGAATTGTCTTGCAATGCATTTAAATCCTTAACTACTGGTTTTTTCAGTCTGCTGGCTTTTATGAGATTGTCTCTTGTAGCCTTGCTTGTCAGACAAACTATGACTGGTGCTGGTCGTGGCGAGCCTTGTTTTTTGTTCTTCCTGGAAAACCGATTTATGGTCTGAATATCATTATGCTGTAGGGGGTTGTCAATTGCATGGCCTAACTTTAAAACTACGTCTCTGAGATTTTCTGTGGATTCAGTTTCTGGAAGACCGTTCATGACAAGGTCTTCTTTATGTTGTTGTTGGTTTAAAACTTCGTATTGTAGTTTCAGGGAATTAAATTCTTGACGGAGTTCCGATTGTCTTTTATCAATTTGTGCTGCCTGTCAGTTAGTGCGTTAATGCTGGTTTTAATGTCTTTTACCGTTTGTAAGACTTCTTCGACTTTTGAATTATTAAATTGAACAAACTCTTCATATTCGCTAATTTGTTTTGTTATTTGTTTATTCTGTTTATCAAATAGTTCTTGGACAAGATCTACCAAGCTGGCTTTTATATTTTCTAAACCTTTTTCTAGTAATAAATTTACGGAAATCAAATTATAAGACTCACCGGTATTTTTTTGTCTGTTCACTTCATCGTGCGATTCTGCCTCCACGATTTCGATGAATTATATATCGCTGTCTTCAGCATGACAAGAAGAGTTACTTTGTGACACTTTTAAATTAACAACAGGAGTTTGAACCACATTAAAGTATAAAAAATATCTCAATAATAATAATAATAATAATAATAATAATAATAATAATAATAATAATAATAATAATAATAATGGTCTGTCTGAAATGAAGGATTTATTATTAACTATCTATAAAGATAAATATCTGTCACTGGTCTGTTGCATGGAAAGAAACTTTTATATATACGCCCTGAATATCGCCGAATGTTGTATGTGACTATGGAAAGATTATACGTTATGACATTTGGATCCAAAATGTTGACTCAGGGAAGTCACTTATTTACATTCACTTCGTCTGTATCGACGAAGTTCTTTGGGTAAAAAAGATCTGGGTTCGTGTTCCGTCTTCGACGAAAATAACCTTTGTGAGATTTTTATTTGAAGATTAGTTAGCCGGTTTCGTACGAAAGGTAGGATTTTTACCTCCCATAAACAAAGACTTCCCTATACAGTAAAACATCTATAAGAACGCCTTATAGATGTTTTACAAATATAGATGTACTCTACAAACAGCTATAAGAACGCACGATATTAATAGAAATAATCACAATGGCTTCATATCTTCAGTTGCTTCATTGTAGTTCAAAGCAATAACTTAGAATTGTTTTATTCATTTGTTATTCTTCCTTTTCGGTTTTTAACTGATAAATACAAGATTTAAAAAATTCCTGTGCTCTATTTATTATTTTAAAATCTTATTCTAAAATTATATAAGTCAAGTGGATATTAAATCCAACATCATTTCAAAGCCGAATAAGTTTCTTGCGAAAGTTGACCAGAGAGCGTGCGGGAATATACTCGCCGCCATATGCGTGGGTCGCTCCTATAAGGTTCGGCTCAGGCAACTCGTAGTATGACGGCAAGTGTATTTCCGCAAGCTCTCTGGTCAACTTTCGCTAGAAACTTTTATAGTTTCTGTATTCGGCTTTGAAATTATGTTGGATTTAATATCCACTTAAGTTATATCATTTTGCATCGCCGATGTGAAGCCTTTTGGTTCTTTATTTTAGTAAATTATTCTAAAACGTTTTAGAATGAGAAAACATACTTGACATGTTTTGGGAAAATTTGAAGATACGTAGGGAAAATATTTGGCATTCACTCACTTCACTAAATGAAAATATCCAGTAAAGCTTGATTATATGACTCTTCAATAACGCATTTTATTCTTTAAACTTTATATGACCGTGTCCTATCATTTATGCTCATGGCCTCGTGCGCCTGTATTTAGATAACCCAAACGTATCAACACACAGGAAAAACAAAGCACATAACACACGTGAAACAGAAACCCAAGGAAAATAGACAGGCGTATTGTTGCATACGTAACAAACAAATCAATAATGGAAACAGTAGTAAAATCTCACATTTTGTGTTATGCTTAGCACTATGATTTAGTGAAATGAATATTTGATTGTTGTTTCGGAAAACAGATTTTTTCATACATCACTTTCTGCATCAAGACTAAAAGATAGTTACTTTCATTTATAAAGTTTTCATTTATGACTTGTCATATGACCATTTTCTTTCTTTACACGTGGATATATTTGCCTGCTGATATACGTTGTAATTATTCTGTCACTCGCTATAGACAAAGTCGATTATCTCTTTCGTAGTCTTTCTCTTCTCCCATCACCCTTTCTTCTGTAGGTAATCACCTGGCGACGTATACAATACGTTAACATGAAACGTTCACCTCTCCATGTGCAATCGGACAGTTCTGCCAGGGAATAAGTTGTGCCGCTATTGATGCGTGAAAGTGTTCGTTCGCAAAAGGAAAAGTGGGGAGGGAAGTTGGGGAAGGGTGGGTGGGCGAGTGGATGATAAGCGAGAATTCGAGGGAGACGGAGGGGGAACATCACATGTGATTAATTCGATGGCAGAGAATTAGTGTGTTCATTATGTCTGACTATTCTGGTCCACTGGGAAAGTAATTTTCTCTGTAGTACGAAAGACGGGTTAATCAAGCAAGAACACAGGAACATGATTAAGTTGAAGCAGGAGCATAAAAATTAACTTCTCATTTGGGAAAATGTGCTCTAAATGTAAACCTGTACGATACTGTTTGATGATCATTAGACCAAGGTTCAAAAAATCAACACGACGAAGGACAGCAACTAAACGTGTCCGTCTGGGGAGGCACGAGATGTAGCTGTCAAATTTTATAACCCACGTTTGAACAGTTCGGCAACGGCGAACATCACTGCAACTGTAAAGGGACGGCCGGCTGATGAATAATTCTCCTCTTCAAATTTAATTACTTATTTCCTGATGGGCTTGTCGTTCGCTGAAGTTCAACAGCTGATGAAACGCCCGATTTCTTTGATATTGCAATTGAAGTGCTCTATTTTAGGAATACAGCGCGAGGTTGGCACATACACATTTAGTGTATCCCAAATTATTAGTGAATAAAAACAAATAAGGAGCAACTCGTTTCAGTATTTCTCTCTTTAGCTTAATAATTTGCCATTGTATAACTTTACAGATTTCAAGAAGTATCAATATGATTGTGTTTTAATCCGAAATTTTTCGATGTTGAATTGACAGGATGATACCGAACAAATCAATCAGCGTTATGTATGAACCTATTTTGAATACAAATTTCTTACAGTGCAGTTTGCTATTGTTGGAAAATAAACATGCAGTGAAATCCAGATTTAACCCCTTGAGATGTTTTTGTACTTAGTGGATAAATATAAAACTATAGATTTATGTAGTGAAGAATGCTCTGATTATGCTGAAACTTTTTTTTCGTTATACATAAAATGTATTGTTTTTCTATTATCTCGTATCGCTAGCAATCTTGGGCAAATTCATTGTAACTCAACTAGAGTAATTCAACAGTCTGTAAACTGTTCACACTTTCATTCGCGGCAATCACAGAGAAATGTTGTTTGATAAACTAGTACTATGGGCGAACCAAGGATGACACAATCCTAAAACCTTGTTCTGACGCTATGTATGATTTTCATGACGCTGCCAGATGGTCATGTTATACCGTGCATCAGAGCATCTATTGCCTAAAGAATTTCACTTTGGCCTTCGGTACCAAAAGGCCCACATTGCTACTGATTTATCTATCTCCAGGACAAAGTTGTGAATCAAATGAAGACAAATATTATCTGAGGGAACTATGAAAGACAGACTTGGAATTTTTCATTCATATACAAATATTTTATTACGAGTATATTGATTCAATAGTTCCACGCAGAATATTATTTCATAAAAATACCTGGATGATCGGAAAGTGAAATTTCTTTAGACATTGAGGGTTAAAGAAGTGCAGTTTGGTTAGAGTTTGAACATTGTAAAAAGAATTTTTACAAAGAATTTTGTGAAATCCTTTTGTGCAGGATTTCGCAAAAAAGAGGGTTTGCTATTTCAAAATCCAATTTTAAAGGATATCACAAAAAAAAACTTTGGTACTTCAAAATGCTTTTGTAAAGGACTTAAAATCCATAATTTTATTCAGTTTTACTTCAATTGTAAAGTAAAATAGTAAAAAATGGCTAATCTGCATCATTCATTTTTGATTGTGTCGTGTAAAATATTTCTTTAGGAGAATTTAAGTGACTATTTCTATAATTCCACATAAGAATCTGTTAACCCTGCAAATAATGCAAGGAAATGAAATCTCAAATGGTTCTGTTTCATCTGCGCTCATAAAACCCTATAGCAACGCCGTAATTCCATGATAACATTACATCAGTGTTGCATTATAGGATACCCTTAATCTCAACTGGTGCTTTTATATCAGTTCTACATAGCGCTCCGGAGTCATTACTGCAACTATAAGGTGTACTGTAATTTCTATCCCTATCGAAAAGACAGAAAAATTACTGGGTCAAATCTCACGGGAGTCAAACGTTGTTGAAAGAAGCCTGTCATTAATCCACTGGGAGCCATTAGGGTCCACTGCGTAAAATGGTTGATGTGTAATTTGGGAAAGCGCAGATTTTTTTTCTCTGACGCAAGCATTCATCCCCCTCCCTTTCTCCTTTATTTTTATACTTGTGATTTAGGATGCTTCCGAAAAATAAAGACAAAACCCTGAATTGGCATTATTCGGTTTAATTGTGCATATTTAATAGGGTAACAGATTAATCATTTCATTGTATTGACCTGAAATGACAGAATATTTGCATGCTTAAAACCATTACTTGGATTGAAATATCGTGAAATTTGCTGATTTTTCCTAATTCGTGAGTCACAAAGTTGCATTGCGCAGCATAAAATAAAAAGGACAACGGTGGTCATATTTGCATGGTGAAGCAAGTTTACAACTGAAAATGATGACATGAAAATGTACAAACAACATATGCTTTTCAAGTGAAGGGGAGATGAAATCCTTGGTACATACTTATGGTTATGTTTAATATTTTTAATTTCACATATGGATCCATGTTTATTATTATTGCTTGACATCTTTAAGGACTCCAAAGACTCATCCAGAGAGGGCCCCCTACTCTACACCTCTGTCTCCACCACTCAATCCAACTACAACGAACCGCAACTACACCAACGCCATCTGCTGCCCACCACCACTACTAGTATTTTCTCAGATAATCACAAACATCCATGCCCACGGCGGGATTCAAACCCGCAGCCTTTTGGCTGGAGAGTGGATACGCTAACCACTCAGCCAACCAGGCTGGCAGTGCTATTCTACATTATGTATAATGAAGTTGTTCAGTTGAGACTAGAAATCCTTAAAACTGCTTATATCTAAGGAAATGCCATGATTACTGTCTAGTTTAAAATAGCTACTTAGATCCCTGATGAACAGGTAGGTGTTAAGGGAATTCACGTTTTTAGGAATCAGAGTGCTTTAGACATATCATTCAGAAGCAGAGAGAGAGAGAGAGAGAGAGAGAGAGGTTATACTTCTTTTCTGGTAGTGTGGTTCATAGCCTCATCAAACGTTTTTGGATGTGCTCAGCATGTGAACTTGTGAGGGGTAATGAAGGATTTCCTAAACACACTATCAGGTTGTTGGCTGACCTGTAATTTGAGTAAGTGCAGGGCTGAGAACACGTATTGGATCGACTGATTAGTTTCAGATTTTCAGATTTTTAGTTTCAGGCGAGGGAGTTAGGCGAGGATGTCTACTTTCTATTCACCTGTTCATGCTGAGGACACCATGCGTGTAGCACAGGATGAACTGAAGACGGAATAGCAGGAAAGATCCTAAACAAATTGCTGACAGAGTTAATGAGATCAACCACAGAAGCGGACTTAAACTCAAACCCATCAAGACGAAGATTCTTGAAGGAAGTAGACAAATAATCTCCTCATAAAAAAGTATACTTTAATGGAGAACTAATTGAGGAGGTCAGCAAATCTGAGTATCTTGGATCGGTTATTTGAAGGCTGAGAGGACAGGCCTATCACTATGGAAACAAAGTTAGGGATTCTGGATGCAGCTGCTTTTTAATAGCTACTTGTAAATGTGCAAGTTAGAGACTAAAGATATCTGATAAGAAAATGATAACAGCTTTTGAAATGTGGTATTATTACATTTTAAAAAAGGGACTATTGACGGAAACAAAAGGGACTATTGAAGTTCCTTTTGTTTCCTTCAATAGGCGGGCAAATGGATTGCTCTTCGAAAGGATCTATAGGATTTTAAAAGTCCTTAAGGGCATTGATAGAATTAAACCGAAATACTTTGAACACAGAAACAAAAGATAAGGAAAACTTGTTCCTAGAAGAGAGGAAGTTGTAAATCCTGATTAAGTCGGATGGCCTGTCTGGAGTGACCAATCTTCAAAGAGGTGAAGCCTCAAATGAAGCCCACAAATAGTACCAATCAAAAATTTCCTGTCGCATATCAGTGAGGTATGGAGTGACCACACAGCGTCTGCTGATGTCCAATGAAATTATGGATTATGATGGTAAAAGTAGGTAGTGATCAGTGATCAGTTATGTTAGGCGACATTGTTGTTCAATAATAGCAATAAATTATAAAGACCATGATATTATGATATGCAAATAATTTTATACTCTTGTTTATTTCTTTGATTTTTACTTTTCAACGTTTTTTTTCACAGCTTGCTATTTGGTAATGACATGTGGGTGATATTTTATGATATGTTTTCGTCTGAATGCATGCCATTGATGATTTAAATTATTATTTAATCTCTCTGAACTCTTTCCAATCAAAAATTAAATTAAATTAAAATTAAAAATGAGGGAAAGTTACCGTTTCTTAATGTCATTATCTGAAACAGACCTGGGGAAGGATTCGCATCTTAAAAGATGAGCATCGAAAATATGAAGTCCAATTTCTACTCGGCCAGTTCATCCTCGATGTTTATTCAAGGAGAACCATCCCCAAATACTATTTTTTAACTAAAATAAAGAAGCATAAGCTTCAGTTCGGCGATGCAAAATTACATAAACAAATTGGATATTAGATCCAGCATTATTTCAAAGTCGAATGTAGAAAACCTTGAAAGTTTCGTGAGTTGACCACAGAGCTTACGGCAATACATTCTTCGGTATCCCTGAGTTCCCTTAGTATTGACTACTTAAAAAAAATATTCGCCTTTTATTAGTCCATTTTGATAAGGTTTCACTGTCCTGACAGCTGTTTCGAACTTGTTAGGTCTCTTCAGAGACTAGGCAGAACCCTAAAGCGAGCAAAAACTCTCGTTTCACTAAAGAATTGTAACTTTAAAATTTGAAAGAAATGTAACTTACAAAACTTTCATAGTTTCTACATTCGGCTTTGAAATAATGTTGGATCTAACATCCAATTTGCTTATGTAACTATTTTACAATCCTATTCCGCGGCCAAATCTTGGCGTTCACTACAGACCTCAGTTTCAGTTTTACACATCGGTAGTTTCTCCATCAAAATTGTCAACCTCCTCAAAACGCATAGCCTTCAAGCCTATTCCCTCCTTAGGAGTTTCTTTCGTTCTCCTAAGGACAACAACTCCCCATGTAGAAACATTCAGATGTCAACTGAGTTTCTTGATCGTCTTCCATACGTAAGTCGGATCTGTAGAAGTTTCGAAGTAAGAAAGAAGGGACATCTTAGTAATAAGTCTTATAACAGAAGGGAAAAATCAGGCTTGGCTTATCTCTCTTCCAAAACGCACGATGACATCGAATGGGACAAGGCATCTATGCCATATCTAAAGGTTTAGTTGTTTTTTTTTCTTTTCTTGTCAGATTAAAGAACCGACCTCCGTCATTTTTTCACGTCTGACTCAGCAAAAATCAAGCAGAATCATTGATTAGCTTGCTTCACACACCTGACTTTTTTCAGCACACCGTTTGCAAACAATGCTAGAAAATGAATGACTCGTGTTTAGATTGTTTATTCTAGTTTTTTTTTTTTTTTGAGCATTTAATATTCATTTATGTTGTTGTTGTTTTTGTCATCCTTGTTATTAGTTTTTACCCAGAAGTTATCGGTGATGAAACTAGTCGATGGTTTTATTTTCTTTGCGTGTTTTTGTTTGTTTTAATGACTAAATACAATTAATATTTATTTATGTGATGTTAATTCTTTATTATGTAAATCACAAAGAAATATAACAAGAAAGACGACCTGAGAGAATTAGCATCGGTTAGAGGGGTTGTTATAAGACACATTACTAGAATCCTGCTGAAGATCTGTGATTAAAATGGCGACAAGTTTGAGTTTGCTTATTCAACACTAATTTTGTATACTTCTTTAGATCTATGTTGATTATACATATTCATAAAGAACGTTAATGGTTTATTATTTGAATGCAATATTTCGTCGAACAGAAAATAAGGCATTTTCAAGGATAAATATAACTTGGCAAATTACAACGCATGTTCAAAAGAAGATCGAACTTTTGCTATAAAGACTTTATTGTTCATTTTACAACATTTTAAACACTGTCCCCTTCAAAGTAGTCCCATCTACTGGTGATGCACCGTTCCCAATTTCTTCCATTGTTGGAATGCTTCCTGGAATGCACTTTCTGTGATGGCGTTCTTTTATCGCATTTTCCTGAATCTCCTCTATGGTTTGAAAACGACGTACTTTCAAAGTGGTTTTAAGTTTTGAAGACAGGAAAAAGTCTGCTTGGACTAAATCCGGAGAATAGGGTGGATGGGACACAACGGAAGTCTGGTGTTTTGCCGGCTCATTGTCGTGATGAATAATAACATCCAAGTCTGTTTTCCCACAATTCAGGATACTTCCTGCGCACAGCATCGCTCAAACGTACTAAAACCTCCTGGTACAACTATTTGTTTACCATCTGGCCACGTGGTACAAATTCATAATGGACAATGCCTTTCTAATAAAAAAATACAATGAACATCATCTTGATCTTTGACTTGACTCATTGGTGCATTTTTTGGGTCAAGGGGACCCTTTCCCCACCCACTGCAACGATTGCACACACACACACACACACACACACACACACACACACACACACACACACACACACACACACACACACACACACGTTGTTCTTCAAGCTGTTTCATTGTCACTGATCCGACGAACAGCTTGTGCACGTGCTTACTTCAGCGGATGTAACTCGACACTAATGCTCATAGCAGAAATGGACAAACGGCAGTTTGTTGTCAAAACCTGCCGCTCAGTGCGTTCGGTAGTGAAGTGAGCCGCAGCGTGCCCTCTGTGCCGGTTGGCGCGCTATTCAAAAAGTTCGGTATTTTTTTGAACACGCCTCGTAATTTGAATAGAAAATGAATATCGCGTAAGCATTCAAATGTTTTGATTACTCCCTCTCGTCACAGCTAAAAAGTAGCGTTTTTTTTTTTTTTGAGGAAGTTTTTGAAATTTTGGCCAGACGACTAAAATGATAGCATAGTAAAAAATCCTGTCAAATTTGATGTAATTAAATGGAATTTGGGAGAATATCAACTAAAATGACGAGTCATTTCAATTTTAGTTTCATTTGGAGGGAATTCAATGTTATAATCCGATCTTGTATTCAGGCAATATGCATCATGGAAAAGGAGTAGATAAATATATATACTAGATATATTTTAGTGAGTAGATTCACACATGCCAGTCACTGAATTAGAAACTTTTATTTAATACCATGTTGAACCTCCTTTACCAAAACCGATCCTCTGTAATTCCCTGCGCACAGTTCGGTGAGATACTGTGAGATATTCATTAAATACTTCGGTCAATTGCTGGAAGTTCCGTTTGCGCGTACAAGCCTTCTCAGACGACAGTGATCTCGTTTCTGACTGTCTTCAGATCACAGTTACCCCTCTTAGACAAGCGGGTTATTTTTCCACTGATCAAACACACGTGAGAACTGGTTTCTTTTGAGAAACCAGTCAGTTCTACCGTTTACAAAATCGTAGCTTCAGCCAGACGGGCACCAACAATAAATCCTTTATGGTATTTATTGTTGGTGCCCGTCACAAAATAATAACACAAAATAATTTATGTTATTTCGAGATCACACGAAAAGTGAAAATAAATATATTATAGATATGTGGAGTAATTACTTTCAAAGATTTCTGAATGAAACAAGCAGTGACCGAAAGGTTGTCGAAAATATCAAAATGAATGCAAACCGGAGTACATATAAATACTTGAGGGAAAAAGCGATTAAAACCTTAAATATAGAAAGATAGCTCAACTGGATGATATTCGTCCAGAAATGCTCAAATATGGAGTTCTAAAACTTTAGTAGTTTAAACTTTTAAAGCTAATTAAGAAAGCTTGGTCTGAGGGTCGAATTGCAGATGATTGGAGAAGAGTTCTTATGGTGTCAACCTAAAACATGCGGAAATAAAACTGAATGCGAGAATTATAGAGGCATTTCCCTACTGAGTGTTCCAGACAGGATGTATGCAAGCATGCTTGAGAAACGGCTAAAAATGGTGGAAAGTAAGCTTGGTGAAGAACAAACTGGAACCAGGCCAAACAAGGTGTTGGATCATATTTTCACTTTATAAAAAATAGTTGAGAAATCATGGAATTTAACAAAGATCTGTATTTAAATTTTGTAGATCTGGAAAAGGCACACAAAAAGGTACCCAGGAAAAAGCTTTTCAAATATTAGAATTATTCAGAGAAAATAGAATATTATACAGAGAAACAAATGGCCTATATTTAAGTTAAGTCAGCAGTTTGAACTGAATGAAATATAGAAAAAATGGTTGAAGGTAAAATCAGGTGTGAGACAATGTGCATCCTTGTCTCAGGTGCGAGACAAGGATGCAGATTATCTCTACTCTTATTCGTGATCTATGGTCACATTATGAAGGAACGTGTTATTACGGGAGTGAACAGATGGAATCAATGGCAGTATCATATTAAAAACGAAGATATTAAGAAAGAACTAGATATTGTTAGCATCGAGGAATGCATTAGCAGAACTAATCTCAGGTAGTTTGGTCACTTAAACAGAATGGGCGAGGAAAGATTAGCAAAACAAATGTTCTCTGCCAGGTTGACCGGAAGAAGACCCGGAGGAAGACCAAGATATAGGTGGATTGATACGGTAAAAAAAGTGCCTTAGAAGACAGAAATATAAGACCTGATAATATTGGGATCTTCACAAATCACATTAATTTGGAGGAAAATATTTTTCGATAGGAAGTTAGTAATGATGTAAACTCAAGTTGCCACGTGTATTCTCATAATATCTGTGTACAACTCTAAGAGATCAGGAAGTACAGTATAACGATGATGATGAATTAAAAGAAATGAAACTGTCTACAGTATAATCTAAAAACGGTTCTAAGTTCAGTTGTTATGGCAACGAAAGATTTGCGAAATATATATTTTTATGGTTATCTTTAATAATAGCTTACACGCCTGTTTTCCCTCCTCTCTCTCTCTCTCTCTCTCTCTCTCTCTCTGTGTGTGTGTGTGTGTGTGTGTGTGTGTGTGTGTGTGTGTGTGTGTGTGTGTGTGTGTGTGTGTGTGTGTGTGTGTGTGTGTGTGTGTGTGTGTGTGTGTGTGTGTGTGTGTGTGTGTGTGTGTGTGTGTGTGTGTGTGTGTGTGTGTGTGTGTGTGTGTGTGTGTGTGTGTGTGTGTGTGTGTGTGTGTGTGTGTGTGTGTGTGTGTGTGTGTGTTTTCTTCTCTAAAAAACAACAATAGTTGAAATCTAACTTCGTGTCTTGAATGAGCCATGGCTCGTTAAAGACATTTAATTGATGTTCCTGTTTTACAGATCTTTATTAACGTTCTTCAACCGAATTCATTTAGTCTATTTATATCTTTTGAATTTAGTGCACACCGTGTGGTTATGTCTTATCAAAATGTAGCTTTATAATTTGAAGGAATTAAAATTGTTCTGCAGAACATTTGACTAGCAAAATATGTTAACAAACGCTATCGATAAATTAAATGGTACGAAGGACTTGATATGAAAGTTTCTTTGAATATATCTTACAACAAATGACCTGTTTAGAATCTGCATCTTTTACTGATTTATCTCCAAGCAGTTTGGAGGTAAAACTCTTTTTTATTCTCTGTTTGCGTTATCATTTGACAGATAATAAAGCAAAAAGATAAAATATTCCACTGTGTATACTAGAGGTAGGAGTCTGTTTTTTTTTTTTTTTGGTATTAGAGATTTATTTATTTAGTTATTTTTACTATAGCTGTACAGACGGTTTATGTGATAAAAACTGTGTGATTTCGTGTGTGCGTGTGCAAACATGGATAGGTAGTTCATTTTCTTATAATAATCTCCCTTTTTTATTCCTTTTTTTTCGATTATATTGCCATTTTTATCGTTGCCTAATTTCCATTGAGGACTTTTTATATTCAAATCACGTTACTTCTTTCTTTCCATGTTTCAATTTCCATTGAAAAAAAAAACAAGAAAAAAAAGGAAAAAATCAGTTGGCATTTGTATTGATTTAAATTCTCAATGTTGAATTCTTGGAATGTCCGTACAAGAAACCATAAATAACTTGTAAACTCAATTACCATAGAACTTGAAAGATGTCTGAATGTGTACACTGAGATGTAAAACCAATATATCTACTGCGTGCTATTCGTCATATGACTACGGCAAGCTTGTTACAGGCTAAACTGATAGCGTAACATACCATATCTTTAGCAGTATTGGAAACACATCAATCAAGCTGACGTTATATACACGAACATCGTATGGCCACAACTAGAAGTACAAATAGCTTGCAATAAATAAATAGTTTAAGAATAATCGCCATTAAATGCAAAACTGTGGGGTCTAGCCGAAACTATACAGATAAAATGACTTGTGATTTTTTTTGAATTGTTTTAAAATGATTGAAAGCTCCTACATGGGTTTTTGAGATATATTTGTGGGATTCGGTAATGGTTTTCTCAACTCCTGTTCTGTTCTAAAAGTTGGGTATTGCCCATGAAATAAATGCATATTTTGGTTTATAAACAATTATTTTCAATATTTGTCAAAGTATAATACAGGGTGTTCGGGATAAATTTGACAGTTTCGTAAGGAAAAAGAAAATCTTCTTTGTATCTATTAAATTTAATGAATTGACAAAAAACATTACAGGCAGAGTTAATTGCAATACTATCAACAAGATTTACTCAAAATAACCACCATTAGCATCGATCACAGCTTCAATTCTGCTTCGGAACCTCGAACAAGCTGATGCTACAGTCTCCCTGGGAAGGGCCGCAAAAACTGTTTTAATTTTATCCATTAACTGGGCTTTTGTATTACTGGAAGTGCGATTGGTGTCTTTTTCAACTGCGCCCCATACAAAATAATCCATGGGGTTAAGGTCTGGGGAGTTTGGAGGCCAAACATTTGGACTGGTGAAGTCGTAGAAATTTTCAGACAACCATTTTTGACTTTTCCCAGAGGTGTGGCAAGGGGCCGAATCCTGCTGCCATACATACGGCCTACCATTGGCTACCCTTGTTATCCAGGGCTTGACTACAGTTAGCAACTCCACGAACAAAGCCCGAATTCCAATGCCAGGGTTCTTCAACACCTGTTCCCGCAGATTTGCGAGGAATTCTGCTGTACGAACGCAATCAGATCGTCTGCTAGGGATCTTTCTTCTTACTACATCCTCGTAGTCACCATTGCAAGTCTCTAGTTCATGCCTGATTGTTTTTACTGTATTCAGGGAGCATTGGGCAGCAGTCGTAATATCCTTATTTTGATGGCGGGCACGAATCATCATGATACAAGTTATTCTCTTCCATGATTCAGGTGGGTTCCAGCTATCCATCCTTTCTGACATCTTGTATATGAATGAAGAAGGGTCCAAACTTTTAAATGAAGAGAAGTGTGTGTTAATACAAGTAACTTACGGAAAAATATAATTAATTATAAATATGTCAAATTTATCCCGAACACCCTGTATATATATATGAAAACAAAACCTGCCCATGTCTCTATCATTTATTCTCCTGAAGTCTAAATATTCATGTTCCTTGAATTAGGGTAAGACAAGGGTAGAATTAAGGTCGGATAAGCACAACCATAGTAAGCTGTTAACTCTCTACTTCTGTCCCAGTCAAAACTTCGGTGGTACTTGGAAGATGCTTGCTCCATGATTCAGAAAATCGCGTTTAAAATTCCATGAAAGACCTGGGCTTTTTTCCTGACCTTTATAGAGGAAGCTAAGGGAGATGAATGCAGATTGTTATAATTTTTTTCTGTTGTTGTCTTTGTCTTTATTCCACATCAGCTCTGATGTATTGCCGACAAAACAGAACGACGTTGGTGAGTATGCAACTGACAGACAAAATACACTCTCCTATGGCCTTTAATTGTTTTGTAATTAACTCGAAATTGAGAGAAAGAGAGACACAGACACAGACACAGAGAGAAAGAGAGACACAGACACAGACACAGAGAGAAAGAGAAACTAGGATTTTCTTCTCCACACAATACATACAGAATAGTCTATTTGAAGTAAGTACCAAATAATGTTTGTAAACCCAGTCAGATATGATCCGTAATTTTTAGCCTGCTTGAAGGAAGAGACGGGATGCCTATTTTCCAACAACAGTCTCAGGATAAGAATCCCATTATGGCAGAATACTTTCGAATGTCTTCAGGTCAAAGATGATTTTCACCTACTACAAGACCATCGCTACCATTACTACCATTCTGCTTAATGGAGACCTGAAGTGGCTTACAGAAATTAATATGTTTGGGCTTCTAACGAAGGGGATGGATTATCTAACTCTTTCCCTATCCTCGGTAATAATCAGCTAGACAGGTTTACAACCTATCTTGACGGGATTAACATAAAAAGTAGTGGTAATATTAAAACAGAATATATTCCTTAGTTTAATTTAAAATCTGACATTTCGAGATCCTAACTTTCTCTCTTTCGAGTTGAATTCTGAGCCTAATTGGATCATGAAAGTATCAGTCCTTGTTGTAGCGGAGCCGAGTTGTCCAAGTGCTGATATAGGAAAACTATATGGAACTTATCGAGGCGTATTTTCGAAACACACGAATGCCGTAAACTTTACTTCTTATTTGGAAATAAATTCTCCAAGCCTTTTTTGCGTATAAAAATAATACTAAATTTAAAATACTTCTTATAACAAAGGACAATTAAAACCCTTCTTACATAAAAATGCCAAATTAAAAACATCTAAAGAGGACTGATAGCAACTTAAACGCCAGAAGGGGCCGAAAAATATTTTGACAATGCAAATTTTTTGGAACTATACTAGTCATGAATAATTTTAAAAGAAGTGCACTTGTACACTTTTCCTACACTCGTTCCCTTGACACACTTATAGGGCAAACCTACCTTCTTCAAGGAACGGAAATACATTAAAGTTCCTACTGTTTTCTATAATTTCCTAGTCATATAAATAAAAATATTCCCACTGTCAAAAACTTTTCGAAGAAGTCTCTACTGACGTTTAAATCCAAGTCAGTAATTTGTAGATGCTTCAAGTGAGGGTTTTTAATCATGATTAAAAAATTGCAATTGTTTGTGTTAATAACATTTGAATGTTCATAACTTTCGTATATTTTTGATTTAATGTTTATTGTAAATATTTTTCAAAACCTTAGTAAGCCATCGTATATTGGTGGTTCCTACACTCGTTCCCTTGATACATTTATAGGGCAAATCTTTGTTCTCCAAGGAAAGGAAATGCCTTAAAGTCTCTACTGTTTTCTGTAATGTCCTGAATATGTCTTTAAAAGATACAATGGGTGGAGTGGGAGTACCCCGTTCCCAATTTCAAGACTTTCCGATATATAAAAATTTCCTAGGGGAAGTTTGAACGATAATAAAAATAATTCTCCCTAGGGTTCAATATTTTTAACGTTTCTTTTTCATGTGACACATGAGATAGTACGAGAAGTAGCATTTCAAGTCTTTCTGACCTATAGAAAACTCCCGAGGACGTTTAAACTGAAGCAAAAGAAAACAATAGCGAATAATATAATAGTCGTAAAGTCCAAAATTTGCTTCATCAGTAATCAGTGTGTACTCAAGCATTTCTGAAAAAAATTTTGAGCGTTATTTAGAAATTATAGGCTCGCTAAATATCATTCGTATATACGAAAAATGTTTGGCGATATAACGATCCGAAATGGATAAATCTGCGTACAGTTTTGCTACTTATAAATACTGTAAGTATGATCTTGTTTGTTTGGTTCATTCAGTGTTTTTAGTTGTAATATGTATCCGCAATTGTTTTCTTGATATGCCCATCGCATGTATTTTCGGCAATATTCTCCATTGTGTAAGTATTTACATATCGCCTTTATTCAATACTTCATTTCTCACCCTCTGTGAAATTATGAGCTTTCCTATTCGAACCACGAACTCGCGAACAGCTGTGACCAATTAATTAAAGGTACGTTTTGGTAATGGTGTGTCCATTAAAATGCGTATTGTCCGAGAATACGATAAAAGAGCTCAAATAAGTACAAGCAGTTTCTTAAGATGCTGCTAACGCACGTGGGAGACAGAAAAGGAACGTTACTCGCACGCACGTGCCCTTAAGATATTAAGTGTACAAGGCTGCAATGTCTCTACGGTGGCAACAACCGCATCATCAAGAAGAACGACCCCCACCCACACACACACACACACACAATCAGTGACCAATTCACGTTTGTTCATATTACATCTGTAGTGTGTAAACACGCCTGAACACACGCATAGGAGGTGCTCGCGCACCCAACACCTCGTTTTATTTCTGCACTTAGAGTTAGCGCAGTCATTTTTGTATTCTAACTTACGCTTGTAAATAATTTAATATGTAACACAGCAGATTGCAAGTTAGTTTGCTAATTGCCCTTCAAAGCAGTCGTTACAGCTGCAAAGTAATTGGCATTCTCCTCATATAACTTTGCAGAATAGAGAAAGCAGACAACACAGCAGCGCCCTTCGGACTTTTCCTTTTTTCTAGTGCTAATCCATCTGTCTTGGTGATTTCGCAATAGAATTCACAAACACCTTTAGCACGACTACTTCCATGGAGGTTTTTTTCCTCCCTCGACCTTTAGTGTAAGCTTAATGGCTGTTACTATATTACCTTTCATCTTTCTATTTTGCTTAATTGCATTTCCGCCCTCTTTTTTTCTTCTTGACTTATCGATGTAGAAAGCAGAAAGCGGAAAGAGCGAAGAAAAAAAGAAAGAAAATAAAAGAAAGTCGCAAATAACGAAAACATATAAAGAAATGGAGAAAGAAACAGAAAAAAAGAAACGGGAATAAAGAGTAAAGTAGGCGAAGAAAAAAAAAAGAAAGACAAAGAGTAAGGAGGCGTAAGGTCAGAGCTGATAGAAGGAGAAGATTGGCTGACTAGCGTTGTATCTGTTGTAGAACGAAGAGGGAAACAATGAGAGAATAGAAGGAAGGAAGGATGACAAAGAGAAGAGAGAAACGAGATGTCAGTTAACCTAGCAGGAAAAGTCATTAAACTCCTGTGCTTGGTAACATGAAGGTCCGGACGGAAATGGCAGGAACACCGAGTAACGAAACATTAATTAAAGACTCCTTTAATTATCACTTCAAATCTACTCTTATATATTAACGGCTGCGCACCACCAGGTACATGTCAGCACTCGGCTTTTCAAGACAACCGAGTTAAACAAACAAAAAGAAACCTTGGTGTTTGAACAGTTCGAGAAACTTCACTACTCGAGTTGTGGTTGTGGTTTTGTTACAAGCACTCATAATTCTTACATACAACAAACACGCCGTCTTTCAGGTACGGAAAGAAAAAAAAGACGTTTTAATTTGCGGTGGATTAAAACCATACCCATTATCTAATTTGGAAAGAAGTAAGAGTTTCTGCTCTGTAATTTCCCAAATGGAACGATAATTAAAATATGTGACAGCTAGGAGTAGTCTTACAGAAGGGAAATCTGTGGGTGAATGAACTGATTTAATACCTCTTGTGGGGACATACGACAAAGATGAAGAGGGCTTATTTAAAATCTCTGCGAATGTAAGTAGTGTGTAATAGCATCCCATAATACCTTTGTGTGTGTGTGTGTGTGTGTGTATGTGTGTGTCCTGGAACTATTACCCATACAAATGACATTAGAAAAATGCAATCTACGTTATCTGAGACTTAATTGTGTGTAACGTTTTGGAATGATCAAATATTTAATCTAAAAGTAGAGGATATCATTAATAAAGCAGATTTTTATTTTTCTCGTCACCCTTAATTCATTATTGATTAATAATTAAGAATTAGGTTTCATATTATTGATTTTTTTTTTTTTTAGTAAACCAGTTACTCCTCTTCGGCATTGTCTACAAAAATGATTAACATCCAAACTATGTTTAGCAATAATTGGTGCGTTAATAGTGACGGGTTACTCTACTGATTGCAGAAATATCTCCCCATCATATGATGAAGTAAAAAAAAAGGCTAATATTTGCTGTGAAGATAACTGCACTTGGATATTTTAGGTTGCATGAAGAATAATGTTTGCTAGATTATACTGCAGTTTGTTTTAGTGTAGAATATTCTGCATCAATAGAAAATGAATTCGAGAAGAACAACAGAAGACAATCGCAACTATTTGATATACGTATTTAAAAACCTGTGATTTCATATAAATTAATATTTTTATGTCTGATGAATCATTTTCCGATGTTTTCATTGACTTTATATGTTATACCATGGCAGTCAGAAAGTTTCTTTATATAAAAGAAACCAATGGAACTTTCTAAACCTACACCCATTGGTTTCTTTTAAATAATCTTCGTCCGATGGTGCAAAGTTGTTGTCTGGATGCAGAAAAAAATCGTTGGATGATAAGTCATGCATGCACTAACTTTTTTTAGTTCTTGATCACTAACAAATGGTGACCTTTCGAAGGTAACTCTGTATAACTTGCTCGTTTTTCAGTGGGTGGATGTTTTCAATATTCTCATCAGTTGTTGTTAGAAATAACTGCGATAGTGGTAGCAAATTTCGAAGACTTTCTTCATCCACAGTACCTTCAGACCACAGCAAAATGGAACCACTGCTCGCTGTACCTTTTTTGCTACATATAATGAGCACAGCAGAGAAGATCTACCTACGTGTTTAATTCTACAAAATGGATAGATCGGTCAAGATCCAAGTATTCCCTTAATAGTCTCGATTATAAAAGCAATGTGTGTGTGTGTGTGTGTGTGTGTGTGTGTGTGTGTGTGTGTGTGTGTGTGTGTGTGTGTGTGTGTGTGTTTCAAGTAGAAAGACCTGGATTCGAATCACACCTAAGATCAAAAATTTAAGTAAAGTGAGTTAGCTGATGTCATATCCGGAGAAGTAGGATTTCAGCTAATCCTTGTTCTGTTCTATTTCTGTCCAGGAAACGAGGATTTCTCTTTTCAAACAGACAAGCCAGACAGAGAACACACACGCAGTTAACAGACACGTTTGAATGTCTCTTATTGTTATTAATTACGTGTGTCTACAAATTTAGAATACACAGGGCGGCCATAATTAAACTTCCCTTATTAAGAGGCTTGTGTAGCTCGATCTAACAAACGGAATGTTACCAAATTTGGTAGCGATACTAACCAAGACATGAGAAGAAGGATCCCGCGAAAAACGTTAGTTTGAGAAGTCGCTGATAGGGGAATATGGCGCTGTACAATGTAAAAAAAAAGCCTTAAATGAACAGACAAATGAATAACTAAGAATAAACTGAAGTGAGAGATTACCTTTATCTGTTGCACTTATGATAATCCAGCAATAAAATATTTAATTTATCACGGTAATTACGGTATTGCAATTACCGGAGCGTAAGAATTGTCAAAAACCTGTTGCACAACTCGAGCACATTAATTTTTCCTATGCGAAAAAGAACCTGGTTCAATATGGCCACCGCTCTCGTGGACCAGAAATTGCATTCTGTACTCAGCATTCTCAACAGCAGAACGTAGCATGTCGGAAGGAATGTTCGTCACAGTTTGTGATACGTTGTCCTTTAAGAAGGCTGTCAATTTGGGACACTGCCCACGATAGAAGTTGGTCCTCAGGTAACCCCACAACCAAAAATCTCATGGAGTAACTCCAGGGGAGCGAGGTTGAATGCAACTGGAAAGAAGCGCCTAATTACTCTTTCTTCTGTGAAGTGATGCCGTATTAGCTGCTGTAGAGGTCGTGCAATTTTGGGCGGCATTCCGTCTTGCATAAAAATGGTCTCGTGCAAACATCGTTGTTGCTGAAATTGCTGAATGACGAAACTGTTCAGCATATTTCCATGCGGTAATGGAACAATGTACTGGTTCGATCCTTCTGAGTGATGTCCTCAAAAAAGCCCTATTTTTAAATCCTCTGTGCAGTCACAATTTTCGGCGAATGTAATGATAGTTCCTGCAGCTCGTGAGGTGATTTGTAAGTCCAAATCCGACTATTTTGTATGTTTACAGTCACGGTCAGTTAAAAGTGCGCCTCATCTACCCACAGAATGTTCCAAGGCCAAGCGTCGCCGGCTTCCAATCTTTCCAGAAACGTCAGAACAAATGTCAGTCGCTTATCCCAATTATCGTGTAGCAGCTGCAGTTCGCGGCTGATCTTGTACGGATAAAATGTAATAATTTTGCGAAGACTTTCCATACCGTGGAATAAAGCATATCCAAATCTCGCGCTACTACCAGCAACATTTTCGTGTGATCTGTCGACAATCGCGGTGGAAACTTCTTCGGTTGCTCGTGGTGGCCCTGGTTTTCGTCTTCTGCCAGGCTGCACTTTCAAAGATCCTGTTTCCTCAAACTTCCGAATCATCGCTCTAACTGCGTTAGCTGACAGAGGACCTTACGCAAGCTCTGGCGGGTTCTGTACTGACGAAGGGTGGCTGATGCATTGCACTCATTAAGGTGAAATAACTTTACAAGTAACGCCGATAAGGTAAAGCGAGATGCATGTTGAACACGACTATCAATAGGAATATGGTTATGAAGTTTTCCCTTCACTTTACTGCTTTTATGATGCAGCAAAACAGGTGTTCAACTTCCTTTTATGTAAAGTGTCGGCTTCCCGGGCAACAACAATGCCATGTTACCCCTATCGGCTACTTTTCGAACTTTTTTTTTTTTTCGCGGAATCCTTCTTCCCATGTCTTGATTAGTCTTCCTACCAAATTCGGTGAACATCCCGGATGTTAGATCGAGCTACATAAGCCTCTATATAGGGGAATTTTAATTATGGCCACCCTGTATTTATATCACGTACTTACACGATTTTCATTATTTATAGATTAGACATCCAATGTACGGCCATATTCATCACGGCTTCTGGACTCAAATCGAGGCATAGTTTTATGCAAAGAACTAAACCATTGACCCATAAACCTGAGGAGCGACGCCTTGTTCTATGGAGGGAATCGGTTCAACTTCAAGAAGCCTCCATAATTAAGGAAGAGTTAACCAAGGGATATCACCTACCCTATAGCACCTGAAGAACTCTGAACCGTCTTAGAGTGGGAGTGTCCAGATGCAGAAGTAACCTGATGAAATGGGGTTTTATGCAGATGATGACAGCTGTGACTGCGGAGACGTCCAAACTGACGAACATCTTTTATGTTGCCCAGATCTAATCGATGTGTGCTCCACGGATGACATTCTGATGGTCAATGAAAAGGCGATACAAGCCGCTGTTTTTTGGATGGAGAGGATATGATTGGTGTTCCGGACTCGGAAAGTAAGTAAGTACTTATAGATTTATTATATTTAAGTATATTCTTTATATACATTATTAATGTAGAATATTTATATATTGTAGATATTCTTAAGTAACCAATCAGCTGCTATGGAAAATTTCCGTGACGCCATTGAGTCCGAAGAATAACTGGAAATCCAATTATCTCTACATTTTTCAGTTGGCAAATTATTATAACATCGGCTTGTGTTTTTATGATTTCATGAATGAGTTAACCGAGAGTGCATGATATCCCATCCAATCTCTTTGTTTTAATGCGATGTTCTTCAGTAGTAGTTTGGGAACTGTAAATTAATTATATATCGTGGAATATAAATGGGACGTATATCATTAGTAATCTGGATAATTATAAATCATCTATATATATATATATATATATATATATATATATATATATATATATATATATATATATATATATATATATATATATATATATATATATATATATATATATATATATATATATATATATATCTAAGCTGTTATTTATAATGTTAGTTACCCAATGAGTTTATTTGAGTGCAGCTAAAATACACTTGGCAATGCGAAAACCTTCAAAGCATGTCTTACTCGTGAATATTTCGCGATAATCATAGCAATCAAATGAGTCATTCGGATTGAATTACTGGTGTAAATGTAATTTTGGGAAAGAAATAATTCCAAAGTCTTGAACACAACATGGTTGACACGTATAATGGATGAGAGGTGATCCTCTGTACGGTTTAGTACTATTGGTTTTTCCGAAGACGTAGACCCAACGTCAGCAGCTGAACTAAGCTGAGTTATAAATAACGATACCGTCTTAGAGTTAGGTAAATTATAGGTAGCCAGTAACGAAGGACGGTCGTCCCCTAAAACGACATAAAAGATGTGGGGAAGGGAATAAAACTGCTACCAAGGTTAAATGATGACACCGATAAATTTTCTTTTTATAGGTTTCCCTGGACCTTCTGCATTCCGTAGGATTAAACGATCGTCTGTAGACATGATTCGTGTCTTCACAAGACGGTGATTTACTTGATCTGATTAGGCAGTTTGCGTCTCCTTCATCATTATAATGACTTCGCAGGACCTTCACCTACCCCCCCCCCCCCCAAAACCATTATTTCATTTTTCTCTAATTAATTTACTGTCAACTGACAGGGATATTAAACTGGGGATGTTTAATGAGGGGAAGGAAGGATAGATGATAAGAATACAAATATATGTAGAATAAAAACGGGTGTTTTTGCGACTTACGTATTTAAATAATTAATTTAAAAATTTGGAATAAAAATCCTCCTAAAAATATGAAATACTTTATAAAACAATCGCTGTTTCATAAATAAATAAATATACACCAAGGTATAGCAGTAAAGTAATGAGATATTTTTATTGCGACATTTCGCAGCACTATCAAAGTAACGATGATAGTAAATTAGAGTGATTCCGCCCTTCCGCCAATGTACCAGTTTCTCCTTGGTAGGACAATCTACCGAGTTATTGTGTTTTAGTAAGTGTATGTGTGGTGTGTTTGTCATGAAAATGGAGAAGTGAAATTTTGAACAACGTTGTGCGATTAATTTTTTGTGTTAAGCTGAACGACAGTGCAAACGAAAAGTTCGATAAAATTAAGTAGGCATATGGTAATGATTCATCAGGTGTTCAAGTATTTCAATGACGCAAGGTGTTCTTGGAAGGAAGAGAAAGCGTGGAAGATGAGCAACGTGCAGGGCGTCAATCACAACAAGAACGAACAGCTGCATCGTCTATCAAATTAACTGCAATGAAATCTTCGAAGATTGCGAAAACATATCTTACGGGTACATCCAGAGAATACGAAAGACTGGAGCGTGCATCACTACAATGCACCTTCTCATTCTGCGGTGACATTTCGCGATTATATTTCTTTTTATAGGTTTCCCTGGACCTTCGGCATTCCGTAGGATTAAACGATCGTCTGTAGACATGATTCGTGTCTTCACATCTGTGTTGCAACAGTCACAGTACTCGCCCCCACTTGTCTCCGTGTGATTTATTTCTTTTCCCCCCCAAGCTCAAGAACAAGATGAAAGCCTTTTTGCGACTGTAGAAAACATTTGAAGAGCAGTGACGGGGTAATAAACGAGCTATCAGAAAAAGACTTCTAATCCTTTAATACTGCATGGAAAGAAGGTTGGAAGCGGTGCATTTTGTAAGGGGGGGGTATTTTGACTGTGACAACAATGTATCAAATGATGAAATGAATACTCGATTTACGATTTTTTTTCTTGTGTGTGTGTGTGTGTGTGTGTGTCCAATAAGCAATGAAATCTGTCTCACATGTGAAACATATTCCTTTTTCACTCCCAAATATATTTGAAAAATACCTCGAAGATCTGACATAAATCGGGAAAATATTTAGAAAATTTTGAAATATATTTTTGCAAAATACCTTGAACATTTTTTGAAATATGTTTGGAGAACGGCGTGAAAATTTTCAAACATGTGGAACATTCTGAAGTATAATTAGAAAACGCATTTAAAAATTTTAAAGTTTGGGAAATAATTAGTTTTTTGGAGATATTTTTTAAAACATGCCGAAAATTTAGGAAATATAACTAAAATACAACATTTGGGAAATATACTTGGAAAATACTTAAAAAAATAATTTTAAAAATGAATATTTCTCATTCAAAATATTTAAAGCTGAGCACAAGGGAGTTTGCCTTAAGTGATTTTTGAATTAAAATGTACGAAATGATTCTACGTCGCAAATATATTCTGAGATCAAAGCTCTTAATGATAAACGAAGTTTAGTATTCCATTTGCCCTAAGGCTAACATCATTAATTTGGCTAGTCAACGATCCCATTTTCATTATTCACAACAACTAGCGCCGCTTTCAGGTATTCTTGTTTCAAACCGTTGCCTTATGATTTAATACAGCTTTGATTGCATTTTAGACTTGCATCAAGTGTCTGATTCTCCTTTCATACACTACTCACTAATAAGCTCATCTCATCATATCTCCACGCGCACAACACTTTGCTGAACTTCGCGTTTCAGATTTGAGACTTAGAAGTCTGTTGATGTATATCGTATTTAAATGAGGACACTAAGGATATAGTAACTAGCATAAATCCAATCTAAAGTTGCAGAACTTTAGTAATAACAAGATATAGCATATGGCTTGGAGTAATGTTCGAAGGAATTACGAACAATATTGATTAAAAATGAATCCGTACTTCCTTGATAATATCATAACCAGAAGATAGTATACAGGGTCTACTATTAGGCTGAGTTACTAGAGTTTATTATAATTAGTGATAGTAGAAAAAGTTATTCCAATATCACAAAGATGTTAACGCTTACAAATACATTTTATGATAATCCTTAAAGGTTTCAGTTCCTGTTTGGTAGCAGCATTTCTAATTACACTGTTGACCGTGTCCAGACATGACTTGGCGAAATAAATGTCCGTAATATTTTCGAAGAAGACGTTGAAGCCGATCTAAGTAGGATTAAAACGTCTTTTTTAGTTTGTGTGGAAAGAAGACGTTTCATATCAGCGAGCAATGGAGCAAGAAATAAAGTTTTGTGAAGCCAGGCGAGCAGATAAATCCAACAATCGACCGATCAGAATCTTGTCAACATGTTTCGTACTCTTGTGAGTATAAGCATAAGTATTATTGAAGGACTCTTAAAAGGAAATTTTCTTATCTATTATTGGGTTCAGTCTCCCAGAAACATGTTTTTATAACAGAAATTTTTCTCCAATAATGTAATATTTACAAAAGGTTACCAGAGGATTTAAAGTCCATAGAAATCAACTTAATCTCTTTGAATAGTTCTAGGGAATCGGATAAAAAGACCATCGACTTCTGGAAAAGTCAATATTCAAAGGGGGTCGACAAAGGTATGTTGGAAATATGAGTTCTTAAAATAGACAGAAAGTGAATGCATTATTTACACATCATTATTTTAGTTCGTGAATACAAAGAACATTAGTTGCTTAGCAGGTATTCATTCCCATTATCTTTGATAATGAGAGATTTATCAGTTTTAAATTTCTGATTTAAAACTGATAAATTGTAACCATTTATTTGTATTGTTTGGTCTTCGTTAAATTTGAAATCTCATCGAGACCAGTCCACTTGTACCACTGTGTAACCAGCGATGATGGAATTACCTTGTGATTGTCCACTGTCTTCTAAGTTAGCAACTGCTCGTCTTTCTTCTATTCATCTGTGTCCAGATATTTCATGAATGCTTTTCAATTCAGATATTGAAAAACATTCGATGATGATATTACAAGCGTAGTGTAGAGATGAATCCCGTGATAATTACATAATCTGACCCATAATGGTAAAAGAAAGGACAGAATATGGTAGAACGCAACCTAAGGATTTTATCATAGATATTATTTCATAGTCATCATCATCATCATCATCATGCATATCAAGGATTTAGGCCTAGCGTGGCCTGTTCTGGCCTTAGAAGCCATCGTCGAATCTCTTAAGAGGACGTCCTGTTTTTTTTTGTTTTTTTTTTTCTAATGGCTTGTACTTTAAGGCTTGTTTTGGTAACCTTTCTGTTTTCATTCTTTCAATGTGTTCCATCCATTTATGTTTATATTTTTTACTTTTTTCCATTACTGGTTCTTGGTTTAATTCTTTCATAATTTCTTCATTTCGTTTGTGATCAAATAGGGTATACTTTGCAGTCTTTCTCATAAACTTCATTTCTGCTGTTATTAATCTTTGTTTGTCTTTTTGTTTTATTGTCCAGATTTCGCTTCCATACAATAAGACTGGTAGAGCTAATGTATTGTATACTTTTAGTCTGGTTTGTTTTTGAACTAGGTTTGGTTTAAATATAGTTAATTGCACCTGTTATTTTTAAATATTTTGCAATTTTTAGGTTTATATCTTTTTCATTTTCATATGTGATCATACATCCTAGGTAGTTAAATGAATTCACCTGTTCTAAGATCTTGTTATCTATTGCTATCTTAGTTCTTGCTGGATCTTGTCCTTTAAACGCCACAGTTTTTGATTTTTCTGTTGATATTATCATACCATAATCTTTGGCTATCTAGGATATCACTTAGGATATCACGACTAGTATATAAACAGACGAGGTATATTTTCGAGATAGAAAATGCATTGCTTTTGCTTTTAATTTCAGAATACAGTGCTGAAGGAATAGAGCGAGCTAACTCTGACACTGCACAGCTACTGAACAAAAAGATTTTCCAATTATGTTACGAGAACATTATGTTATTTTGAGCATTATATTATCTAGGTATGAGATGGCCAACCCTGTAGTAATAAGTGATAAGCGAAGTTGTGTTGAAAGAGCATGTCATTTAAAAAGGAATGTGTGGAGTGATGTTTAAATGGCATGCTCTATCACAACGACGTCGCTTATGACCACACATATGCATACCATAGATTTCGACTTTCAGAAATGAACAGAGTCTATTTTTTTATGATATATTTTTCTTACAAATGACATTTTATGTAAATCGTGCCTATGAACTTTATTAAGTAAATTCTCATTGACAATTTTAATATAATTCCGAATTAGGTGTACAGCGCAGTAACATCTTAATTAGAACAGTGTTGAGAAGATTTTCGTGGAGTAAATAGAGAATTAACAAATTCTTCTTCAACTTATCCGTTCTTTAGGAGGAAAGGAGTTCCCTGATCAGGTATCATTGCGAATTAATGCAGCCAGCACCGACACTCCTTTGCTGCATCTTGTAGATTTGTGTGTTCGTGAGGCCAGTATGCGTGTTTTGAGGTAAAAAAACCTGATTCATAATCCGGAGTTTCAGGGAGAAAAAAACACTTATGTATGAGACAGCCAACTCTGGATTCGAACCCTGGTTTTCCATCCAAAGAGCTCGTTTATACTGCTGTGTTATGGTAACTCCTGGATTCCTGTATCAAAGAAATTATTCTTTCCAAACGATTGGATTTTATTATCAATGTCGCCACCACTTTCTGCTTTTTCGTGAACTTGTCACATGTTACGTGATTTAGAATAATTTATAGGATGTAAATTCCAATGAATAACATTCTGCAATGCAGACTGCTGTATGTTTGTTTTCCAGTACTAATACAGAGATATTGGAATGTTGGTAGTGATTCTATGACCTTTGTACTTTTGTTTTTGCATTTAAAGATGGTCTTGAAGAGTTCAAAATACTCTGATAATTTCCTTCCTTCTTGCATTGCACGTGGTTTGGATTTTGTTGTGTTGTGTTGTTGTTAAAGATTTTTGCAAAGATATTTGCTTACTTTTATGCCTATTTTTTTATTATTCTCTGTCTACTTATGAGTCAAATAAAAAAAATCTATACAACAGTCTGCATTTCAAGTGCTATGATGAAACTATGATGAAAGGTTTTTCGAACATTAATATCTGAAAGAAACGTTAAGTTCATACTTGTTAAGTGTTTTGCTCTTACAAGAAAGTTATTTCATCAAGTGCTTTTGCTTTCACATGATCCTTTCCTCTTATCCACGTCTAGATCCCTCAATAAATAAGGAAATTAAAACAAATAAAAATAATCCTATTCGGAACAAGTAAACAAATGAGAAAGAAAGTGAAGGAAAGAATAACAAATTAATCGTAAAGAGGAAAAACTGCCTGAAACTGTGCTAATTTGTTATCCATTAAGTGTGCTAATATATATTTAATTAACGCACCCCCTAACGCTGACGTTCAGGTAAAGAATGCTAATTAATAGGGCTGTTGAACTCCACTTTCTGCTAACGCCGATCTAGTGAATTATGTATTCAGCCTTTGTGTATGATAAATTGTGTAGGCCTTGAAAGACGATGTGTAATGTGGGATGGACATTAAAATATAATTAACATAAAATCCTTTTGCTAAAACAGCATTATCTATCCCAATTTTGAGGGCTTCCAAATACCAGAAGACAAAAACCAGAGAGTGGTGTTCTAGTTTAAAATATTAACGGCCCTCTAGGTGAATTTATGGCGTAATGATGAATATCGTATATTA
Source organism: Typopeltis vanoorti (assembly GCF_054136105.1). NCBI lineage: Eukaryota > Metazoa > Arthropoda > Arachnida > Uropygi > Thelyphonidae > Typopeltis > Typopeltis vanoorti. Next base: position 150,556,717 of record NC_143551.1, read on the forward strand.
TAAGAAGATCCATAAGATCCTAATTTCTCCTTTCGAGCATGATTACCGAGAATACAGAAATCTGCATATAATGCATTCATACAGAATGAATAACGATGTTGAGGTCGTAAAATACACTAGGGGAGAGAGAGAGAGAGAGAGATGGAGATGTAATGCTCCAGTGGATTATTCATATTGCCAATGTTATCGAAAACGTCTGCCTAAATTAACATTCTAACTAAATAAACACTTGTATATGCAAATATGTGCATTTCTACATTAAACCGACATGCATGGTACTGCAAACAGCAATCGAAATGTTTTCGAAAACATTCACCCCTTCTCATTATTGTTTCAATATATAATTAAACCTTATTTGTTATTTATACAAAGAAGAAAGGCAGTATATGATGTCTGGAGAGGCCGTGGTTAACACTGGGAAGAGCAGTGATGATGAATGCTTTTTAAATGTATATCAGTTTTATATCAGGTATATCAGTTTTTCTTCATAGAAGCTTGAGTTCGTCCCCGCTAAAAATAGAAATATGCTGTCTGGAGCATTCAAAATTAATGTGGATAATATTTTGACCGCCTAGCTAAAGTTGGGTCTGCTGCATTTAAAACTAATCCACTTTTATACGTTACGTTTATGCAACAATTACATTTTATTGTTAAGATTTAAAAAAAAAATTACCATTGCATTTTCAAAATTATTATTATTATTATTACATAATAGCTCCAACAAGTACAAGGATTCATTACAAGAGAACACTACTAAACACAACCCACAGTCTACGGCACCAATCACCATCTACTGACAACTCCATCTATAAAATGATACTACATGTTTAACTAAAGAAAGACTGCTGATACGGAATTAATATATTTCCCTGCAAGTATTTATTTGTTAATTATTACGTTTCTTGTATATGATGACTTCTTTAAGACGTATAACTTTTTTCTTCACACTGATATGGATCTAGTTATGCTGTATAACTTCGTATTCTTAGTATACAGTTTAATGACGTGCAAAATGATGATGTTGAATGATAATGCCAAATATTGAAACTTCAGAAATAAGCAGGCAATACTTGGAGCTGAAAGTGAATTATGGAAGCAATAAGAGATTAACTACTTTATAACTAAATATGGATTTTTTAAATTGTAATACATCTTATATAGCTGATAAGTTTTTGCAATGTGGTTTATTATTGCTTTCACCCATAAATATATATTTCGTTATATTTCGCCTTATCCAAAAAATTACATTTAAGAAAGTCACTCTGCGCAAATAATAAGCCTTAAGAACCCGTATAGTAACCCGGATGATTATTGTTCTTTTAATTGTTTTGTTTATTATTGTTTGCAGCAAAACACAAAGGCGATTACCATTCTCAAAGATCGTAAATATATTGTCGAATGTATTTTATATTTTTATAATGTCGTATTACGTTTACTGCAATCTGATATGTTTAATCAGATTGAATGTTTCGCATAAATTCCACGCTAATTGACTTTATGTTGTCTTTTGGAATGTCTGGGATGTTAGAATTGCCGACAGAAGGTATTTGCTGTTATGAAAACTGCTCTACCTAACGACGAAGTAGTTCATGATTTTTGGAAGTGAATTATTAGTCAGTTAACTTCATTTCTTCAGCTGAGAGGCACGTAGCAGAATTAGTGGGATTAGAATGCATTATCTATTGATTAGTTTCATATCAATGCGATGTTCAAGACTGCCATCTTTTTTTTTTTAATTGTCTGGTGCATCTTATTTGTGTCAACATCTTTGATCGTTAATTTGGATCTAACATTACATTCATTGATTAGCGCTTCAATTGCTAAAAATGTTAACTACTTCTACAAAATATGCGCTTACTTAAACATCCCAACTTTGTTTAGAGAGTTCCCTTAATTTGAACTGTCTAAACAACTTTACCAGTCACTCTACTATCAAGATGTAATTAAGGAAGCATGCATATTTAGATGTCATGCGAACAGTGATGTAATAATCTCTTCAATTTTAAAGATGTATTATGTATGAAGCGAAAAGTTATCTGGGTATTCTTAAGCTTTGCATATCAGCTCCTTAGCCAGTAAATAGATGCAGAGGGGGCTTCAATTGCGCATAGTCTTCAGTAAAGATCGTTAGAATATGGATGGAGGCTTATCTATTTGCTACAGATTTTTGCTCGTTCGTTTTGGTAAATTAATAATATTATCGATTGTGCTTATGTTGTAAATAGTGCTTACTTTTCGCTGCTTTTGTTTTTGTGCTGCTGTCCATTTCCAAACAGCAAACTTTTTATCCACACTAATAATATTTTAGCTAACGCTAAAGAAACTATTATTTATAGAATAGCAGCAAATGCTGATAGGTTTCTAGCGTTAGCTAGAAAGCGATTAGCATATGCTATTATTTCTTATTCTTTAAGGTAGAAGTTTGCCTCAGTTAATACTATATTTTCATTCCATAATAGCATCTGACATCTCCTCTCACTTTTCCAGTGGTATTGTTGTTGTGCAGACGACAGTGGTTTGTTCCTGAGATTTGTCTACAAATCAGACATCACTATTGGGTTGTGAGATGTAGCGTGTGTCTTATTCTCTTGCATTTATTTTTAGATACGTTCATGAGCCACCTACTCAGTAGCATGTGGGATCTCCTTTGGCCGAGGTAACCGCTTATACTCATCTTCGCCTTGACTCGACTGACCACAGGTGTCTTGAGGTATTCTGGACCAATTATACTGAGTAACGTCCGGAGATCATTTACCGAGCGAGAGACTGGCATCGACCAAAGGATGGCACGTTCCATGTTATTTCACAAATGCTTGATGAGATAATCAGGAGAAGAAGGCGACCAGGGGAGCTCACGGAAATATTGTCACCATTTAGGTCAATACCTAGTCTGAAACAATCGCCAGGTAGTAACTGGTAGTTAAGATGTATTTCAGTGGGTTCAATGGGTCTGATAGGACTAGTAATGTCCATGATAAAAATCCCCATACCAAGAAACCGTCACCACTAGCCTGTTCCCAGGTAACCAGACCGCACTGCCTCGAACAGTCAGAGGGGGTTTGTCATAATGTTTTGGCTCATGAGTATAATTTAGCTGATTTTAAGAAAAGTATTCTGATCGCTTTCATAGTGATTTATGCTAACTAGAATATCCCGAATAAGTGCATTTATGTGAGTTTTAATAAACAGAGATTGACTAATACTTGAGAGCCCATCCTCTTCTAATTTTTTCATCAAATTGAAAGTCTAAATGATGGCGTGTTATTATTTGGTTCCTCTCCATTTAGTCCTGTCGGTGGAATGAGAATTTTACGAGAGTTATCTGGAAAGTTCTGATGAACACCTGGAACAAAAATGATATCAAAGCAACTGATATAACCACAAGAATGAGCATACGAGGCTATAAGAATATAAGAACATAAGAGTTACCTTCATAACTCTGCTACTAGTATGTTCTTCCTTGTGGTTATGTCAATTGCTTTAATATCATTTTGTTCTAGTTGTTTATCAGAACTTTCCAGACCCTCCTCGTATGTGTTCTTATCTTAGAATTACAACATTTAGATCATAATTATTGATTACTTGTTGAATCGACTCATCTCATAAAATGCGAAATTTCACACTCCACGTCTCTTTACATTAGAATTTCTACTTCCAGCTGTTAGTGAAATATTTTCATTATCATATATTTCCACTACAGAGATTCTTGTAATTCATTGATTCGTGTAATCAGTTAAACGTGTCTCAACACAACAGCACTGATGATATTATTCCATCGATAGTATAGACATTGGATCAAAGTATCATTAATAATTATATAAGATAGTATGCAATGGTTATATCTTTCACGGATTGTTTTTTTTTCTGGGAGGATTCTTTTCCACCATAGTACGAAGTGTCTTCGTATAAACACACTATAAAACTATACACTAAAAATCTATAAAGTATTTTCATAAAAAAATTCGTAAGAAATTGTTTCTACAAAAGAGTTTTGTGGATTAAATTCACTCCCACTTAAGAGAAATTCTATTGAACAGAACGATATTCATTTCAATGCAATAAATATAATATAATTCAAATTTATGACAACTTCCATATATGCTGAAAGTTACGTGACTTGATCTTCTCATTTTCAGTTGAAAGTTTGTTCACCGTATCGTAGTAGATTAGATTAACTTCATATTTTATGCAGAACTTTAAAATTTAGTATCGCAATACGTTCAGAAAATATCCAAGATTAATATTATGTTGAAAGTTCTGAGCAAAGGATAGATATTCCGAAATTGCCCATAGCAACAGTTTCCACGGCTGCGTGACGCACATCCACTGTTTTAGACGTAGATGGATCAGGTCGGCTATGTATATGCATAAAAACAGCGACTGATGTTGTTTTCTGTTCTGAGTTTTTCGTTCCCACAGCAACAAGGCCAGGTTTTATGCATATAATCTCTCGACATGATCCATCTACGTCTACGGCAACATTTCGTGATCATGCGGCTGAATGAACCTTCAAAGCAATATTCTTAGAGAAGCTCTAGTGAACCGGTTAGATAGTTTGAAGAAGTTTCTAAAGAAACTGGTCGAGATATTGTCAAGAGAAAACAAAATGGCGTAGTTAATTTAAATACCTTTGTTTACTTTAGTTCAAAACGCGGGTTCAATCTTTTTCTTTTACCATACAATGCGCTTTAGTGCTTCGAGGTGGAAAGAACGGAAGAAGCAGCCGTGCAGTTTTGTATTGGGAATTGAAGGTTATAAAGAATTCTATTATTATGTTGATATTTATAACTGGGAAAGGTTGTTAAATGATTATAGTGAGGATAGTAATAAGGAAGGTATTATCAGGAATTATTCCAATCTCTTAGAAAAGCGGTAAGTAACAAGAACCGGACTGAATACAAAGAAGGAACAGGTATAATCAAAGGCATGCAGAAAACTCCAGAGATATCCGCAGCAGCAGCAGCAGCACCCGCTGCAAGTCGCTAAAGAACTTATACAGCTCCAACGAAGTTTGTTTATTAGATGACAAATCAGAAATTTGTTGCTGAAAATTGCTGTGGTAAAAATCGTTTCTAAAGAAGATCCTTTAAAAGTCAATAGTATCCGATACTGCAGAAATTGAATGAATAAAAAATGAATCCGATACGACAGTAAACGAAGTTTAGCTCATTGGAAGTGGCGGTTGCATCCTGTGCGCTAGGTAGTCCGAAGATAGACTTAAATTCACTTCTAGTCGCTGACGGGAGGAACTTCTTAGCCTTTCTTCGACCAGTTCCCGAGTTAGTTGATCTCTGGCACGGGCAAGTGGGCTTTTTTCTTCTGGAAACTCGTGTTTTTCGTCACGTAAACTCAAGATAATCGACCGTAGAACCCACATTATTTCAGCTATTTTAATCCCTATAGATAGGGATTAAAGGCCTAGCCTACTTTCTATATGGGAATAAACGGCGTTGACTGATTTATTTTATTTATTTAACGAAGGAAATTGACAACATTGATTGAAAGATGGGCAAACGATGAATTCGAAAAGATAAGATAGTGTGATGGACAAACCATAAGGCAAGTAAGATTGTCAAGAACTAAGAGATCGAAGATACATATTTGTCAAAGGATTGTCTGTGAATTCACAGCGTTATTCCAGTGAGAAAATGACGTAGGAATCATTAATGGCTATACTGACATGAGCAAACGCCAAAATCATTGTTTAACAACTCTGGAATAATGGATACTGCAACTCACGCAAAGTTGTGTCATAATGTTTAGGCTTTGACAGCCGCCGAGTTTTGGTATGGAGAGTTCATGGTCAAACTGAACATTTTTTGTTAAACTAAACGTTATTAACGATGTGCGTATATTGACAATTTGGATATTTTCACAGTGAACTTATATTCTCTGTGGAATTTAAACCTTTATATTGTGTTATTTCTTATTTTTTCCCATCAATTCAGTAGAGTCCCAAAATTGTGAGCCTTCCTTCTCAGACTCCTTATTGGATTCCCATGGAACAACTATCTGGGAATCTAATCCATGCTTGACCTATTTCGTGGTGAAATCTTGAAAGAAACAATGGTTCTGGCTACCTTACTGTTGTAAATCAACTTCAACTATTCTACAAAGAATCATTGCTGTCAGGGTAAAGGTGACCACGATTTATAATTTCTCATTATTATTATTATTATTATTATTATTATTATTATTATTATTATTATTATTATTATTATTATTATTATTATTATTATTATTATTATTATTATTATTGGTGTATATATCTTAATGTCTGCACTGAAGGGAAGGTTTCCAGTTGTTCAGTCTTTCATAATTTAAAATAATAACTGGATACCGAAAAGTAGTGTGTTGCAATACTATAAAGTAAGCGTATGCATTTTAGTAATCTTAGTATAATTTGATTTGTTTTTAAAGCAAGCATTTAGATACCCGCTGACGATGTGACATTCATGATGATCGGCTAACTGATTTATATGTTATTAGCTGCACATTTGCAGTATATAATTTAATGAGTGTTTTCCTTAAGAAAAGAAAGTTAAAAGCTACTCAAAATCATAGCGCATTGAGGCTTTTAGGCTACAGTCTGTATTTATTTCTATCATTTATTTAACTCAAGATAGAAACAGTTCCGCGTGTGTTCAGCTAAAGTAATAACAGAGTAAAGGCTGTTGAATTCGAGTGTTCACTGTTACATCAAATCCAAGATAACGTCATTGAGGGGATAGTTGAAACCAAGCTGGAGAGAGAGAGAGAGAAGAAGAAGAAATTAAATAATAAAACGCAGTAAACCTTCAAGGAAGAGAGAGAGATTTTCTAGATTCCTTAAGGAAGGCAAAATTAGCTACTTTGAAGTGAGGGTGTCAGTTTTGCCTCCATAAAACAGACAAACTGAGTCTTAAAACGCACGCACCTGGTCAGTAAGGGTATTTATGACCAAATATTCCTCCCTTCCCTAAATAGAAAAGCTTTTACAACGGATTGGTGTGGAGCATACGAACAAGAAGAAACAAAGATACTAAGATTATTGCACGAATGCAAGATGGAGATCGTGACTTTCTACGACGGAGCGACAGCGTCTGATAATATTCAGCTATCATTTATATAGACGGTTCACTGATTTGAATGAACTTTCTACTATTCAAAAAAATAAGAAATGATTCCAATTGGTATCGTACGTCGTAGTTCCATTTCTTCAATATAATAACAGGTATGTATTATACGTATAAATCTTACCAATATCGATTTTTATGACTTAGTAGAATAATATGCATATATTGGATTATAGAATATAAGCTCAGAAGCTGAATATTTGCTACCAGAATATAATGATTCCATATGGAATCAGTCGGTCAGAATTCCTATCCTGAAATGTATTTTTCATCAAAATACTTGATACTCTTGCTTTTTTAGACCTAAAGACAAAATAAATAGAAAGAAAAATTTTTTTCACTTGGAAAAAAAAATTCAGGTCAGAAAGGGTTAAGAAGAAATGTCGAAAAATTAAAACAACTGTGAAAGAGGAAGCCGTGAAAGAATTTCAGACGGAGTTTAGGAGAGAAATATCATGAATGCATTCATTACTTGCAAAAGAGAAAAAAAATGAAGAAAGAGATGAAAAAGGACGAGCTATTTCTTATTTAACTTTTAAAATATATATTTTATTGAATAACACAAAAACCAATTAAGATTACAAATATGTATTACAAGGAAATGAATTATTAAAACATACAATAGGACAGAGACAAGTAATGCTAAGAGAATGAAAAAAGAATGAATCAATTTTTCTTGTAACAGAGGAAACATAAGAGTTTATGATCGCTTTCAGTTTCTTTCAGATACATGTCTTCTCCAATTCAGAAAAAAAGGTGCCAATTAGGATCCACCCTTTCATACGCTTCAGTTCTTTTAGTAATATTCAAGAGAGAACGTACTTTGTATTTCCTGCGTAAGTTCCACACGAGGTATTCTTCCTTCGCAGTGATTGAATGGTGTTAAGTATCGCCTGTGTGTGTTTATGTTGCAGACGAGGGCCTTAGCGCATATGAAGAGGAAGTTGTATATTCTGTGCATACTTTTATCAGCAAGGAACGGATACCAGTATTCTTATTGGCTTTGGGTGCGGTTGCAAGTGCAGGAGTCAATGTCCAGGACATCGGTGATGATCGCTTTATCTGCAGGTGGTGGTCAAATATGTGTTCTACGGTATCTGGGATGTTACAGAAGAGACTAACACCTGATTCACTATGTTGGAAAGAAGCGTAGTAGTATTAGACAGGGTGTTATGCTCATTGAAAGCTGCGTAACATGCACGTTTGAAGAAGAGGAATAAGACGATAGTGATGCGTGTGCGAAGGATGAGGTTGAAGCAGCTGACGTTGATTGACGTGTTCATGAGAGTTTCCAGAAGTAATTCAAAGTTCCTGAGATGTAGTGATATCTACACCTGCTTGCACCTGTTTATACACATACAGGTCACTGAATTTGAAACTTTTATTTAATGCCACAGAAATCAGTGGTTTCCATATAGGCATGCGACTGCCAATACCGATCCTCTTCAATTCCCTGCACATACTTCGGGGAGATATGAATCGGCAACAGTCTTCATTAAATGTTTCGGTCAATTGCTGCACATAATAAGTTCGGTTTGTCAGTACAAGCTTTCTTAGACGACGGCGATCTCGTTCCTGACAGATTCTTAGGAGGACCAGAGTTACGCCTTTGAGACAAGCAAAGTGGATTATTTCCCCACTGCTTAAGCACCCGGGATATCTCACCTTTTGAGAAACCAGTCAGCTCTGCTATTTTCAAAATTCTGGCTATAGTCAGACGGGCACCCACAATAAGCCTTTATGGAACTCCGAAAGATCCTTTGTTTTTCCCACGTTTACTGATCAACAGCATTCTTGAATAGTTGCCTAGAACACACGATGATGAATGTAACCAAGTATTTTGTATATACGTTGGGTACGTGACGTTTATGTACATCTTCATAAAGATTTCTAATTAAGTGACCGGTGTGTGTGTGTGGGCGGGGGGTTTCCACAAGGTAGATACATTAATGAAATTATCACGAGATCTTGCCTTGATTAAAGCAACGGCATATGAATTAAATTCCAAAACATTTCGTCTCCGCAGCATCAGGAGATGACAATCCCTTTTGGCTAAACAGACAGGGTTCAAATCCCTTAAAGGGAGCAACATTTATAATCTCAGAATGAAAGGGTTTGTCTTCCTGAATCTCAGTATTCATTCACAGAACAGACCAGGGTACTTGAAAACGAATATTGGGCTGGTGGTGGACAAGACGGATTCTCGCACTCAAGACAGTCCATAAAACAGGAAACAGGATACACCTTTCCTCATTTATCCTGTTTCCACAAACATGATACTTTTCTGGTGAATCCCAACAAATGCACACCTTCTGTAAGTGGAGGGAATCCCAACCAGACCTCTAAGTGATAAATAAATTTATTATCCTATGCACTATCTATCTTCCTTGATGTAGGTCTGAATTGTGTATTTCCATCCGCAGAGCAAGATCTAGTTTCCATGAACTGTCGATGATATCCTACAGTTGTTACGGCAAACAAAGAACATTCGGCAGGATTTTCCCGAATAATTCAACAGGTAGTGGCAGTCTCACCAACTACCGTTCAAGTCAGTTTTTCCACTTATACACTACATAATTCTTTCAGTCACAAGGATGGAACTTTTTCATTCTTCATATCTGACATCTCATGTCACAGAAAGCCAAACTTGGAATCTCCGTTTTTGTCTCAAAATAATTGGCTTGATCTATTCGCTTGCATCGACTTTCTATCTCTGTCGCTATTTCCAAACTGTGGTAACTCTATCGTGTTTGATTATTTATCTTTGAAGTCTGAATTTCTGCATTGAAAATATACAATCAGTGCGGTCATCTTCCTTCATTAATTCAATGCTCACAAATGAAACGAGCACCCCCTTCTCCAAATACACAAATTAAGATGAAAAAGATGCTGAGATAATGATAGCAAAGATCTACCACAAATTCTTCATCTACGCACCGGACTACCATTTAATAACCTTTCTCGCAATACCTGTGTTTCCTTCTTAACTGGTTCTACTTCCCCATAGAATTAGCAGGGCGGATCTATGGACAATCATGGATATTGGGAATATTGCAGGCACGTAGATGTAATATAATGGAAAACAAGACACCAGTCATCCGTGTCTCTTGATGCTTACTATTTATCTTGTGATGGTTATTCCTGGAGTATGTGAACTTGAATTGATCAAAAGCGCTTCAAGGATTACGAAACATCAATCTTTTTTGTTAGTTTGTTTGTTCTTCATTTCCAATTTAGTTGATGAATTCCGGTCTCGTTTAAACATTATAATAATCAATGAAACAGATTTTCTCCGCCGGTGGTTTCAGAATAGAAAGACACCAACTTTCTTAGAATAATATTCAGCCCCTTTCGATCATCTTGAGTTCAACAACACTTGATAAATTAAGTGCTACTCGATATTAGTCAGCTGTTCCCAATAAAAAGGTTTATTTAATGTTAATCTCAAAAACAATCTTCAAACTGAAACTAAATCAAAGAAAGAGAAGGAACGTTGGATGACCTAAAAGCAAATGATGTAAGACCAAATAGAAATAAAAGCGAATTACATGTAAATTATACGCGTGCTGGTTTTATAAGGTTCAGTATTAGGGAAATGCTAGCTGAGAGATCTTTCACAATGTTCAGAATACGAAAATAAATGATAAGTTGGAAATAATGAGCAAGAATATTTGAATATGATTATTAGAGAACAGAAGTGTTCAGTTATCGAGTCTGTGAGCCATCCTCAGTGAAATCAAGAAACCAAATTATCTTAAGACTCCAGAAGATGCCTTAAGATTCCATTATTTATTTTGTTGTAGTGTAGTTTTGTTTTTTCGTATCTTTTAATCTCTGAACCTTCACTTCTTGATTAAATAATAATATTGAAATTTTGTGGTGAAGTAGACGCGAATAGGGAAGGTACTTCGAAGTGGCGTACCTAAGTTTCTCAACATCTGCACACGTTAAGGATAATAAGGTTCCAAAGAAGGAAATATGTTAAGTGCACAATTCCATCAGTGTTAAAACAGAAGTCGGAATGGAACTTTCCATAAACTAATATTCTTTCCCAATTTTTGTTTTTCTATTTCTGTTTCCTTCATTTTATAATTCAGCTCCGAGCTTTTTTTCTTCCCTAAAACCCCGTTATGTTGCTACTATTAAATTACCCTGGACTCTTTGCCAAGTCTGATAGAAATGGCTTCTTCAGGAGAAAAAATTTAAGAAAGAGAACGCTAATGCATGTTTTATTCGGTCCCGTCACATTCTAATCAAAAACGACATATCTTTTGTTTTCATTTCGGACGACTGCTTTAAGAGGGGGGAGTTTTTCCTTAATGCATATTTTCTGACAGCCCTCTAGCGATTTGAGTGAAGAAAAATAAGAATGCAAAATATCGCTTCCCTTGGCAAAGAGGATAAGTTGGAATGTAACAGTCTACGTTTCGTACGAATTCTGTATTTTCACAAGATAAAATGCAGAGAAACTAAAAGTTCTCAAACTTAATATTAAAGTTTCTTAATGACTCAATTCAATTTAAACGTAGTTTATTGGAAGCGGAACATGAATGGCTATTTTAAGACAACTTGATTGCTGTCGTAAAAGATTAATTCCTGACATCTTTTTTATGATCGAAGAGCTATTAATCGAACTAGAATGAAAAGTTGACTTGCATTATAAATATATTAAAATTACAGTATGAAATGTGAAAAAAAATATATGAAAAAAATTCATTTTTATTTTTTAATAGATCATATAGAACGCGATTTCATCTAATGCTCAATTTAACCGCATTTTGTATATCTGCCTTGTAATTTTATTCACGTATTTATTTTTCTGGAAACAGAAGTAGCATGGCTCGTTCCAACAATGATCACGTAGTGCGTGGCGAATGATGGGTAACACGTGGATAGTATGCTATATTGTAGAGAAGTAAATGAATGATTTGGGAATTAGGCATGTGTTAACTGGATGTAGAATTCCATCAAAATTAAATGAATTAGACATTTTAAATTTCAACTTCTGAAGTGCAACAAAACATTGGAATATAGAAAATTCAAATTAATTAACATTTTATGCGATGAATTAAGGCATATAATTTTATCTAACACGTTCGAAAATGCAGCGCATGCGCTTTCGAAATATTGACTCAAAATTATAGAATTGGATCTTCCATGCAAGGCTTGAATCTGTAATTTTTGTGCGCGATCTCAGAATGATAAAAGTGATGCATTTTAGTGTACTGATTTATTATAGTTTTATATTTCATTTCATATTTTATATAACATGTATAATTGCTAAAAGAATTAGAAATTAAAATATATTTATTAAATGCTATGCTATCTATTGGACTACACTTATTATTAATACCGTATGGAAGAGGAAAGAAAATTTTTGTGCACTTAAATACAGGAAACGGAAGTATTCTTTAGTTTTCATATTAACTTAATCAATTCACCAACGATCGAATTAATAGATTCAAGTAGATTTATATATCAACGATCATGCGATTCTCCCTTAGTACCAAATTAAACCTTTTGCATTAAAATTGTAGTCTGTGCACAGAAATAAATGAGGTATGATAGAAACTAAAGAGAAAAAAAAAGGTGAACAAAAATGAATCATTTAAGATGTGATAAAAATCTTGAATGCCTGTGGGAAAATGATGGTTGGGAAACGGTCCGTATGGGTAACCATCGGATAATAAAAAAAAAATACTTTTTTTTAACGTTTATCATTAAAATGCAAATAAATAAGAACAATGTTGCAGATGGGACGAAGTTATCATTATCTAGTAAACCCTGGATATTAATCATTAGATTTATCAAGCAATAATTATATGTAAATGAATACAACTTGTTGGTAAAGTTTCTGCGAAAATGTTTTAATATAAAAATGCAAATAGGCTTCATTAAACAATAAAAAAGCCGACAAATGATCATTATAATTTCAAGTTAACGGTCATCGATCATTTTAGTTTACGAGAGGAAAGAAATTCTACAGTGATTAAATGCCGGATCACAAAAGGTCAACGTTGTGCATTCATCGGTTACATCCGCTTGTATTGAATTTCTCTTTAGATAAGGGAAAATTAATTTCTATCAGCTATGCTTGTTTACCTGCTCTTTCAGTTACCAATACTGGTGGTGAATTAAAAACCAAGAACGACTTTAGCTTCAATTAAACTTTGCATGCGAAGTTTAGAAGTTTCGAAATGTGTGGGGAAGTAATTTGACGTCAGACCTTTCGTTAAGATAACACTGCTTTTGAACAACGACACAGGAAAGCAACCCTTGAACTCAGAGATTCGCCACTGTGTAAAGGAAGTGGGATATGCTCTAAACACCGGGACGGTAGTTAAGATAAGAGAAATGGGCTCTCTCACAGTTTATGTTCCGTCCGCTTGACGTTTGTTAATGCAGTCAAGAATCGATAGATAGTTTTAGTTAGTTACACGGAATGAATCTTATTTCTTGGGATTCGCTTTTAAGTGTGACATTAAGATATACTATTAAAACTAATAAAATAGTTAAGTTATAAGTGAAGGACAACTACACTTCTCTTAATTTTAGATCCTTACAGCTCATAAATACATTCATTCTATTGGACAGCATGCGATCTCCTATGAATATATCCAGATTTCATTTGCAACACAAAACGCAGAATCCAATTATGATATTAGTTATGCAACCTTGAGTCAAAGCTACTTAAGGCTATCTGTGTGCACTGTCCTAATGTTGAACTAATTAAAGCCACCATCACAGAAGTGTCCGTGTTAAAGTTCTGCTATGAGAACACTAATGAGTTTGAAACAGTATTGTCTAATAGTGGAACCTTAGAAATCAACTAATAAAGCGAGAAATCACGGATATATCAGTAGTTGCGTCTTCTATTAATTCGGTGTTATAACTGCGCATGTCAAGAACGTAATTGTAGATAACCTTAGGGTTCAAGTGTTAATATCGTAATTCTGCTATACACGTTTGCTTTTAAAGTCAAAGCTCATGTATTCATAAGCGCTATTGGGATATCGAAGGGAATATATTATTACAGAATAAGGCTAGTTCCCTAATAGCAATACGAATCTTCGTATCAGGATAGAAAGCAATTTATATTTTAATTAAATGGAAGTAGATACGAGCATTAGATTTACTATAGTGTTTGAAGATATTTTCCAGAAAATCAGAGTTGTACTTTGTATTAATTTAGGAACTATTCTTATATTTTCGTAAGTTCCATATTGGATTTCTAGAGCAGGGTTTGCGAATTATCTAGCACTTAGCCAACCAGTGATACTAAGCTACGATAGGTCAACTACCTTTCGCGAGTGGGATTAATATTAAAAAAATACGTAGTGATTTACTTTCTTCTTAATTAATATTTTTCAGTGTATATTTATGGTTAGGATTAGTTTTACAATGTTTCTAGTATCTTAAATGAAAAGCTCAATTTAATGGGCCTTGTTTGAAATTGGCTAGGTTTATAACTAAATAAATCAGAAGATATATCCATCTTCTTTATTGAATCCGTGATACGATCATCAAGTTTTCAATTGGACATTTTTAATTATCTTCTTAATTTGCGCAGACTTTTTTCTCGCAGATTTTGTTCCCAGACTTCTCCAAAATTGTCTACATTTCATCTTCAACCATTGAACCTTCCAGTAGAGAACTCGTATATCATGTGGGCCTACAGCATGAGCAAAATGAAGCCTAATATATCAAATAAGAAGACAAGGATTTTGAAAAAAAAATATACCTTAAATATATGTATATATGCCATGGCACCGATTCAGTATCATATCCATGATTTATTGTTTTTCATATTCCTCTGTGGGTTGAATCTAACAGCCCAATGATGTGTTCATCTAATCTCCTGCGTGTTTGTAGTTATCATAAACACTAGAGCTACCATTGATCGAGTGCCCTTCCTCTGATCACAGCCAACTTCGTCTCTGTCTGCCATTCTGCTTGATCTCCTGTGCTATGCTATTCTGCAAATCTTGACACACACTAGAGTATGCATTATAAGAAAATCTCGGTAGTTTCAAACTGTTTTGAATAATTTATAAACATTATTGTATACTAAATTAAATCACATATATTACATTCATCAATAGTGAATCATTGACCCCAAATTTCCAGAATAGTAAATGGTCAAAGTGAGAACATTTATACTAACAATAATAGTTTTGTTTTCAAAAATTTTCTCTTAGTAAAAAAAAAAAAAAGTGAATTGATTATATCAATCTTTCCATTTTTACTTCCTTCCAAAAGACAATGATGTAAACATCTTGAGGATTAAATTAGATAATGTCTACACTGAGTTTATATTTTCTTTCGGTCTATGTAGCTTTATGAAAGAAGATTATAAAGAAACTTGAACAAAATACAATTACCGAACAAAAAATATATATTTTTAATGTAGAGGAATTTAAGTATTATCCAGAGCTTAAACACATAAAAAAATACAGTTTTTTACCTCTCACTTCATGCAACAGGCAAATAACTTAATCCACATAAAAAGGCTATTTTTTTTCTCCGTTCAAGTTTTGGATCCCAAGATTTATGCTTTGACAGATTGAATTATCCCACAAAGTAAGTGTAAAAAGTAAAAAGGTTACGGAGAAAAACTTATCTGAAATTCACAGATGTTTCAAATGGAAAATCTCCGCTCCTAGATCAAAGTAATATCTCCCAGCTGGAAGTAATTTTGTTCACTGACAGCTTAACAAATTACACTCATGAAGTAGCTAACTCAGCAAGAGCCCAAACAGTTCTTAATAGAACTATCGTTGTAACCAAGATATTACAATATATAATCCATAAAGTTTAGCTTTTATTAAACTCTTTCGCCAATTCAGTCTTCATGACACCCGTTAAGGGTGTCGTTTTCTTCGGCAGACTTTGGTTCCGGAACGAATTGGATTACATTCTCCCTTAACATTTAAACAAACGGCGGAATGCCATGGCAACGAAATAGACGGCTACGGCCTTAAAATGAATAGTTATAAATTTAGGTCAATCAATCATTGCACAGATATTGAAGTTAGAATTCTTCACATTGTGATTTCATCTGAAATATTTTATATGATTAATCAAACCTAAACCACCTAAATAATTGCTTTTACGAAACACTATTAAATATTTGATAATAAACTCTCATTCCTTATCACGTCCAACAATTATTCATTCCTTGCTTATATTGCATTCCATTTCCATATCTGATCAATTTATTATCTTGTTCATATAAAAAAGACAACAAAACTCTGAACTAAAGTAATTTGCTAGTTTATCCGCAAATTACTTTTACTACATTTTGTTTGCCGTATGCTATGAAATATTAAATGATCCCTTCATCTCATTATAACTCTATGGTTTCACACGCTCCATTGTTAAGTATGCTGTAGTTATCTCGTGCTGATATGTTTGTACTTTTAATTCTGGATTATTCCACAAAGTGTGATAATCCAGAGTTTATTCGTAGTCTGCTGTTATGTTAGTCATAAAATATCTAAGAGTTTATTCTCTTGTGTTTTATTTTATGCCAATTGCATGTCAGAAAAGTATAAAAAAACATTTCCCAAAATGAATTAGTCTCTTCACTTGTCAAATAAGATATCCAGGCCTATAAAAATATTAAAACAGACACGTGTAATAATCTAAAAAAAATGCTGAACAGAAGTGAAAGTTAATATTGAAACAGATTTTCGTTTACATGTATATATTAAATAAAAAAATTACTGAAGGACAATTTGGATAGGTAGTTGTATAGTTGATTATTATTTTTTTGTTGAGAAGTTTTTGCATTGCATTTATATATATATATATATACAAGAAGTTGTTTATATAAGCAATGAAATATACTTTGTTTTTGGATTTTCATTGACTATAACAGAGAATGCCAATTCATTGGATGGGATGCTTCTATTAAGCATTATTTCCTGCCTTTACTCTTCTTGTTTAAGTCATCAAAATTTTAATTAATGTCTCAATTATTGTAAATATTTATTTGCGTATAAGCGAAGGTTTAGCTTTGATGAAGTAGCACTAGTTGACAATTCAAATTTAATTACTATTATTTTTCTTTTCAGTGATGCCTTTATTCTGCAAGAGAAAAGTGCAAATTCTGCAGAAAATTCATAATAGAATACTGTGCACAAATTCTTTCCATCAATTAAATCACTGTCTGTGTAAAGGAGATTTGCACCAATCTTCTTATAAAAACTTGGGCACTCAGTTATTGTGTGGAGAGTTTAGTCCTGAATTGTTTTTAATAGGTACTCGAAGTAAATAACTATGTTAATTACTAATTATAACTGAAATTTTACTTATCCTATTCTAGCATACTTTATTGTGGAATGTGCCAAGATCATGTAATTATAACAAAAACGAATAATAATTACTTAGAATGTAAATCCTAGTCGAACTGGTTCTCAATAAATTAAAATCGCACTTATAATTATTTATCATTACAACGTTCGAAATAACATTTCTCATTCGGATTTTTCTTCATTAATAAAAATATTGTGTTGCATAGCAACAAGAGCTTCTACTGACGTAGAGCGCTGAAATATCGCCTACGCTGTAACATGACATCACCAGATAACACCAGATTGTGTGGGTGTGGGTGGATGGGTGTACATTACATACTGTATATGTAATGTACACCCATCCACATATTACATTACGTTACATATACAATCTGTTATATGCAAACCAAATCTATTTTCTACTATTATAAGGATGAAAGTCAACGCTACATCCATCTATTTAATATGCTACCTTCGAAATATACACTATTATTTTGCTACTGTTATATATATATATATATATATATATATATATATATATATATATTCTATTGTTGCCATGGAAACGCATAAGTCGCATGTATCTTACTCAGACGAGCAAAGTTATTTTCGTTTTTAAAAATTAATTAGCTTGTTTAACATTGGATTTTTTAATATAAAAAAAAATTTCAATAACAAGCAAGCTATTAATCTGGAGATGTTATATACCGATGCAGGTTCTATAATTCCATCCTGCATGCATTCTTTTCTCTTCTCTTGCCTTCTCTTGGGGTTTTTACTACAAGTCTAGATGGTGCTCGGAACAGAACATAACAAATATCACCAAAATGTTTATTATTATTAATAATTAAATGAAATTCTGGTTTGGAATAACTGGGGCAGGTTTCCATTTCGCTTACATTTTTCTCTTTTATTACGCATCGCAGATATATGTTATTGTTCTTGTAATCTTTTTTGTCTCGACTGTTCTTTTCCAATTAGTTAAGAAGCTCTTTCAGAAGAAAGAACGTCTCAAATTAGTCTCTGATAACAAGCCTACAGCTCGGATATCCGAGACTTTTTTGCCTCTACGAACTCGAACAGCATGGCACCGAAACATTAATAGATATCATATTAGCAGTCTTTGGGAAGGAAAAATATATTCCGGTCAGAAGAGGAAATTCTTAATAGCTCCAGTAGAGATGATGGAAGCTCATCTATGGGCTTTCGTAATAATAATAATAATAATAATAATAATAATAATATAGTGTGACATGTTCGTTTTAATAAAATTGTACTTGTTATGTAAGTTTAAAAATTGAATAATTAATTTGAAATCAGTCAAATAATCATCGAATTTTAATTTTCATTTTAAATAATAAACAACAACTTCTAGTTAAATTCGCTGAGTAAGATATATGATATAATAGTTGCGAGTAAGATTTTGTTGGTTATTTGTTAAATAGGAGAGTTTAGGATGAAGAAGTAACATTAACACCGTAAATCAACTTTGCAGATATCATGAAATGTGTGCAGGCGTGTAAATAGCAGCAGTGCAATGACTTGAATCAGCACATTGTGCAAACACAGATGACATTCGTTATCTGTGTTTTCTGTGATCTATGTTTGTTATTCTGGTGACGTTTCAAAATGCTATGAAATTGTCAAGAGCATCTTCATAAAATGAAAATGTTCTCGTAAAAGAATGTAAGCATAGTTTGATGAGCGAATTCTGTGAACTGCAAGCAAAGCAATATCATATTGAGTTGTAGTGCTATAGGCGATATGCTTAGAAAGAGATTAGAGAAGTAGAGTAGAAATTTAATTTATACATGGAGAACTTCTGAAGTGGTCGCATGACTGGCTTTATATAGAAACCTGTAAAGCACGTACTTAGGAGGTGACATATTTACAATCTCAGCATTTCATAAATACACACACAAAGAAAGAAACTATTTATTTGGAAATCTTGAGTATTGTGTTTGTGTAGCTGTAATTATATTAAAGCGAGAAATGACTACATAAGCAGGAAATTTTTTTTTAATTTCAAGAAATGCACATTTTTAAAAATTTTTTTAAATTTTGAATTAAAAAATACAGAAGCCAAAAAAGGCGTGGATGACTTAAATTTTTTTCCCAAAGCTTCAAAAAACTTACTGTCGGTTCTGATTGGTAGAAGTTAAAACTTTGGAACAGACTTACCTTCGAACTGTAATGGAGGATCTCCTTCAGGAGCAGACATCTTCAGTACAAATATGACATATTTTGATATTCATACATTTATGTAAATATCTAAAATACTGATCTATCGTAGTAACATTGTGTGTGTGTGTGTGTGTGTGTGTGTGTGTGTGTGTGTGTGTGTGTGTGTGTGTGTGTGTGTGTGTGTGTGTGTGTGTGTGTGTGTGTGTGTGTGTGTGTGTGTGTGTGTGTGTGCAGAAGATGCCCAATGAATATTATATAAAAATCATTATCTATATTTATATATAAAAACCAGTAAGCTAACTCTGTTGCTAAAAATTACATATTTTAATATGTTCTTCATACGGTTTGGTTAAAATGTCATTAAAGCTTCATGAATGAATATAACTTAAGGCAAGTAATACATGCTAAGGAGTAAACATCTATTATAATAATAATGGATCTGCGTCTGCAATGTCCTTAGTACCAACTGATAACAACAGACCACCTACAGATAAGTAGCTGATTATCTGAGTCACGATAAAGTTCAAATATCAGTGCTCTCCATCTACCAGCACTGATTTTCTTAAAACAAAAGGGAAAAAAAAGGTGTTGGCGTGACTGTTTTAATGGGAAGCCCGTCATTTCCTCAGGCGCGAACTTCTTAGATGTCAGCAAGATAAGTCGTTTCTCATCTTTCAGGACCTTAGGGAACTTGAAAACTGCTGAATATTCAGTGTTTTTGTTTCACCTTTGCTTAGCTACCGCGTTTTTGTCTTTCTTTTTTTAGCATTATAACTAACGCCCCTCCTGAGCTTCTACCTGAAAAGGTTGAGAACGTCAGACTTGAAACTGAAGGGGGTAATAAGTAAGTAATGCATCTTAAGTGAGTAATATATAATGGCACATATGCTAAGCCGGTCAGAAATAGGATTTTTCTATCCATAAAGTTCTCATGTTAGAATTCAAATGATCTCGGACGTCACAGATGAATTCTTCAGCAGTGATTCTAAAATGTAGAGGAAATGGCAGATCGCGATGTAAATAGAAAACAGTATGTTATCTGATGTTTTTTAAATTAATAATTTTAATTATGATTATTTATAAATGGTGTTAAAATCACATTTTAAATAAAATAACTTTTATGATATTTTAGGGAAAACAGTATTTTATTCTTTTGAATAATAAATGTTCCGTAATTTTTATAGAATTAATATAAATATTTTTTTTAATTTGTATGTTATAATGCGTAGAATATGAAATCAATATCTCTATCGATTATGAAATATGACTTTTTTGATTTTTTAAAAAGTCGAAAATAATAATTTAGTTATGTTTCCATAGAAACAGCATCTTTGGTTATTACTGATTTTCTAGACATGTTATTCTATCTAGATATTTTTTATTTAATTGACTGATGCATTGCTGAATGAAGATGTATTTATTTTCTAGAATTAAATTAATTTAATTTACTACAATACTCTTTGTTGAAGACTTAATTCTAATGTTCACTACTAAAGTATGTGTGAAAGAGTTCTTGGACAGGATAGTTTCTTTCTTTACTGTTAGATGCGTAGAAGGGAATGTAAGGCAGTCGAGCACCATGTCACTTGTCCAACAACCTCGACTCGAAAAAAGACCGAAGGTGGAAAGCTGTTTTTCTGCACGCACGTGACAACTGCATGGTTATTGCAGAAAAATGAAAAAATCTTGAGATGCCTTTTCTTCACAAGATCGCTTCTCATTTTCTTTATTCTAGAAACTCCTTTCTCTCTGGTTTACTTTAAAAAATACCCCTTTCTTACATTACAACGATAGCTATCCTGTGACAAACTAAATGTCATCCTAAACATATGCAATGCACGCCCGCCTATTTTTATGCATTAGTCAACCATTGTTGCTTATTAAATGAAATTCGTTTGTTAATTTCATCGTTGAAGTCAGGATCCGGGGAGTAAATTGTCTCTAGTAATCGAAAACAAGTGGACTAGAGATAGATAGTAGAAATTTCATAAAGAACCTTGAAGATGAGCACTAGCGGTTCTCACACTTACGTATGGATCTGTTGAGAGTACCATCCCGGTTGAACTAACGGAATCAAGGCTTCTCAGCATTAGTTAATCATGTAGATTAATGCTGGTACGAGATTATTTGAGTTTGTAGATTTGATTATAACAAGAATAAATTCCATGCGAAGTTACAACGTGCTAGGAATGGAGTGTGTAGAGATGGCAATTAAACATCTTAAATCATTTTGTAGAGAATTTTCATATAATGTTCACATTTGATAGCTTAATGCAGCTGGATATCCAGTAATCTCTTTAGAAAAAAATAATGAAAAAAATATTTTTTTATTACTAATTATATGAAGAGCCAAAGGCTTCAATTCGGCGACATGAACTTATTTAAGTTAAGGGATATTACATCCATATTGTTTCTTAGCCGAATAAGAAATTCAAAGAGTTTCTATATTCGGCATGAAACTCTCTGAGTTTCCTATTCGGCTAAGAAACAATATGGGATGTAATATCCCTTA
The DNA here is from genome assembly GCF_054136105.1 of Typopeltis vanoorti. Taxonomy (NCBI): domain Eukaryota; kingdom Metazoa; phylum Arthropoda; class Arachnida; order Uropygi; family Thelyphonidae; genus Typopeltis; species Typopeltis vanoorti. The sequence goes on from NC_143551.1 coordinate 150,578,823, forward strand.
ACTTAAATAAGTTCATGTCGCCGAATTGAAGCCTTTGGCTCTTCATATAATTAGTAATTTATTAGGACACCTTCTTGACAATTCTCATAGAAGGGATGTAAGTTCTGTTCGCTACAAATTTGTATTAATTAGGTCTACCTACTCACTGATGAGACCCCAATGAGGGAGGAAACCAGTGCGGGGATGATATGGCTTAGAGAGGCTCCGCTTGGAGGTAGGTTTTTGCCTGTCTCTGAGTGGGGCCACCGCTGAGATTGTGGCTCTGCTTGGTGGTGGGGTGAGCCTGCCATCTGAGTAGAGCCAATGCTGAGAAGTTCTTCTCGGTGATAGGGTGAGCCTGTCATTGAATGGAACAACGCTGAGTTGGGCGATCTTTCTGGAACGTCTTATTTTTAGAGCCCGCTTCACCTATACAAAAGGTTGAAACCGGTCTATGTAGTGACCTTCTCTCATAATGTAGAACACTAATACAGCTCCTAGGAGCTAATTCACATTATGGGTAAATACCAAGAATAGTGATCGGAGCTTGCTCCACCCTTACTATGCGTTGCCTCAGTTTGCACTACCAAATGGGTCAGGTGTTGCACTCTCCAGGTATTTGCTTACGCTTGGAATCGCCGAACGTTATATAGTTTCTATATTCGGCATGAAACTCTTTGAGTTTCTTATTCGGCTAAGAAACAATATGGGATGTAATATCTCTTAACTTAAATATATTTTTTTATAATGTCCTCACAAATGAAAGGTCACATGACCTGTAACTCAACAGTGACACGTGTGAGTAAGTGATTGCGGAAAAATAAGTTATCTATTGGTATGTAAATATCTAAATATCTAATAATACGGCTCTATTGTGGTAACAGTGTGTGTGTGTGTGTGTGTGTGTGTGTGTGTGTGTGTGTGTGTGTGTGTGTGTGTGTGTGTGTGTGTGTGTGTGTGTGTGTGTGTGTGTGCAGAAAATGCCCAGTGAATATTATATGAAAATCTGAAAAATGAAGATTTGAGTTTTGAGAAATGTTTTATTCTATTTCTAGATTTGAAGTTTTATTCAACATATTAATTATTTTTATTCTTGGTAAAACGTTACTTAAATTTATAATTTACTGCAAATAATAAACAAGAACGCCAACATCATATATGATTGGGTGAAGAACTAATATATATTTTCCTATTTATATATGAACAAACATGCAAATTGTTTCGACAAAATAAGATCTCCATCTACAAATCAAGAAGGCCTGGATTAAATTCTTCATAAACAGAAAACAGCCTGCTTTTGTGCATCTAACACTCTCTCCTCTCATAACACACACACACACACACACACACACACACACACACACACACACACACACACACACACACACACACACACACACACGAAAATCCTCTATTCTTCTAATATTGCGCTGTTCTTTCTAGGCTCACGCACGTTGAGATGACGTTCATTAATGGCTTACACCATAGCTACGTGTTTCTACATAACATCTAATCTTCATGACATCTAGTCTTTGCGAAAGAAGAGAATTGGTCCAGTTGAAAGTAGAAGAACTGAACTTTTCCTAAAAGTGGCACTTTTATCAGAACTACTCTTCTACTGAGTGCCTGCGATCTACTGTGAGCATATCATTTTTCCTTCGCCTACTACGGAGCCAAAAACAACACGTTCTGATAAACCAGCGCAGAGGCAAAGCATAACTCCCTTCGACGAAGTCTTTTATTTCTGTCTTATATTTTCTCACATTCATCCTTACATTCTTTCTGCATCAATCTCTCTCTCTCTCTCTCTCTCTCTCTCTTATGTTTTTTTTTAAAGATTACCGTAGCTGTCTAGTAGTCATTTTAATCTCCTAATGACAGCCTTGTTGACAGATAAATTTATACCGTGAAGCATTTTCTTTATAATTCACTAAAACCTCCGCGAGAATACAATATACAAAGGTTTCGGGTGAGTCTTCAATTTTCCTTCAGAACCGAAATGAAGTCTGGCTTGAAAGATTTTTTTCCCCCATCTATACTAATACTTGCCTTATCCGAAACTGTCAAAATTGCTATGACAAAAGACCTTACCGTAATCCTACGTTCCGCCTGCAAGAGGACACCTGGTGCAAAAGATAAGTAGGAATCGAACTACCTCATCCTACAGGCAGTCCTTTACCAGAATAAGAAAAGATGTAAAGGCTTCCAATATGTACGTGTGAAAGGTAAGATCTCCTTGTGCGAACGACGCCTTCTTTGCAAGACGCCAGCTAGAAAGAAGCAGTGTCGTATGAATGCTTGTGATCTGCACCACTCTAACTTAATTGGCACGTGATCGTCTTAGCTAGACCTAATTCGTGTGGGCATTCCGCTGATGGAAAGGGTTCGATTAGGTTACGTGAGCTGAACTTCCTGTATTCTGACGTACACAGTGAGTAAGAGGCTCAGAAAGGTAAGAAGTAAGACCCGAAAAAATGCTTACTGAGGACAGAAAGCATAATGTGAAAATTATATTAAGTCCGATTTTAAGCACTTAACTTCATTCCACATCGCTGCAATTTTCTCCGAATAGCTTCTGATGTGCAAGGAGACAAAAGCGGAGTTAAATGATTTATCGTATTTGTCAGGAGAGATTTAATGCAGACAAAAGAACTACGCGTTTGTTAAAATGGCGACTAATTCTAACACGACAATAATTCTATATGTTGTAACGCCAATTCTAATTTTCTATCTCCACGACAAAGTGAATTAGAATAGAGAGAGAGAGAGAGAGATTATTGTAATTACATAAATGACATTTAGATTCCTTTATCTAAAGAGTGGGGGGGGGGGCTCTCTTATCTAGAGACCGAGTCTTCAGAGATGTTTAATTCTTCGATTATTACTGCATTTTAAATATTAAACTGAAGTTTTAGTATTAACGCTACTAATACTTGTAAGACAGTAGAGTATTTTTATCCACTGCAATATTTTCTTCTTCTTCACCATCTGTTTATCCCAGAATGGATTTAGTTCGTCCTACTGTAGACTGTAAATCCTTAACCAGGAAACTCAGTCCTAGAATGGATGGAATGCTCATAAACCTCTAAACTAGGGACTGAATTCTAAGGAGGATTAGGTTTATGTGCATTATAATGAAGTCGACTTGCAGTCCTTTACTGAATCCTCTCGTTGCTGGTGTATTATATATGTATATTCTCAGACCGATTTCATGCTTGCTGAAGAAAAATCTAATTTCGTGAGGAAAAAATTCCCATCTATATATGAAACGGGTTAAGTCACCTTCACAAAGCTTTGAAAACGTTTGATGCATCTTCGACAGGACAGGATCAAACGCACTTTTTTCCAACCGAATGGAAAATGTTGCAAATTCTGGAAGTTGTTACTTTTTTGCACTCGTTTAAACTGAGCCTTCGTAAATATTCAAATAAATTTTATCTTAAAATATACATATATTTTTAATTATTTAAAGTAATCGTACCTTCCGGATCTACTAAGAAGTTAATAAGAAGTGAAGAAAAATGCATTAAAAGCTACGAAATTGAAAATTGCAATTATTGCTTGTTAGACATGTTGCATTATTTATTGAACATGGTTTAATACGTAATATGTTTAATATATGATATGTTCAATATGAAATATATTCGATATATTTCATAATGAACCATGTTCAATATTATATATTGAACATGGTTCAATTCTATCAGTTTTGTTTATTAGCTTCTATCTGTAAAAACTTCTATACGGTACGAAGGACATTTTAATTTGTTCATCAGGACAAATTAAAAAGATCAATTAAAGAAAGATTAACAAAAATAGAAAAAAATATCCTTAGCCCCACCAGCGCTACTAATGTGTTATCAGTTTACAACCTTTCATGTGGTGAAGTTACACACAAAATGAAACTCAGATGGACGACTTGTAGATAATATGAAGTTTTTACAAATTGATGCCATGAAATCAACGTGTTTAACACGTTTACTTGAAACATTTTCAACAGATAATGTATCACGTCCAACAACTACTGATAATTTTTCGCTTCGGTATACTTGGAATATTTTCAAGCATTTCAGTATGTCTTCAATTATGGTTTAGTACACTTTTGTATATTTACTCTACAATTTTCGATCGGATTCTTCGATTGTATATTTTCGTTTGTATTCATATTCTAACAAACCATTCTAATCATTTAGACTATCATATTAATTTATGACAGTTAAAAATGAACTTAGTTTCTCCGTCAAAATTCTACTGAAATTGTCCCGTGGAATTATTTATAGCAGGCAAGCTTCTTCTTCCAATACTGATTTTATCATTCTTGACAAGAACGAATGATCAAAACACTTCCAACAACAATACTCAACAGTCCGCGTGTTTAATTATTAACCAGCATATGCTGCAATTTGCACGTTCAATAATATGTACGTGCAATAATGCACGTTGTCAGTTTGCAGTATTGAACTACCATGATTACCAGTAATTCACCATCTAAAACGCGTCTGGATATTCAATAAATGACTCTTGATCCTTTGTATAAGGAGTAAAATAAGATCAAACAATATTCTTCTAAGAAATAGAGTAATAATAAGAAAAAACGATATTTGGATGCCTAAATATTAATGCGATTGCACTGATGGAGGAATACAAAAACCGTTAAAAGTTTCTTTGAACTTATTTCTTGATTCTTTTGTCGAAAACAAAATACCTGAGAGGTCACCGAATGAATATAAATTCTCTTTCCACTTCTCGCATCTCCGTTGTACTTTCTTGACTAATTCATGCGGTTAACCTAAATATAAGAGTTGTTCATAAACATTTATTATAGTCTCGTGCACTTCTCTTATCCTCATCAGAAACCGCCACAGCCGCTACGGTGAAACATCTGTTTCAAAGTCCATTAAGTCCTTTCTCCCTGTAGAAAAGAGCACATTCAGTGAAAATCGTCCGAGCACAGAGCTCTAACATTAATTATAGGGCGATGTTAATTATGCCATGTCACTTCACTTCGATATATTTCGAACCAGCCCCGTTTCAGTTGCAGTTTTGTTCGTCATTAGGAATGCTTTCAAAGGTGGGTGGGTTCTATGTCAGCACGGAGATCGGCGCGCACATTGTCCACCTCTTCGTTTCTGTAATGAGAAAGTAAATTAAGGTTGTGAGAGTTAGCTGAATTAAACTGAGATAAAAGTGAATATTTTTAGTTCGAAGTATGTATCGCGTGCGCTTTCATATGACAAACTTTATTAAATTCGCTTCTTGTCGGATGTTTAATACTGATTTTTGTCATAAAAATGCACAATGCTGTTTGAAAAGTTCATATTAATATATTTCTATGACGGTTCCTTCTCATGGAATATACTAATATGGATTTCTTTAATATGCACTTCCCTCAAATATTCATATGATCTCTTTCTCTCTCGCTCTCTCCGTTTCAATTTGAATTAGATTAATACCTGCACGAAGATAGAAATCCACCCATCTGATATTATATAGTGATTTATGACAACTGTCCCTGTATATTACTGGACGGTTTTAGATTGGCAGCGCTTGTAGCGCAGCCCCACGGATATCTCGACATACCCTTTCCGGTTGTCGGATGATGTAGATTCAAATCAAGTAACGAAGCAACGAAGAAAATATATTAGGACAATTTTCAACTTAAAATGAGTTAGCCGGTCTCTCTCTCTCTCTCTCTCTCTCTCTCTCTCTCTCTCTCTCTCTCTCTAGTCAGATATTTTTATTGTAAGATTCAAACTTTTACAAATTTTTGTCAATGATATGTGTAACTTAAGAGCTCGCCCAGGTTACGATATGCATAAAATTACAAAAAGTTATGTAATGCATTATCATTATATACACATATGTACATTAATATAATATACATGTTATAACTAATTACAATATATCACTAAAAAACACACGTACTAACCACAGTGATAAGTTTTAATACGTAAATAGTTCATCCCAAGTATCTTGGGGACATCCTCAGTACAGTAGTTTAAACAATACTAGGAATAATGTACAGTTAGGGCGCATGATAACAATGGAATCTCAATATGCGTGCAGTAATGTGTTATAGAAGTAAATTAAAACATAACTGAAAAAAAATAATAAATTAAAAAAATTAATTAATTAAAAAAAACATATATAAAGAGATTATTTTACAGAATTTTGTATGACAATTTCCCATACTTTAGGAATAGTAAGAACGTCGTTTCGGTTTAAATTTGGTCTGTGTAGTAGGGCTTCAGAACTTTCTTTATATAAGCGTTCATGTTTATATAAAGATCTATGTAAATGTTTCGACTTTTTCCAGTGAATCCCATGGTTTGGGTTTTCAACTCTGTGTTAAGAGAGACCAGATTTCTGCAGTTTGAAAAGACGAATGTGGTCTTGATGTTCCTAGATGCGTTTCTGAACAAATCTACCTGTCTGTCCAAAGTAAGACAAATTGCAGGAGCATGGGATCTCATAGACGCCAGGTAACATCAGAGGTGAAAGTTTGTCCTTAAGTGAAGGTAACAAGTTATAGATCTGGTTGGTTGGTTTTTAGGTATTAGCAAGTTTGTATTTCTTCATAATTTTTGAAAGAAGTTCGGAAATGCCTTTGACATAAGGTATGGGAATCCTACAGGCTTGTTCTTGTGTAGGCTGATGATTTTTTGAGTTGTTTTAAGATTGTATTCATTTAGTATGGCTGTATTTTTGATTATTTCCAATTCTTGGTTTAGAGATTCTTCATAGGAGCAGAATTTGTATGCTCTGGAAACTAGTGATTACTAATGCCAGATTTCTGAGGTGGATGATGAGCGGAAGAATTGTGAATGTAGCGACCTGAAAATGTAGGCTTGCAATAGACAGACGTGGCGATGGAACCGTCTTCTTTTCTTTGAATGTGTAAATCCAGAAAGGAGATACCCTGTGGAGATTCTTTTTCTAGCGTAAAGTTGATGCGAGGGTGAAGAAGGATTATTTTATCTAGACACAGGTGTAATTCATTTTCGGGATGATCCCACACTGCAAAGATGTCGTCGACATATCGTAGCCAAATTTTTGGTTTGGGTTCAAAAGTGAAAATGTTTTCTTCCAGGTATTCTAGAAACAGGTTTGCTAAGTTTGGTGATAAAGGAGACCCCCATTGCTGTTCCTTCTTCTTGCTTGTAATTTTACCTTCCCGAGTGAAATAACCGGATGTGATAAGAAATTTGAGTAATTCAACTATATCAGACGGAAATTTTTGAGTAAATAATTCTACTGTTTCTTTATGGGGAATGTTAGTGAAGAGGGAGACAATGTCGAAGCTAATTAACAAGTCAGTTTTTAACAGGTGAATGTCTATATAAAGAACGTTTATATAAAGAAAGTGCTGAAGCCCTACTACACAGACCAAATTTAAACCTCAACGACGTTCTTACTATTCCTAAAATATGGGAAATTGCCATACAAAATTGTGTAAAATAATCTCTTTATATATATGTTTTTTTTTGTTTTTTAATATTTTTTTTCAGTTATGTTTTAATTTAATTCTATAACAAGGTACTGCACGCATATTGAGATTCCATTGTAATCATGCGCCCTAACTGTACTATTCCTAGTACTGTTTGAACTACTGTACTGAGGATGTCCCAAGATACTTGGGATGAAATATTTACGTATTAAAACTTATCACTGTGGTTAGTACGTGTGTTTTTTAGTCATGAATTCACCACAGGTTTCATTGTATATATAATATAATAACATAATAAAATCACAGGAAACATGCTAATATGTACAGAGAAAGTTGCGTAGCATTAATTAGGAACAAAATAAACAAAGTAGTTAAACAGTATTTAATTTTTTTACATTTTACACCTGAAACCTATCTATTTAATACCAATATGCAAAATCTAATCATTTATAGTATTATTTGGAACAGAGCTTCCTCATTTCTGTGTGAAAATAAATATTCTTTCATTCAACTTTCGTATTTGTTTGGGTTAGTTTCATTTCTTATTGTTAAAGGCAGTGTGTTGAATATTTTTGGCGCTAAATAAGTATAAAGTTTGTGCATTGTTTCTTCATTAGCTTTTAGGAACTGTATATTTTAGGCCCTTGCTAAGGAAAACATCTTGTTTGATATTTACGTATTCGTTGTCGTATTTTATGAATAGCAGTATCCTGTAGGTTCTTAGGTAAGTGGAAGCAATTTTTCTCCAAGAAAGTTCTGTTTTTTTTTTTTAATTATTTTTTGATTTGCAAAATACGCCAAGTGGACTTTAGAACATGTAATTGACAAACCATACTATTCTTGTCTTACCGTTTTATTTAATTTGGTTGTAATTCAAATCAACCTAACCTAAACCGGTAGAAGTAAAAGTTTAGCAATTCCCCTTATATAGTGGGAAAGGTCTTTGCAAGAGCGGCAAATAAATCCACAAAAGAAAAATGAATTAACATCGACTGCCCCTCTTTTCCTCGCATACATTCGGATTTTTTCCCCTCCGAGAGACTTGGGATTTTACACTGGCCTTATAGCATTAGCCATCATTATGGGCCATAACTAATATACCAAACATTTATCATTTTTTATTACATTTATTATATTTATCATTTCCCCCTTACGATGTTGTGAATCAACTACATTCAACTTCTGTTTTGTCGCCAAGAATGATTATGCCGCACTTTAAGGGGGTAAAATTATGAGGACTGGTTCTAGGGCGCTTACGAAATGTGTATTAAATTGATTTCATTTCTCTTGACGATTCTCTTTTTAGATTTCCTCAATGAATGCGGCTGTGTGGAGAAATAGGCGTTACAGAGAAATGTTGTATTTTAGAACTTGGCGAAATTTAAAAGCTGTTTTTACTTATCCTTTGAATTACCGCTGTTAAGCCTCAGATCATCGAGGTTTGACAGCTATAAGAGCAGCAACGCAGCGGCGAGAGGTAGTCTGTTGTGTAAATAGGAGATCCGATGACCTTAACTCAATACTTCAAGATCTTATTCCTAAGGTTATTCCCAATCAGAAATGTCACGTAAACGTGAGCTCGATTCTCGACGGTTTCAGCATTTAAAATAGGCATTTGAAATGTATCACGACTAGGGCAGACGTGGACAGTTGCTAGCATTTCGACACGCAAGCAATGCACTCGGCTGATGTGCACACGGAGTTGTCATAATAAATTAATATATCATTATTCGAACTAAAATCAAAGGTTCATTTTATACTTTCTGAAACAGAATGAGTTGAATGCATTTTGCTAGATGTGTTGGAATCATGTGAAAAACTTTGCGTATGTTTACTTTGCAAATTTTCGACGCTTCAAGGCATCCTTATGATCCCAAGATTCTTCAAAAGAATTGCCCAATGAGAAACGATGACAACATAACGACGATATTTTTGAATATTTATTGACTGTATTGTACAACGTAATCGGTAAATAACTATGGTTACTCGAGCCAAATCAACCTCCATAACCATAAAAATTGAATAATGTTCATATGGCATTAAGACGATAAATAACTTCAGGAATGCAATATGGAAGTACTGAAATAAAATCATTCGACATCCTGTACTTTGGTTATTGTTATTTAGAATCATGGCCAAATTAACTAAGGCTATGAGGCACTGTATTGTGTCTCTTAATTGCATGTATTCTTCTAGCCATGCTTGTTTTGCGGGGTTAGAAACCAGATTTTCTGATAGGAAAACCCTATCACCACCGTACGAGACTGGGAAACTCACCTTTAGGTGAAATTATTATAAAGATTCTTCGCGTCCTAGGCAGGATTTGAACTCACCAGGACTTTTCAAACCGAAGAGATCGTCGATCCTATTGAACTATGGTAGCTCATCCTCTGTTTCAAAGATCCTTTAAAGCAAATATAAATTATTTATATTCATACACATATAATACATGTAGGGCTCCTATACAGCTTTACAACTTATTGGTAACGTTTCTGAACATAAAGCAAGCCAAAGGTAGCTATAAGGCCTATTCTTGTCACCAACAACTATTTTAGTTGTTGTTGTTTTTAATGTTATGTAGTTAATCTATCCTTTGCACAGGAAAGTAGGGTTGTTTCTTCTCGGAAAATCATTTTTTAACTCAGAATCTCAAACCGCGCAGATAGAACTCAAGTATTTCAGATTTGGGTTTAGGATAACAGGAGGACGGTTGTCTGCTGAACTGTCTCGCTGATTAATGCAAAATCATCGATAGCACTGCGATGAGGTTTTTGTTATCAACTCAAGGCAAAGAGGGGGCCTCCGATTTCCAAAAGTTTAGAATAAGATAACTCTACGAATTCCCTTTGAGGAATAAAAACCTTTCATTAAAAAAGCCCTTGGAAGATTTATTTTTACATAATTTATAGTTTGAGTTTCTGACGAGTGTGTCCAATTTAAGAAATATTTATCATGGTATAATAATTACAAAGCAAAGTGATGTACATTTTCCATATTTTTGTGAGTTAGAATAATTCTGTGTTAACTTCTTAAGTGTGAGTTAACTAAGCTTTCTTTTATAAGAAAACAGAAAACAAATAAATCCTTTCCTTTAGTGTTACACGGTGATCAGCATTCATTTCCGACGACTACAACCTTTTCAGAAATAATTATTTTAATTTCCGAACATTTCGATCTTCATATTAGGGTCATCATCTGGAGGACACACCCACCCACCCATCCACCCACCCACCCACACACACACACACTATATATATATATATATATATATATATATACAGAGACAAGCTGCGATATTACGTTATGCCAAATAGACAATGGTTTGATCAACGCTTATTCCAGTGTCCTGACCTCTAGTGGAAAAAAACACTACATCAAAGCTATATTCTATTTATGAGAACACCAGAGAACGATTTCATATAGATAATTTTATAACAGCAAAAGTGGTGTCTTAATTTAACATGAGAGTTGTTATATTAGAGTTAAGATTCTGGATTACCTACAGTCCTATTTATAATTAGCTCTTTTTTCACTAGAGGTCAGGCCAGTAGAATAACCGTTAATCAAATCATTGTGTCTTTGGCATACTGTGTGAAATGTAATGTAGTTTGTCTGTGTGTGTGTGTGTGTGTGTGTGTGTGTGTGTGTGTGTGTGTGTGTGTGTGTGTGTGTGTGTGTGTGTGTGTGTGTGTGTGTGTGTGTGTGTGTGTGTGTGTGTGTGTGTGTGTGTGTGTGTGTGTGTACTCCAGATGATGACCTTACATGAAGGTAGAAACGTCGGGGAATTAATATGTTAATTATCTTAAAATTAAGATAATTAAAATATCCATAATTTGTCTGAAAAGCAAACAAATAAAGTTCCTTGAATTTCATTTATAGCTAAAACAAATATGGAGTTATTTTAGTAATCTGAAGAAAAAACGGCGTTTTTTCTTCAATTATGACCTTACAAATCAGAGTGAGTTTAGTTTTCATTCTACATATAAAAACACCTTTTTTATTTTTATGGGTGTTAATTTGAGTTCGTCAGAATTATCTAAAAACGTTGTTCTATTTAAAAAAAAATCAATAGTTCTCAAATTAACTTATGACTTTTGAATTTCCAGTGCTTTCAAGACGTAGTTATTAAAGCACCTTTTGTATTCAAGTTTTAGATAAAATTCTTGCTGCATCTAATAGTAAAAAAAAATGAAAATATTTCAATTAGTTTATCTGCTAATACAAGATTTTTTTTCATATCCGAAACAAAGGCAGTTCCGTTTCTTCCACGCCTTTGAAAACGAACCAAACGGTAAAAGAACTACAGGTGTAGTTTTAGAATATTGCAAACCACGATCTCATAATCATAAGTGCAAGCGCTTATATTAATGTTTGCTTAAGGCTTTTACTTAAAAAAAACTCTTAAAAAATGCCAACTTCAGTTCTAAGGTACTACATAAAGGAATTTCATCTCCGATTTAATGAAAGTGCTCCCAACTTTCTTCATAACAACACCCTCAAACATGCCCCCTCCTTCTCTTCTGAAATTCTTCGATCTCTATTCTCGTGCAGTGCACGGAAATTAAAGTTCTCCAGTTAAATGAAGACCTGAGAAGCGAAGAAAAATAGACATCGGTACACAAACTGTGACTTCTACAACAAAGTTTCTCTTATCGATCAAATGTTTGAGTGAAATGATGGGAAGGCTGTACTACGATATAACCTATTGGATCAATATTTAATATTATTGTGAATTTCGGGACGGATATTGCTTTCGTAAATGGATCGGATTTGGCGGAGAACGGTAAAAAAAAAAGAAATATTGGTCGAAGGAAAATTTCCTAAATCTTTTAGTTCTTCCGACCGCAAGCAGTACGTGAGAAGAGATGGAAGGCGTTTTAGAAATGAAATTGTAAATGAGACGCTATTGTATTCCGGGATAGTGAACGCCCCCTATGAGTTCCGTTTATGGAGATTTTTATGATATCATTCCGAAAACACTCCTCATATTAAAGATCTTGGGTTACTTCTTATGGCCTCGAAGGCGAGTGGAAAAATTTCCACAAAACCTTCGCTTTCGAAGCTTTCAAAGTGCTTATTGGTAACCTGAATCCGAAATCTCTTATTAACTTCGCATCCAAGTTGGTATAAGCGTCTGATCCGATCGTCTTTTTTTCCCTAATATAACAGCTCAGATTTTTTTTTTAATCCATCCGAGGAAGTTGACAGTACTTTAATATCCTGTCGTCTTTGAGTCGGTTAACTAGGGTTGGTGTATTTGTTAAAGGCGACGCCATAAGGCGTTCAAATACTTGGGCGTAAGGTCGTTTCCAGACGATGGTTGATAACTAATTTTCGCGCTTAAAGTAATACAAATTAACGTTATTCTGACTGCCGGGTGTTTATAAATGCCAATCTAAATGGGAAAAAAATTATATTTTCCTTAGCTGGGAACGCCGAGCCAACCAAAATTCTGATTTTGTTTGCAGAATTTCAAAGCAAGCATGACTTGTAATCATCAGTTTAGAACCACGTTAGAACTTAACAGTCCCGAATCGTGTTGTTTCTCACTTATCGGTAATCATACATATTTTAGTTATTTTATCCGTTTTAGGGGTTAATAATGATTAAAAAATGAAAATTTTTTGTACAAAAATTGGGAATCTTAAGAAGAGTAGGTGATGATTTTTTTTTTTGGTAATTGCAGCTAATGTTCTCTAGCTGCCAGGGTTAAGTGATATAGAATGACATCGTAATAGTAACAAGCATAAAACAGAGACTTTTAGCAGTCGGAGATAAAGATATTCTTTTTTTCATTTTGTATGATGATTCAACGGCTGTGCGCCCCTTTTACGGGGAGGTACGGCACCATCTAACCCCCCCCCCCTATTTTTATCCGGGATCGGGACGGCATAGCTGACGAATCAGGCTTCAGGGACCGTTTTAAGTATTCCTGACAACAATCCGTGTGTGCGTGTGCACACGGATTGTTGTCAGGAATCGGTTTACCTGTTCTGGGGGACGAAAAACCCGAGTTTCCGGGTGAAAAAACCCCTACCTCCTTATGAGACCGGCAACCTCACCTTTCGTCGAAAATGACCAGATAAAGGTTCCTCACGTCACGGACGGGAATCGAACGCAGGTCTTTCCTACCAAATGGCTTCGTCTATACCTGCGGAGGTTCAAAATGCTCTTTGTAAGAGAAGATTAAAAGTATAAAATAAACAAGGTGCCAGTTTGTCTCCTATATAGCCAAGAAATGTTCAATAAACGTAGTGGACCATTCCACCATGTAAGTGAATTATATAAAGCCTACGCTGACGCCATTTTGAACCAAATGTCCTTGGACAAAATTTAATCAACATTTAAAAAATGACTTAAAACAGCAAGTTTAATTTAATTATTGAGTAAAGTACTAACATTACGGTTAGTAAATTATTAGAAATTATTATACGATTTTATTCTGAGATTAAGAGGAAGGTTATTGTTGAATGAATTTATATGGAATAAGAGAGAAATTATCCAAAACACCAAACTAGCAATAACGAAACAGTGTTCAAACCAGTTTTAGCCTATGAATCTCACTGCTGGGTTAGAAATAAAACACTTGATCAAAATCTGGAGACTTCTAATATGAGAGTTCTAAGAAAGATTAGGGAAAATGAACAGAAAGAATCAATTGCAGAATTATATTAAAAATGAAGATATTATAAAGGTATTTGACATTATTACATTCAAGAATGTGTAAGCAGAGCTAATCTAAGGTCGTATAGCCACTTAAATCAAATGGGCGAGGAAAGATTAGCAAAACAGGTGTTTGATGGTAGGGAAGAGAAGACCCAGAGGAAGAGCAAGGTGGAGGTGGATTGATTCAGTCAGTTAGAAGAACGAAATGTTAGATATGATAATATTGGAGTGCTCACAAGTAATACATTGATTTGGAGGAAAATTGTTGACAGGAGATTAATAATAATATAAACATGATCATGTAACACTCTCATAGTTCCTGATATTTATAATCCTTGAGTACACAAAAATCTTCACTTTCATTTTTAAAGATAATGCGTGAATTTTTCAAACATTTTTCGATATATTTGATAAAAAGTATATGTGCGTGTTTTTGAATTCTTGTGCAGGAGTTTAGAGTAAATAAATTAAGATTGTTATATCTACAAATAATTTCGAATCCTTAATTTTGATGGCAGCAGTTAATTATTCAAGTTAAAAAAAAGAAAAAGGAAACGAAAAACGCGCTGAGATTACTTAGCTTTAATAAACGAAAATCGTGACTCAAAAGTATTCTTGTTTATGATATCGTGTTAATTTTAATTCCTTAATTTAAGTTAAGGAACTCATTGTCACGTTGCATAAAAGTCAAATTTTAGAGTTTTGAATGTTGAGCGTGTTCAGTATGCAATATAAAATTAAAACTATTTTTAATATCGTCAAATGCATCGAAAACTAAAACGGATTTGAAAATAGATCGAATAATACAAAGGATGAATTATCGAAATTTCATCGAGTCAGTTTTGCTCTCAAAGAACTGTAGATAAGTCAGCTATGGCCGGGAAGTATCATTTTTGTTAAAAAATAATTCTTTGTTCATCTGCTCCGCAACTTTCTTTTCCAAATCTCACTTCGTTAAATTCGTGTGTACTTTTCATCCGATAAGCGGGACAGATTCACTGCTGGCTAACCTCGCTAATAATCCGTGCCTCGTGTTCATCCTCAGTCTATAGATTAGCGAACTCTTATTATTTGGTCGAAAAACTTTTGACCGCTTTCCACTATTTAATCCGTGTTTGAAAAGCGCAATTTCATATCTCTATGGTCATTTTCCTGTTGACTTGACTAATCTGCTAGCGCAGAAAAAGAGTAGTTAGTAAGTCTAAATCGAACCAAATAATCTTCTAGTCAAGATTTCAAGGTTACTCTCACTTTTATTTTAATTTTCTTTCTGTATTCTTGAGAACGACTGCGTGTACTCTTCATTCATTGTCGAAATTTTTTGGGAAAAAACATCTGACAACATAAGATTTGTTGTTCCCACAAGTTATTCAACGCTAAAAGGCAACAACTGATACTGAATCTGTCTGCGTTCCACATGGGGACTGTGGAGTGTCAGAGAACTGAGCAGTGCATGCAACAATAATGATTTCATATACAAGGATAAAATTCAATTAAAGAATTTGCAGAATTATACATAAATATTGTTACTATTGCTTTAAATAATTCACATAACTTAAATTAACAACAATTATCTGATAATTATTTTAAATTAATCAACATAGCATAACTGCAGTGCGTCACAATTTACTGCCTATCTAATCGCGTGAAAGAACCACGCGTTTTCCTCTTTTGCCTCATTGATGACGTAATAAATTATTTATTTATTTGTTTGTTGAATTACACGAAACAATTTAATGTTTCTTTTAAAAATATGCATTTGATTTGTTTAAGAATATCTTTTTGATATTTGTGATTTATGCAACAACTATTCTTATTCTCCATATTTTTGCTATAATTTATAGCAGAGACTAGAGACAGGAAACAAAGAAATATTTCATCTGAATAATTTACTTTTTTTACCTATGTATTATGAGAAGATGCAGTCAAGTCTAAATAATACCAGGAAACAAGCTGCTGCATTCATTTGAAGTGCTTATATGTGGCTTTATGTCAGACTGCTAGCGAGGTCATTAAAATGGTTACCGGTGTTTTACAATTGTCACATGAAAGGGGGGGGAGGGTACGAATGCGTACAATAACGTTGATCTAGCTGTTTTATATTCCAACAACAATTGGCCGTTTCTCTTTCCAAGAAAGATCAGGCGTGGTTGACAGGCTTTCTCCTTTAACCTGTACTAATGTTTGTTTTATCCCAGTCTGTCAAATTACTGTGACAAAGAACCAAGCCAGAGCTCTGTAATGGGACGTTCAGAGGAAGTGATAAATAGGGATGGATTAGTTCCTGCAAATGCTGGCCGTTAACAAAGGGACGGTAATGTCCTGGTATTTCTTGTCTACATGGGCGGAAAAACGAATAAAGGCACCTGTCTGTAATGTACGCAATACTTCACTGTGATTGTGTGTGTGTGTGTGTGTGTGTGTGTGTGTGTAAATAATATGCTTTGTATTGCGACTCTAGGCAACAGTGCTCTTCTAGCAGTAATTTGTCTTAGTGCAGCTGATGTATCTCCTTTTTCTTTCAATGAGTTCAACCGCCATGTAATTGCTATCAGTAATAACTTTATTCCTGTGTGTGTGTGTGTGTGTGTGTGTGTGCGCGCGCGCTTCCCACCCTTGTTTTCTTTTCTTTTCTCATTCCGGTACCATTAAATAGAATAAACAGACATTGTGTATCATTTAAATGTGTAAGATAGGAAACCGTTCTTCTCTGTTTGTTATGTAAAGATATCGTGGCCAATCAATTAAGAAAACATTTTTGCTTTACATTTCCTAACTACTTGTCCTTTCTGGCTGCATTAAGTGGAATTTCATTGGCGAATCCTTTGCGTTTCATGAGATTATGCACATATCATTATAGCCATCAGTGTTAATACCGTCGTTCTGAAATTTGCGTAATCCTTTAATACTTTAGTCAATACTGCATTGCAGATCGGTAGTTTTACCATTATTATTTCTGGATATATTAAGAAAAGGTCAGCCGTCTGCATCCATCTTTTCATCAAAGTCGTCTGTTGAAGCCATGGACATTAAGAAACTATTTAATGTAGATTACACAAGCCAAACTCAACTGCTCTGTTAAGGTACACATAATACTCGCAAGGAATAACGTTCGTCAATGCTTTCAACTTGTAGACAAGAAAGGTTGAACAACCTCAACAGAACTCCAGTTAGGCTAGAAAAATAACAACTATGACACACTGAATTTATTGTAGAGCCAGAGATTCGTAGGATTATTCTCCATGAAACTGTAAATAAGTATAATTATTGACAAAGAAAAACCTGGATTTTTTAGAGAGACAGGAGGAGTGTTTATTTTGACTAGAATTACAAATGAATCCACTAAGACAATGAGGATAACGTATTATATTTGTTAATAGAGTGGTGTTCTCCGTCTGATTTACCTCTTTTTGTAAGATGGAAAAACCCAAAACTTTCTGGAAGGAAACTCTCTAAAGACAGCAATTGCAAGTTCACACGGTTTTTTCTTCGGCTGGACAAGACCTTGGTTCGAATCCCGAAGAGGATGCAAGGAGATTCGTTATAAGAATTTTTCAAATGAAGGTTAGTTGGCTAGTCTCGCATGAAGGTAACAGATGCCCTATTTTGAGGAGGCGAGAGAGGGGGGTTTAGATAGCCTTTTATATGTCAATCGCAACCGATTCTCTACTTGATTTAAATATATGATCTATATTTAACTTCATTTTTTATTCCTCATTTTATGACCATCTTGGAAATATGACATTGATTTCAACTAGATTTTTCCCTTTTTTGATTATAGTATTGTACGAGCTAATCAAGTATGCATATATACGGTTTTCCAGACATTATAGAACAGTTTTATTATTATTATTTGTTTTGGCTTCCTAACTTTTGTACACATTAAGTTTCATGACTGGTAAGTACTCTTTAGATTAGGGTATTATGGTAGTGACCTTGATTCAACATTACTAAATGTCTCAGCAGCTTTCGTGTAATTCAGAATATTAGGCACAAAAGTTTAGTAAATATAGGTCTTTACACTATTCGTATTCATGCAGATTTACAGTAGTTAGAACTACTCTAAATATACAATATCGTACCAGTATTTTCAATTATTCTAAGAGTTAATTCTTCTCTGCATCTACAGTAATTCCTCACAAAACTGACGATTTGCATAATACGGTACTGCAAATTATATAGTCATATAACCAACGCATAATAGGAAGCAGTACTTCATTTTGAAAGAGTCCATCATCACCTGATACAGCATCTCGCACAACAGGCATAATTTTTTCCGAAGTATTTTTTCATCTTCAAAGAAGAGTACTCAAAATGATAATAATCTAATCATGATGTGCACATAATTGGAATACATTTTGGAATATGCTTCCAAAATGTCCCTATTTCGTTCTTATTGAATTTATGGAAGCAATTGTAACCTGAATTAAGGCTGAAGTCTTCTAGCAAAACTAAGTGTGCATTTAAAAAATATCTGAAATCAAAGAAAAGTTCAAAATCTTGTCAATGTTTCTTATGTGTTCCGTAATTCTTTTTATTATGAAACTTCAGACCTTTTCTAAATTTACAACTGAATATCTTCATATTAACTCATCAATGGACTTATCTTGCATTATGACTCGCTTTGATTCAAATAGTTATTTGGTAGAAAAATTGACAATAAGCGAATGCAATCTTATTGAAATGAGCTTCTGTTTTAGTATTCTGACCATTTATTAACTGGATAACTACAATAAGAGGACTACACTGACACACGTAAAATGAATTGGACCCTGTTGGTATAATAAAAATACATTCGCATCCACCTTAACCAGAATAAAGAAAATAAATAAAAGAATAAAACCAGGCCAATCTTAAAATCGTGAAATTTGGAGGAGTTTACAGCCCTACTGACAGGCAAAAGATTAACAATCCAAGAATGATGAAAGCCACGAAAAACCTTAGCAAGCAAGTGTGCGTGCATGTTATACTTGCTCGACGGATATGTATTTCCACTATCGTCCTTTCCTATCGAAATGTAAATTAAGAACATGGGAAATAGCGCTGTTGGCTTGGTGCCCATCAGTTGCTTGTATCAAAGTAAAGGAAGAAACCACAAAGATCCTATTAACTCCAGACGTTGGTAAATTCGTTCTTTTTTTTCGAAAAAAAAATATTTTATTCAAGGAACGAAATTTTACAGGAGAAAGTGACTATTCTACACTTTCCTTTTTTAAAGAGATCTTCGTGGAGAAATTTATTTCCCCAGGGAAGAAGTGGCCATTATAATACCCGAATTAACGTAGGTTGCACGTGTTCTAAGAATGTGCGTTTAAGTCTGGCAGAGCAATTTAGAGTCAGTTTTCCTTTCTTTGTTTATGTTAAATGCTTTGTTGTTTATACACGAAAAATGTGTTTCTTCACGGTGTTCCGGATTTGCTGGAATTATTCGGAAAAGTTAAGGTTATGAGGCTAAGGTAATGTGTCTGTTAATTGGGTTTTATCTTTAAGTAGTTCATGTGGTTTGCAGTGCGGAAAAAATCTACAGGAGTAACTTTTCCTAGAAACCTAGATGGAAATCGAACTCGATTCTCTTCAGTCGAAAGTCAAATGCTGTTTCGCCATTGTGAGTTCGCTGTATTTCGCATTAAAATATTTTGTCCGGCACTTCTTCAAGATTAGTTGCAATGTAAAAGATATCTATCTAGCCCTGCATTTATTCGAGAATAAAATGTGTTATTATTTTATTTCTCGACGTCAATGTATACTTAGAGTTGTCTCTCCCCTTCCTGCGTCTTCCTTTGTCTTCATTTCACTCTAATTAGTGGTGTCGAAGTTCATTAATATTTATTCTAACCAACAAAACTTTTGTTTATGACTTGTGACACAATTTAACTTGAAGTCAGATTTACAATTCTCAAGACATCAATGTGAAGAAAAAGGAAAAACGAAGTGTACCTTTAAATAAACCAACACTTCATTGTGTGTTGATTTTCTTTTGTGTTTGGAACAATCCACATTCCTCCAATTTAGCCTTAGTTGTACTTTATCTAAACAACACTAAGGAATTCAAGGAAGATAAATATATTTTAAATATTACCACCTGCACGCATATTTATGCAGTAGGAAGTTGTACATTGAGTTATAGAGTAAAATATCAATGACAAGAAATTATATCGTTGTTTTAATCTTTAACCCAAGCTCATGCAAATCACGGTTTGCACGTGAAGTATCTTCATGACAAGCCTACTTCCATATAGAGGCTGTTGCCTTCACATTATATGCCTCCTAATGCAAACCACCCTTCTTTCAGTATATACTGAAATATGAAATATGAAATATATGCATTATGGAAGAGGTATATGACTTCTGCACTGATTTAATGTTGTTACTGTTTTGGGCCTGGCTTCCACCAGTAAGCCCTCGTAAAGGTCTTTTAACTATGCAAACTGTGGTTTCTATGCGCTTGGGTAAAGGATTACAACAAGATAAATTTTCTTGTCTATTATAATTTACAATATTTATGCAGCGTTTTATATAAGGAGGTATGTTCGGCATTTGAAATTTATGGGAGAATTTTCTTCATTTATGGTGCGTTAGCTTTTGGTTCCTTGGTGGACAACGTTGCTATCGTATTCATGTTATGAGTGCAATCTAAACGTTTCTTGAATTTATTTATAAACAATCTTACTCGTCAACAGACTCTTCAATGATGCCCTTCAAAGCAGTTTCTCCATTATTAATGAATCCCCTTCACTAGTCCTTCCATATCTGAAAACAGTGATGAAACTACGCCCGAGGGGGCCCTTCATTCTGAATCACCTGCCATTCACTGTGAATCTTTACGACGTTATTAAACAAGACCCCCTTTTCATCCAATGTTTATTTCAGAAGTAAAACAAAACACCACAACGAAAACTTTGAGGATGTCAAAACCTGCGGGGAGATAGGATAGTGAGCGTAGGGGTATTGCGCTAAGAAGAAATCTCTGCCAGGATCTTCCCATAGCTGCAAGATGTTTATTCAGAATAACAAATCAACAATAGCTTTTTTTTAATTTAAATGAATGAAACTTCCGTTACCAGTACAACGTGGTTTTCCATTTGGGCTGTTCACGTACAATCAGAAGTATTCCGCATTGGTTTCCTTTCCAATCCATAAATTTTTCTGCCTCTCAAAATTCTGGTTAAAAAGTACAAGCAGCGTGATAAACGAAATACCAAAGATTTTTTTTTTTTTTGGCTAGATGAGTGAAGCAAAAATGCTTTTCATATTCCCCGTTATCTGTAAAGAAAATGTATGGATAGCGCTATTAAAGCTGTGATCATGGCAGGAGGATAACAGCAACAGCCGAGCATCAGTTAAAACTTCATTGGCTACAGCATTGCTATCCATTACCCTCCCTGGGTGCCCATTTTAGTCGCCTCGTACCACATGCATGGGCTACAGCGAGGCTAGTGTTATCGCTGCCACCACACTGGGTGAAACACCAAAGAAATCAATTAAGCAACATCATATTGTCCATTATATAAATAAGAAAATGATGTTTAATATTATCATTCTCTTGTCTTTTGACCAGACAATTCTAAAGTGAATTTGATTTTGTTATGAACCGAGTTGATTTTATTTAGGAACACATGTAAGCTTTTTATTTTATCTTTCCAAATGATAAAAACATCATCTACGTATCTCCACCAGACTGATGGTTTTGGAACAATGTTGGTTAGAAGAAGTTCCACTTCGTCCTATAGTTGATGACAGATCCTCCCCTACATATTTACTAGCCAAACACCTTGACAACCTACTAAAAGGAAAAATCAGACAATCAGAGTCTTATTTAAGGAACTCTCAACACTTTGTTGAGAAACGCAAGAACGTCAAGCTATCAAAAACTGACATCAGCATAGGGCGAAGTATAACTTCTTCTTTATGCACTTTGGGTGCACCATAAAGGCAAAGTGTTATAGGATGTGAAGATTTTAGTTTTCTTTTTAACTCTTCAGGCCAACAATTTTAGACAAATGTAGACAATTTTCAATCATCACCAAGTTCATAATCGTCAAAGGACATATTCAGTCTAAAGAAGCAAAAAGGATCTACCAAAAAACTTCATTTGCCCTACTTAGGGAAAGGATCGAGCACATCAGGTACGAATTAAACGTTATTGATCTTAAATGCCGGAATATTTTTGATGATATTTCCAACAGTTTAGACTACTCAACGTGGAACATTATAGACCACATGATACAAAATAGTTACGAAAAAACTTTTCAGTCTAGCAAAGTTACTAAAATAAAAACATTTGAAGAACTTTATAAGAAAAAATACAATTCTAATTGTCTCCCAGACGATAAAGTGATTTTTAACATGTCAGATTGCTGCCTTTCTAAACAAGAATCCGTTATTTTAAAGAAAGGTTTCAACTTTTCAATTGCTCCTAGCCACATAGCAAAAATGGACTTCATTTGTGGTATAGAAAAAGGTCTTTATCCTCTCCCGGAGGCTATAGCTAATGTTATTAGATTCCAAAGCACAATCATCCTTGCCACAGCAAAACCACCCAAACTAAATACCACTCCTTATGATAGAAAGGCTATTCGGAACTTACAAAGGAACAAAGATATAATAATTACTAAAGCGGACGAAGGGAACTGCACAGTCATCTTGAACTCCAGAGATTATATTAGTAAGATCAGCAATTTACTTTCGGACCGTTCCACATACAAAATACTTAACAAAGATCCAACCATGACTAACCATAACGAGACAAACCTTCTGATTCGTAATATGAATAGTTGGCCTGAAGAGTTAAAAAGAAAACTAAAATCTTCACATCCAATAAACCTCGCCTTTATGGTGCACCCAAAGTGCATAAAGAAGAAGTTCCACTTCGTCCTATAGTTGATGGCAGATCTTCTCCCACATATTTACTAGCCAAACACCTTGCCAACCTACTAAAAGGAAAAATCAGACAATCGGAGTCTTATTTAAGGAACTCTCAACACTTTGTTGAGAAACTCAAGAACGTTAAACTATCAAAAACAGACATAATGGGCAGTCTGGATGTGGTCTCCTTATTCACGAACGTTCCAGTTGAGGAGGTCATAGACATTACGAAAGATCTCTTTCCTAGGGATATCACACAACTTTTCCAACACTGCCTGAATTCTAATTTCTTTAAAGTCAACAACATCGTTTATCAACAATTGGAAGGTCTAGCCATGGGCAGTCCCCTGTCACCACCATGTGCGGACTTGTTAATGGAGAAATTAGAAAAGGAAATTCTAACCAACATTGTTCCAAAACCATCAGTCTGGTGGAGATACGTAGATGATGTTTTTATCATTCGGAAAGATAACATAGAAAGCTTACATGTGTTCCTAAATTAAATCAACTCGGTTCATAACAAAATCAAATTCACTTTAGAATTGGAAAACAATCAACAACTTCCTTTTTTAAGAAAATGGTGTATTAGTATATTAATAAAATACTCAAGAAAATAATCATCGGTTCGGTCTTCTAAATCATAAAGTAAATCAAACTTAATAATATATTATATTATTTTAACCTTTTTTGTTTACGAGAAAATCAAAATTTTCCGGCGAGGTCTTCAGTATTGGCGACTTATATAACAGATGCTATTAACATTGCTGATGCAATCTGATGTGAAGTCAACTATCTCTACTAATAGCAAACTCGAATGGTCCTGCAATGGTCAAGGACATCTAGTAACCATTCGCTCTACTACTCACATCAATGCTAGTAACCGTGTGGTTCTTTTGCATTCAATACTAGAAACGTTTTTAATTCGCTTGTCATAAAAAATGGCAGTAATGGTAATGAGAGTTTTATAAATACAAACCTATTTTATCTTCCTTTGCTCTACTATCTGCATAAATGACATGGTCTTGTGTGTTGGATGGCTAATCGGATAGCAGCTAACTTCGCAGATAACAGCCTGCAAATTTGGCCTCAGTGCACTCCAACCAACAGGACGTTATTTTCTCCCGTTGGTTGAAGTTCTATACTGTCAACATTAATAAGTTACAGGTTGCTAATAATAATAAAGATATATTGTTTGCTAACTTCATAATTCTCAGTTTTACTGTCATCTATGTTTCTGAAATGCTTATCTGAGACACATAATTAAAATATATGAACTATTTAGTTTATTATTGATTAAATAAAGGAATTACTAATATTTAAGGATGGGCTGAATCCTACAACGGGTTTGGGACAAGCCGTGTATATACCAAACTAGTTTTCCTATGATCACATCAATGGAATGATGTTAATTAGATATTATGAATTTTTTTAAAGCTTTCTAATTAATGCGAGTTTACAAACATCATTAATTAGGAAGCTTTTAATTTAAAACTTTTCTTTTAAACAATTCACTTTTTGCATTGTGAATATGATCCACTAAACCTTTATAATCATGTGGTCATTACTTCGTGTTTCTTTATCGGACTGCTTTCAGTGCGTCTTTCTGTTGGTAACTTCTCTGATCATATTGACATGGTCATATTGACACTATTTTAATTACCAGACAAGCATATCAACCTACGCATTTTGATGCTTCTATAACGCAGCCGAAAGAATACAACTTTGGTCCTCATCCCATCAAAAGTTTCGAAGATTGTTGCACAGGTGAATCTGAAAACTAGGAAGTCTGAGGTAGATTTTTTAATCTATTGAATCAGGCAAACTTCTAGATGAAAACAATCCCACTCCACTCCAAAAAACTCCACTCCACTCGTGACCTTAGATGCTTGTGTGTATACAGTAAAATACAATACATACTAAGTCCTGTTTTTGAAAACAGACAAAGGAAGTTTCTTTTCTCCTTCCCCCATTTTTTGGGGGGGGAGATTTAAAAGAGGTACGAATTTACGAGTTAAACTGGCTGAAAATCAGCTGTATTTATAGATTAATAAGTGAGCATTCCTTCCAGAAGAAATGTCGGTAGCAAGTGTTTGAGAAGTAATTTTCATTAGCTACCGCTTAAGTCGTGACGGTGTGTGTGTGTAGTGTCTACCTAGCGACACGTCAAGTACATGGCTGCTTACTTAATATGTCACACCCGACACATTTCCTCCCGTCTGTGGGCTGGTGTTAAACAAATTTACTCAGCGTTGCCGTAGCCTGACTTCAGCTGTCTTAACGTTTTATGAGCAACCCGCTCGTAATCGTATTCGGCAGAAGTTAAACACGTGCTTCTGACACGTGATGAATGGCGCTGCTTAATTTAATGACAGTGAAAGGTCGAGGGCGCCACTAGGCTGACAGGTAATCCAGTTTTCGGTAACGTTTACACCGTTTTGTAACCTTTTAACTCATTCGTGCTGAACCCTGGCTGAGAAACAAAGTTAGCAGGAACTTCGGTTGTCATCATGAGCAGCCGATGTCGGCCTGGTATCCGGTTAAAAAGTCCTTTAGCCTAGCTCGTGACAACTTCGCTTCGGAAGCGTATGCGAACATCATCAGAGCTGACACTTATCCTGATGAGATGTGGACATTTACAGGAAGATTAGCAATTCCTTAACATACGACTTAACAGCAATGCTAAATACTTACAGAATGCTTACTTCGATTAGTTTTTCTTGATATCTCGTGAGGATATCCTGAACACAATATCGCTGTCAGTACGTGGCCGAGAGGCTTCTCTCTGACAACTGCTAGTTTAAAGCAGTTTTTAAACCGTTCTTTAAACTTAACTGAGAATTCAAATTTTTATTTTCAAAATACTGAAAATCATTGTTTACTTTTTGAATAATATTTTATCCTTTATGGATAATTAAATATGATATTTATGCTATTAATCCTAACCATGAAAAGGTTGTTAACATACAATGTATTAGTAGTGTGGTTGAGGCTTCCGCTAAGCGTGATCGGTGGTTTCACACCGTACGATGACCTCATCAATACAATCACAATACGTTCAGAGAAAATATACGTAAAAGATACTTTTTAAATTCAATAAAATATTTAAAATTTTAGAATAATAAAACAGAATGGAATATGATTTGTTTTCTTTACTGAAAATGCTACTGGTCACTTCTCTTTTCGAGAAATGGTTGCCAAAAATTTAGCATTTCACAATTCATTATATCCAGTTAATTACTCTGTTCATTGTACTGCTAATAAGCAGTATTCCGTTCAGAAGTTTTACACCGCACAATTTTGGACAAAACATCACTTAGGAGGAATTTTTTAATTAATTTGTATCAAAACAAAATGCTCATTACAGTTTATCTTCAGCGATAAAATTACTTTCTCACTTGACCAGCTGTAATGCCAGCTATATACGAATGTGATACGGTAATGCTTTCGCCTCGGAATTATCTTATGCGTGCACTTGCGTCTCAGCATCGCCTCAAGACAAGAATAAAACGATGGATTTATTATTGAAAGTAGGTTTATTCTTCCGGTGTAAATAAGTGATAAACTGTAATTCACCATGTAAGAGAGTTGGTCCAGAACGAAACAGCATGATCAACCTAAACAAAGAGAGAGAGAGAGAATATGAGATCGCTTAAGCTATTCAGCAAAACAATGTAGAGAGAAAAGTGTTTGCGGCAATATAAAATTAAGTCGTCCATCATAATTTCATCTCGTTGGTACCCAGGCCTGCATCCTCTTCCTCCTCCTTGATGAGTAAGAAAAAACATTTGTATCAAATCCCTTTTCACGTGCCTAGTAACAACCCACGAGGATTTTGTACGATACGTGACCCCGCTTGCAAAGGGAAGCTTACCTGTCTTTCACATCTTCGAAACGCAATGCTTGCAGAAATCCAGCCCGTTAAAGTGGAAAGTTCTGCTCTTGTGGTCACAAGTACGCACGTGATTCACTCGAAAGGAAGGGGCAGGGGGGTGGACAAGGGCCAAAAGGAAAACAGAACATCCACATGCGCAGCTTAATGCACTGTGCGATTAAACCAGAGCTTTGATTGGACGCTTTGTTTTCATTGTGATTTACTTTCTTTGTAAATTAAAGCCCTTAGAAATTTATTAATTATATTTTACGTTAATTTTATAAATTTAAATTAAATTATATAGAGCATATACTATTTTCTTAAACATCTTTTTGCATTTTTATAAGATAACTTAGTATACCTTAAACACCATAAATTTTTCGCTTAGATAGCTATTAAATAATGACCAAGGATGAGATAGCAGTAAAGTTTATTTATCCGGTAAGTTGGAGGATTGGTGCAAAATAAGTTTTAGTTTATTAGGGTTATTTAGTGTTATAATGCACAATTCTACTTATTATATTATAGCATTATACCTTAATGTAAAGCAATTGAACTATTTTGGGCAGAAGTGCTATCGAATCAATTGTATTTTTTAGCCTCTTGCTCTGTTTATTATTCAACCAATTGAATTTCATTGTAATGCATAATTTTAACATAGAAATTCTGGTTATTCCTTTTAACGACTTTTCAAATGAAGGTGAGTTAGCTGTCTCATCCTGAGGTGATAGGGATTTTGAAATAAACATTTCGAAATTAGCGAAATTAACAAACAGACTACACTGGCCTCATAGTCTTGCTTGCTTCGGCAGTAACCCTAAATAATATATCTTGAAACTTTTTTCTCCTAAAATCCCTCTATAGTCAAAGACATATTCCTAATATATATTAAATATGCAAAACTGAATTAATTTTCTGTCGACATTCAAGCTCCTTTCACTGCTCCGTCTGGTATCAAAAACGAATATAATCTTCATTACTCTGTACAGTGTTATTTTTATTTATTTACTAGTAGTAAAAATAAGCAATCGAAATAAAAATGGGTGGTCAAGTATATTCTGCAAATTTCGTCAAACAGGAAAATCATAAAAAATCGGTGGTCATACATGTTTAATGATGTAAACAAAACATTTATTTATATTTATTATATTTGAGTTTCAGATAAATTTTCCCAGCCATGCAGTTAGGCTGGGAAAATGCTCTCCTGCCAACAGCTTGTGGGTTTGAATCCACATTAACGTTTAAACTGTCCTTAAGGTATGAGACCAGTGTCCCACTTATTGAAGGTGTGAAG
The DNA here is from genome assembly GCF_054136105.1 of Typopeltis vanoorti. Lineage (NCBI taxonomy): Eukaryota > Metazoa > Arthropoda > Arachnida > Uropygi > Thelyphonidae > Typopeltis > Typopeltis vanoorti. The sequence continues at coordinate 150,606,945 of NC_143551.1, forward strand.
TGGCTTGATAAAACTGCATGTTTGTTGTCCAGAGCAAGGTTTTCCAAACTATGTAAAAATAAATAAAAATACCAAAATTAAAAATTGATAAATAAATAGTAAAAAAAAATATTTAGCTCGCCCATGGTAAAAATGCAGTATTCAGAAAATTTTTCATTAAAAATATATATATATATACTTTTTTTTCTAAAAATACTGCATAAAGTTTTTTATGCAGTAGTTTTAAAGTTTTCAGGAAACCCTTTCATGGGAAGGAGTTACGTAAAAAATGGTATTTTCGTGGACCTATGCTTTTACCAATACTATATTGTTATATTCATTTATCATTGTGGTAGCTTCAATGATCATACTGTAGTCTCTGTAGCTGCCCTAACAGTCCCACAACTCAATGCGATCTCGCACAGTGAGTAAATAATATTTTTCTATATTTAGAAATCGAAATGCGTTCTGCATTTTCGCTTAAAATCTTTAAAAAAAGAGCTAGTTCTTATTCCCTAAGACTAGAAGTGTTTATTTTCTGGAATTTAGGATCTTTGTCTTCTCACGACATACAGAATAAATGCTACTTTTATTATGCGTTCACGGGGTGGAAGCAAAAAAAAAAAAGTAGAAGTTCTTTTTAAGACCACACTAAATCCATTTGCAACATCTGCGTGTTTCCTTCTACAGCGCAAATCCACCCCTTGCTTTTTCTATTTAACAGCGGCGCCGATTTCTTTTCAGAACTGAATCTGGTTTTCCTTCTTCCTTAAAATACAATTTTCGGAAGGATTTAGTTTGAAAAGGGAATATTTAAATAAACGTTTCTCACAACCGTAGAGGTTAAATCACATCCGCATTGTTCGATTTATTGGACTCTGAATTGTGATAGATACAGGAAAAAAAATTTAATTAAATAAATAAAAAATTATACTGCAACTTGTCAACAGTGTTTTAATTTAGTAATACAATTGCTACTGAAAAACAGTTGTATACCTATACGCGATGAAACTCTCTAACAATTTATGCTACAAACATTTGAATATTATACTATCGTAAGCTAGTTTTTATAAATAAAAATGTTCATTAGTTATAAAATAATTATGGATCTATAATATTATCAATAAATTTTACTTACATTGAGCAACTTTAGCAATCTGGCTTTATATTCTTGTACAATATTTTACATACCTGACAAAAGTTGAGATTACACCTTTAAAAGAGACACATGCCTTTTTCAACTTTGCAAATCATTTGGTCTGCTTGCGAATTAATTGCTCTACGATTCTTACGAATGTGGTTAACAAGTTTGTAACGCGCAGTATACAACTGTTTTTCAGTAGCAATTGTATTACTAAATTAAAACACTGTTGACAAGTTGCAATATAATTTTTTTTATTTATTTAATTTAAATTAAATATTCCCGTATCATGCCATACGAACAAACCGAAGACATTTTGCGCTGCATCAAAAATTATTCTTCTTAGTTTACAGAAATTAACTGAATAATTCCGTCGCTGCCACACATAAAATTATGTAGTCATTCCCTTAAATTCGTAATTGTTATGACGTGAAAGTTGCAAACGCAATTATACTGTTACACTTTATTGTGTCTGAATTGTTATAGTTTGGTGTTATTGTTCTGCATCGCAAAATCATTGGGAAAAAAAAGGGGGTGCAAATAATCCTAATATGACTATCGATGACACTGCATCAGCGATGCCAAATTGACTTTGTCTATTAATTGTCTGATAATGGTTATAAACAATTAATGAAACCGGCTTGACATTCCTGTCCTGCTTCCCCTAATGGCGAGTACCTTTTCAAGTCTGTAGATATGCGTGTGTGTTCACGGGGACGTTCTGCGTGTTTTTGTGGATGAAAAACCAAAGTTTAAGGTAGAAAATTCTCATACCCCGTATGAGACCGGTTAACTCACCGTCGATTGAAAAGTCCTGAAAGTTTCGTCCTAGATTCGAAACCAGCCAAAGCCCGCCATCGAAACCAACTAAACTTCCGAGTCTCAATAATTAATACAAAAATAAAAGAAAGAAAAGAAACTAAACCCTAAAAATTTAATGCGAAAGAAATTATACTTATTTAATATTATTTTTAAATCGATATACTTATATATCGATTTAAAATTTGTTTATTGTATTAATACGTTATTGATTTTATCATACAATAAATTAAAAAACCTTTTAACACCTAAAGAGAAGTTAAAATGTTTATTTCTTTTATTTATTTGTTTATTTATTTATTCATTTTTGTAAGTCTCGCTCATGAAAGGCTGAAACTGACAACTAGGGAGCCTAGTGCGTTACCTACTGATGCAGGTAAAATGTGATAACAATACATATAGCGGCCATTTTGTGTTCCTTTCTAATTCTAACTATCATTGTGTATGTAATCGTATACAACTTATGATGTTTTAAGAGTAACCGGTGAAAAATCCATGTTTTCATTAAACGATGAAAAAAAAAAGCCTGTTTACGCGCTAAACATGGAATACTGCAGAAATCGGCTAAATTAATACAAGAAAGGACCAGGAAGATATAACATATTATATGGAATTTAAAATGAGACATTATTCTTGATAAGTATGTTATATGTTTAGTGATTTAGGACATCTTGGAAGATCCATTTGGAGACACCTTCCCAATTCAGAACCCCTCAAATACCTAATTTCCTGTAGATATGCATTATATATATATATATATATATATATATATATATATATATATATATATATATATATATATATATATATATATATATATATATATATTTATTTATTTATATATATATATTTTTTGTTTAGCTTTATTACTAAAATATACAATACTAGATTTCTTGTTACTTATATATCGATTATTTTCATCACAAACTTTAAAATCATAAAATTATAGCCCAACTGGTTTCAAATATGTAGTTTGTAAGGTTAACATTAGGCATTTAGGCTTAAATTTTGCGTTTATATTTTGTGAAAACTTCTCTAGACATTAAACATTAATATTTATTAGCGAAAATATTTGATATCCGCATAAATAATATAGTGCAAACAGAGAAAAAAAAATAACCTGCCTAGCTGACAATTGCTTTGCAAAGAAGGATTTGTCCATGATCTTTACAATAAACCTGAGAAGCAACCGCTGTTGTTATGTATGAAAACTTTGTTGCGTAGAAATTCACGGTTCTCTGATTAACCTGACAGCTTTCGTTATCGGGTTTCATGTATAAATATAAGACACCATATGCTGCCATCATATCTGTCATCATCGGTCACCAATCCTTTCGTATAACAAAGTCCTTATGAAGTGCAATATCACACACTGTTGCAGTATGGATTTTAAACTACAGCGCTCTATCTTTTTGACAGCAATAACAACGCTTAGGTTTAGTTTGCACACTACTGAAGGATGAGATGTTTAAAGTTTCCATTCAACTACGCTGAAGTCTGCTTTTGCTCATTACTGAGACTTTAAGGGGAACCTTAAACCCAGACTGGTGCGTAGAAGTAATGCCTGTTTCTTTATTGTCGCATAAACAGTTTATGGAAATAATTCGGCTTACATGAAACTAGGGTTGTGTGTGGGTTTGATACTACTTTGAACAGAATTTTCCAAGAAAATTATTCTACTTATCTTTTTTATAAACTAATCAGATCAATAATTTTTTTAACAAAATACTATCTTAAATATTTCTTTTGATACGAACGAAACAGCATCTGTGAAAAATGAATAGTTAATTGGGTCCATATTTTCATCATGTAAATCCAGAGCTCTTACATGTAACGCTGGTGAAAGACGTACTCTTTGGTAGGAAATAACAAGGTCCACCCCCCCCCCCCCCTCCCTCCTAGGACTACAAAAACATTTATAAAGGCTTTTCGTTTACTAAAAGTGAGATGAAAGATGAGTTATCTATTTAAGATATCTCGTGTTTTTACTCCTGGTAAACATAATCTTAAAGAAAGAAAAAATCTGGAGTTAATAGATAAACTACATCCGACTAATGGTCTTCGTTGCTTTTTGTTAACTCTAAATGACTGTAGGCATCACATCAATCTGTAGCTTAAACATATATTCTTATAATCTTTTATATTAAGATAGTCATTTAATCTAAAATATTGTTAATTCATGAGTGATCAACTTACATTGAAACAATATAAGTTTGATATGCATCCATGTTCATCTTCCAGGCATTATATTCAAAACTTCAAATCCATACTAAGAGAAACAGCTCTAGTTCATTACACGTTTTTCATCAAAGTTTACTATTGGGTTGACCATGAGTTCCTAAGGTATCCACCACATTCACTCTCGCCAATCTAATCGAAAAATGAGGAAACGTCATTCTTGGCTGCATATTGCGGAGTTTCAACGCTCTATGGACTTATCACGGTGTTCCTCATACCATTGTAGTCTGTACTATTGTTTAGCATGGATGATATTTGGATTATCTGACTTTCTTCCGTAGAAATCGAGTCAGGTCAGCTCTCTAACTCGAACATCACAGGAAACTTTGAACTGTTAGATGATTTTTATAGGACTAAAGAAATTTCTGTAACATTTCTTTGGTCCGTTCATATTCATTTCTTTTTCTTTTCATAAGACTCTCTTATGTGTCTTATGAAAGACACATAAGAGAGTCTTATGAAAACTCTCTTTCATAAGAGAGTTTTCATAAGAAAACTCTTATGAAAGATATAAGATTGATCGTGTTGTCTACTATGGATCAGAGAGAGATATTTAAATTTTTTTTCACTTGATTATACTATAAATTAAAGATACCAAGAAATTATATTCTTGGTTTAGTTTATATCCAAGTGTAAGCAAATAAAGTTTGTATATAGAGGCTAATGACTTCACATCAATTGCCTTAATATCCCATAATGCAAAGCACTACTAATTTTCTAGTGTGTATAATACAAGGCATTATGGGAAAAGACACTACCCAGACCGATTTCGACCTTTATTGAGGTCTCATCAGTGGGAGCCAGACCAAGAAGTGAAACCAAGGTTGAAGTAATGCAGCGAAGATACATCACGCGTAAACTTTGTTTACTTACATTTGGATAAAGAAATTACCAATTTTGGCATCTTTAATTTATAGTGTTATCTACAGTTGATTTGAGTGATGAAACGTTTACTAATGTCACAAATGAATAGGCCACTGGACGGCACTAAAAGATAATTCCTCCTTCAAGGCTACGAGTTCTTCTCTACTCTCTTTTGAGAGAATACAAACGAAAAGTTGAATAGGAGTATATGTACTGTCCATTTGCTTATGATGCAAAATACGTCCCTTGAGAAGAAAATAATATTCATATCTCATTCTAAAACAGAATGTGTCCTAATACTTATTCTTAAGTACATACTTGCATCTGTGCCTTTATTTTTGCATTTACGGTCCATTACACATTCTGTTTTCATCTTTTGGACACTACATGCATTCCACCATACCAATTTTATCTTATATTTTCTTTCAAACCTGCAGGATATTTAAAACAAAATCTACAAACGAATCCGATCCTGTTTGGGATATGGAGTTTTCTCTGAGTGAAAAGTTGAATGCCTCCGTAGCTCAACCAGTAACTATCTTTCACTACACATTTTTCAAGTATTCAAAAAACCTATAGAAGTTTCTTTTTTTTTTTTTTTTTTTAGCTGAAGGCGAGATGTCCGGTATCATATGCAGGTGGCACGGTTTTTCATCCTGCGAAACAGACACACTAGACAGAAACACACGAAATTAAGAGATATCATTACACTGGTCTCATAGCATTGAATGCGTCTTTTATCATTCTAATCAACCCAATGCACGAAGAATTTAGTTTTTGAATGCAGCGAAAGTGAAATATTAAAATGAAATGCTTGAATATATACAATTTCATAAAGGGGTTATCATGAAAAGACAGTTTAAAAGAGAGTTACTTGAAAAATATTTCAACATCCGGGAGGAGAAATGGTAGAAATGATGAGGATCACTTTTTCGCATAAGTATTTATAGGAAATTAATAATCACGCTTGCTGACATAATACCCCATCAATAAATAATAAATATCTCAGAAAGTATTACGTTCTTGATGACTGATTTAGCTTAAATGGATTAAACTGAGTTATCATACTTTGTGTTATTTAAAAATCTCTCAGTCAAGTTAACACAAAGAATACTGGATATTCAGTAATCTTCTAAGTAAACTGTTGAACCAATTTACAGATTCATTACTGGGCTATGGGAAAAAAGAGAGCATCTAGCTTAAGAAAATAAGCAAAAACTGAAAAAGAAATACGATACAACGATTAGGAAAAAATGAATTCAAAAAATTCCTTAGTTATAAAAAATCGTAATTAAAGTGCTACTTATTTGTAAAAGATTTTTAAAAATGCTAAATTTTACAACAAAAAAAATGATGCAAAAACAGACTTTTTTTATCACAGACTTCAGAAATTTTTAGTGACTCGTTTATAAAGTGTACAAATTCACTAATTAATGAACACAACGCTATGATAATAGACAGAAGGTTAATGAAAATGAAAATGAACTGGTATGCGTTTCGAATATTCTGTTGCTCCAGTTTCCGCTATATTTGCAGAATTATTCCCCATCATTTGCGTTGGAAATATGCACGTTTTTGACTTCCTTATTCATAGATCTGTTCAATACACTGAGATTCTTTACCATACGTTTTAGAATAAAGAATCTAGGTGTTCAATACTCGCATGCATCCTTCACACTGCTCACGTATTCCTATACTCGATGACTGTACAGAATATTTGACATCGCATCGGACTGATTAACGATGTTAGGCACATATCTGTTTAGCAGTTTAAAATCTGAGTAGCTCCAGTTTTCAGCACAGTCGAATACCATCGTTCGGGTAGATGGAGATATTTTACGTATACCAAATGCTCATGACATGATAAACACAGAAAGGAAATAGATCTGCTCATGTTATTCCAACGTCGGGCTATTTTACATAAGCATCTCTTTCTTCGAGCATAACGGTTACTTTCACACAGGATTTCGCAACATTATCTCAAGGATTACATAAAGATATTTACATGTCTTCGAACTGTCCTTTTATGTTGAGATGTTATTTCCATTTAGGGAAGGTAAAATATTCCCTTTCCTAGAATAATTTAAAGCTTGATGTTTCCTTCGCCTTATTAACTGCGATTTGCTTAACTTATATTTCTATTTTGCAAGATTATTGACTTCAGATGATTAATCTGCTTAAGATTCTTGGAAATGTTTGTTCTCCTGAAAAAAAAAATAGCTTTGCAGTCCACATGGGAAAAGCATTTGATTCAACAGATATTTGAAATTGATATTTCAAGGGCTTAATGAGCTGTTCACTGTTCGCATTATCTGTTTGAAGTTATTCACTACTTATTACGAAGACCATACTTTTATAAGCCTGAATATCTGTCTCTTACAGATATTCATGCTTCACTTTTATTGGTTGGAAATGCAATTAAGGCTATTATGAAGAATAAATTTGTGTGTGTGTGTGTGTGTGTGTGTGTGTGTGTGTGTGTGTGTGTGTGTGTGTGTGTGTGTGTGTGTGTGTGTGTGTGTGTGTGTGTGTGTGTGTGTGTGTGTGTGTGGCCTCTTCGACAGTTTTGAAGAATGAAAATTCAAGTTTCTAGAAGAAACACAGTAGCAGCCGTATGAGGCCAGTTAACTTACTTTTGGTGAAGAACTCTCATGAAGGTTATTCCCATTCTAGGCGGGACTAGAATCAGGTTTTTGAAGCTAAACGACAGTGTAACGACAAACTTTGTTTGTGGTTAAACTGTTCTTGCATTCTTACAATATAAAGGTACGTTAACCAGTCTGCAAAGGCCTTCATATTTTCCATTGTGTCAGGATAATTTTCTCATAAATAAATTTTTGTATGAATACCTTTTCACACCCATTGCAGTAGTCACAACTTGTAATCACGAACTGCTGAGTAATTTCACAACACAAACCTGTTTACACATCATTTATAATACAGAGTATAATAAGAAATATTTGATTAGAAGTTTGATTATATTAAAGCGAAATGTCCCATCCCTTTTATTCTGAACCCTTTGAATTTTTCGTAAAAACTTTTAAACTCGTTATTTTTTTAATTAAAATTTTATTTTTTACATATAAAAGTGAACGTGCTTTACCATGTTGTGTATTCTGTTGTCTTCAATAATCTACAATTCAACAATCATCATAACCGACTGTTCCAACAACGTTTTCCCTCTCTTCTAGAGGAAGAAATTTCCATAAAAAAAAAGACAACTTGAATCATCTGAAAATAGTTTATTTTTGTAATAAGCTTTTCAGCGCCATTGAACTCCTGATAGACATTTAACCTAAACTGTTACCAGTAATTACTTGAATTTTGATTTTTTTTGTATATTATTAGTCTATCACTAGACATTAGGCAACAAAACGAACATCATAAAGCATATTAATGTTGAAATAATTTCAAGACTGTATGATAATAAACTAGGCAGCATGAAGTAGATGTAATCCTGCAAATCTAGACAAATCTAGAATATAAAGAAGTATGAGTCAGACACCTATGATTAAGATTAACGATCCTATTAAAAAGAGGAAACGTTAAGAGCTATGGGATATTATTCAGGTTGTTTAAATAAAAGGAAAATGGAATGGAAAGAAAACCTTTTTTTTCTGATTTTATTTTTATTTTTCCAGATTTCTATATTTGACTTGCTATTTGGATCAGGGTTGTACACATGAAAAATATTGCTTATACTCGTATAGTATAAAAATAAGGGAATTTTGAAACATAAACTAGTAATTTATTTAGAAATTACTAGTTTATTTTTTAAAAAAATTTAATTACAATATCTAACGTTTTATGAAAAAAGAAAAGAAATCATTTGCCATATCAAGCCTGAATACTAACTCTTCTAGGGCGATTGCACCGCTTCCTGGTGGACAGGTGTCAAATCACTTTTTGAATTTTGAACAGATAAAAAATCCCAAAGTCGAATTGTATGTTATTTATTTAGCAAAACTCTGAAAATCAATGTTAATTTTATATGTGAGTGGAAACATGAAATGGGAAGTATTTGAATTGCTAACTCAAAAAAAGTTGAAATAATCTCAACAAGAAAATAGGAGAAGTGTAAAAATCAAATCAGTTCTACAATTTTAGATATCCAAGTAAACGAGGATAAATTGGATGGAGTTACATATGGTTGAAGTGTGAAGAAAATTGTAAAAGAAAACTGCAGATCTCTTAGTTCACCCACCGACTTCATCATGGTCAATGATAAAAGCCATCTTTACCGTTTTATTTTCAATATGCAACTGATGTGCCCTTCCACTTGGGAATTTTTCCATTCTTTCGATAAACGTCTTGCCAATGAACAACCCCTCGGTAACAGCTGTTTGCGCTGTGACGTACTCATTGCCGTTCCACACTTCAGAAATAATTCGCAAATATAAAGAAGCCAAACGCATTTGAAAGAAAGCATTTCTTCCCGATCGCGGCTTTTCCATAGTATTTATGGACGTGCGTTTTCGGAGTGAAGTGTTCACTGATAGTGAGGATTATTACGCTGTTGATATGATCACCGAAAGAGAAGTTAACACTTTTTTTTTTACGACGAAGAAAACACCAGAATCCTTTATGGAAAAGTTAATGTTTCGAAACAAATATTGCCATCAGTCTTCAATGAAACATTCCTCTTTTTTTAGTGGGAAGATGAAAAGTGAGAAATTGTTTTGTTTCTAAGGCTGTCATCTTAAATTTCCCCTAGTGTACAAAAATGGCGGAACGTGCGATGAGCGTAGAAATTTGTTAAAAACGATAGCATTTTATTTAGATTGAGACGTAAAACTGCCATTGTAGCAAATAAACACATAATGTTTTGATGAAGCAACACACGACATTTTATACTTTATACTTATTTATATTAATTAATTTATATACAAACAAAGAAAATATCATATTTTAAATAGAATTTAATTAATAAAATTTTAAATGGAATGAAAAATTATATAAATTCTTGTAATAAATTGGTACACCGTTTTATATCTGCTTTATCTTGCTTTAAATATTTTAGAACCAAAACTGAATCGACTGTGGCGATGAGTGGTCAATCGACCGTGAGATGCGGTGATTGATTCGTTCAATCCAATACCCTTGGAGGGTAATGGATGGCAATGCTGTAGCCAATGAAGTTTTAACTGAGGCTCGGCTATTGCTGTTACCCTCCTGCCATGATCAGAGCTTTAATTGCTCAATAACACCTTATCTCTACACTGTCCTCTACAGATAACGGGGAAGATGAAAAGCATTCTTGCTTCGCCCCTTTAAGCCAGTCCTTATAAGGATAAGGAATCGACTGTGGACATTAGAGGTTTCGAGTGTTTGTCGTTGTGATTGGACGTATTCCTTTAGACTCTGCCTAGTTGAATTATATAAGGTTTTTCGGGAAGCTCACATTGCACTGGAACTAACACAGTTCGTGACCTACTATCTCCCCCTCTGTATGAAATATCCAGAGGTCTGATGGCCGGCAGGTCCCACCCGCAATGAGGACCAGTGGTGGTTGAATGGTATAAATGGTATATTTTAGGGAGGTAGGTCGCTGTACTGTGTCCAAGTAAGTAAGTTCCCGAAACTCCTTTTTCCTTGTTTTTAGGATAGTCACATACATAAACTAACGTTTTGCTGGTAGACGCTTACTCTAAGCTGTCTACGGGATTAGCTAGTAGACTTTCAGTCTACAGGATTAATCGGGAAACCCGAAAACCGCTCTCAGGCCAAATTATGGACTCCCCATACGATGAGCTCGATTTTAAGCAGCTATTGGCAGTCTTTAAACACATGTAGGAGGCCTGCTGCAAAGAAAATGGCCAGGAAAGGTAATTCACCAAATAGAAGAGGCTGAATCAGAGGACTGCCAATCCCCTGACCCTCCCCCCAGCACTTCTCAAGATAACACCAGAGAGATTATGTCGCCGGTTAACGACCAGCCCCTAGTGGACTCAGATAACTCTACAGACTATCAGGTTGTCAGCAGAAAGAAGCGTAAGAAGGGTTCGCCAGCAGCAGATCCTGAATTAATACGCCAACCTTTGGAAAGAATAACTCCAATGGACTTAACAGCACAACCTAATGAAAGAATAGAGACCGACTCCAGGGTACAACCCAAAGAGAGGATTCCACCAGTAATTTTAAGAACAAAAGAAAAATAGTCTCTAATTACAGCGACGATGAAGAATGCAAACACAGCCAAGAGTAAAGATGAAGGAATCCGGATTCAACCAGAAGGAATTTCGGACTACCGCCAGCTCACCACACTTATGGATGAACTGAAAGTCCCATATCACACGTTTCATCCTAAAAGCGAAGAGAATTTAAAGGTGGTAATCAGAGGACTGGCTGAGACCATACCAGCCGAAGAAATAGCTACTGACCTCAGATCACAAGGCCTTGAGCCGATTAAGATATCGCGCATGTATCGAGCAGACAAGCGACCCATGCCTCTGGTCTTGGTCGAGATCAGTAAAGACCATAGAGAAATTTATGACCTTAAAACTGTTTGTAACTTGGTTATCAAGACTGAACCCCTCAGAAGGAAGACATCCGCCGGACAATGCCATCGCTATCAAAAGTATGGTCATGCGCAGAAACTTTGTAGGGCGGAATACAAATCTGTGAAAAAAGTGCGGAAATGATCATCCCTCGCACACATGTGCCAAACCAAGAACCACTCCTGCTAAGTGTGCCAACTGTGGCGGCCCACATCCAGCTAATTACAAGGGCTGTACACTCCACCCATCTAACCTGACAAGGACTAGGGAAGCAGTAACCCCGCCCACTCAGAAGCGAGTCAAACACCTTAAATCGGAAATTAAAGTGCAGAATATTACACTGGTTAAATCATATGCCTCTGTAATTTCCTCATGCAACAAATCGGCAGAAACCACACTAAGCAGCCAAAACTCTGCTGCAATGCTTGCTGCCACTTTGGGAGAAATGCTATCAGCATTTAGCAAATCAAATCCAAACCAGGCTGACACAAACAGATTTCTCAAAAATACCCAAGTCATATTCTCGGTGATTAATGGATAATTCGGCCATCACAATAAATTCTATACAGGTTGCATTCTGGAATGCTAATGGGCTCAGCAACAACATTCTAGAACTCCAAGAATTTGCTACCCACTACAAAATTGATATCATGTTAGTTAATGAGACCCATCTGTGGCCATGTGATATTCCCAAGCTAAGAAATTACTCGTTAATTAGAAATGACAGACCTAATGCCAGAGGTGGAGGTACTGCAATCTTTATCAAGAAAAACATCCGTTATAACGAGATAAAAAAGATTCCTGCAACTAATCCGGAAAAAACTGGCATAGAAATTTACACCATTAATGCAGGCAACTTAAAAATATATTCCGTTTATAACCCTCCAGGCAGAACTCTGCTATCCTCTGATCTTTCTCAGCTGCATCAAACTTACTCCGCTATGCACTAAAAGATCACAGAAATCTACAATGGGAAAGAAAATTTTGTTCCCTGAAAACTGAAGATAAATCCTTGTGGAAGTTGGCAAAGGCTATCCGTACGGACCGTTCCAATATCCAATCCATTCACAGAGAAAGCGGTATAGTTTATAGGGACGATGAAAAGGCAGAAGCCCTCGCAGCAGAAGCTCTTCAACTTCAGTGCAGTCCTAATTATGCGCATGCGGATTTGGTCTTCATAGAAAAAATTCACCGTTGAGTCAGCACTGCGCTCCAGCAGCCTAACAACTGTGAAAATATCTGTCCCACCTCACCTAAAGAGGTCTACTCAATCATTAAGAAGCTCAACAACAAAAAATACCCTGGCCCAGATGAAATTAACAACAAAACAATCAAGGCCCTTCCGCACAAAGCTGTCATGCACTTGGTAGCAATCATAAATGCAATGCTCGGACTAAACTATTTTCCATCCCGATGGAAACAAGCAGATATAGTCCTCATTCATAAGCCGGGAAAAGCACCTCAGTTGCCGCAAAGTTACAGACCCATCCGTCTCCTTTCATGCTTGGGAAAGATTGCAGAAAAAATCGTCCTCAATCGACTTCAGGATGTGGTGAACAATAACAACACAGTACTGAAGGAGCAGTTTGGGTTTAGAATCGGACACATTACTACACATCAAGTTCAGAGACTGGTCGAATTTATCACTAATGGATTCAATTGGCGACAACATACAGGTGCTGTTTTTCTGGATGTATCAAAGGCCTTTGATAAGGTTTGGCACAAAGGCCTCACTATAAATTATTTATGACCAAAGTTACGCTCTACCTTATCAAACTTATCGACTCCTTTTTGAAAAGAATCACTGCAGATGTTCCTCAAGGTTCGTTGCTCTCCCCGCTGCTTTTTAAAATCTTCGTTGCTGACTCCCCTAACACGACATTAACCACTACAAGTTACTATGCGGATGACATGGCAATTTTGAGTAGATCTCTCAGGCCGAACTTAGCTACACAACGCTTGCAGACCGCAGCAACAAACCTGGAAAGATATCTCAGGAAATGGAGAATAGCTGTGAATGCCGACAAAAGTACTGCCATTCTCTTCACAAGACGGAAAGCATCCCACTACGGAGAAGTCAAACTTTTCAACACAACTATTCCATGGAAATCCAGCACCAAATATTTAGGTATTCAACTAGACAACCGCCTCAACTTTAACTCTCACATCTCTCATGCCGGCAACGAAGCAAACTCAGCAATTGCTCAGCTCTACCCTCTACTCAACCGTAGAAGCAAAGTCAGTCCAGAAAACAAACTAAGAATATACAAAGCAATCATCAGACCCATACTAACTTACGGTTCACTAGCATGGAGCCACACCTCCCCTAGCAACATCAAAAGATTACAAATAATCCAACTAAATACCTCCGAATGATCTTCGATGCCCGTGGTTTGTAAGGAACACCATCCTCCATCAAGGCGGAAACCTGCCAGACATACCTACATTTCTCCTCCAGATAGCAACCAAGTACTTTGGTCAGGCATCACTCCATCCCAACCTACTCATTCGTGAGTCATCAGATTACGATGAAAAAGACAGATGGAAACATAAACGCCCAAAGGCGGCCCTGATCACAGATTGAGATATTTCTACACAGCCCTAATTAGGGCTGGCCAAGTGCTCAAAACTTTCTTCCTTTAAACCGGGAATCATTCATAGCGTTGAAGCGATCAGAGTCTACGGGACTGATATCCATCAAGCCACATCAGTTATCAGTTATCAGTGAACCGACCGTGGTAATGCTGTAGCCAATGAAGTTCTAACTGATGGCAATGCTGTAGCCCAGTGGTCGCCAAAGCGGTCGATATCAACCCCCAGGGGTTGATTCGGGCTCAGGGGTCGATTGAAAATATAAGACATCATTGTACGGGTAATATTTAATTCGGTTAACTTGGATTACCTCCATCCTGAATGACAACGCAATTAAGAGTGAATCGTGGGAACAGTGACATGAATAAGACCTGTAAGATGGAGCAAGGTCATGAAAATAGTTACGGAGGCCAATCAAGTATGCCAAAATAACGTATTTATTTAGTAGTTTATTAATATCACTGGTATTACTAGTGATATTAATATACTGGTATTAATATCACTGGTATTACTACCAGCCCTTCTCAATTCTTCAACATAGAGAAGTTTAGTTCGTGAATGTATTACGATTGAATTCTAATATGTATGTTGATGAATTTTAGAACATTAACGCTCACTTGCATGTCGATGGCAAAAATGAGACTAGGATCGAATATGTGTAAGTATAAATTAATAAGCAACCGCGCACGTGTTGCCATCTCGCTCCTGCCCGGAGGGAACCACAGACATCTGTTTATTGGTAAATACGTTATTTTGGCATACTAGTGATAGTAATAGTAGTAGTAGTAATATAATAATATATACTATATTATACATACAATAAACACCGCAACTATAAAATAAACAATCCAAAAACTCACATAAGTGTCTTTTTCGCTTGCCATATTACAATTACGTAATAGTAAAATAGAGGGGGTCGACAAAACATCAAGAAACTCTTGAAGGGGGGTCGGCGGTCAAAGAAGTTTGGCGACCCCTGTTGTAGCTAATTAAGCTCTAACTGAGGCTCGGCTATTGCTAATATGAGTACGCTCTCTTAAGGTTTTTGCCTTAAGGGAGCAATTTGAGTCTCCGGGGAAAGTGTTCTCTGGCACGGCTCGGTGAGGGACTTTGTCGGTGAATGCTTTTCTTCGGAATTTGAGCGGGTCTGCTCGGTGGTGGTGGTGGTGGTAGGTGGAAGGCTATCACTGAGTGGAGCCACCGCTGAGATGGACGGTCTTTCGCCCACGATTGAGTGGCCTAAGGATCGTCCGAATGTTTAGAGACGGATTTACCTTTAGATAAGGCTCGGCTATTGTTGTTACCCTCCTCCATGATCAGAGCTTTAATAGCTCAATAACACCTTATCCCTACACTGTCCTCTACAGATAACGGGGAAGATGAAAAGCATTCTTGCTTCGCCCCTTTAAGCCAGTCCTTATAAGGTTTACTTAATTGCTATCATATTAGTAATTCGTAGTAGAAGTTTAACGTAAGCATCGAAGTTAAGATTTTATTTAGTTTGAATTGTGTATATTGTAGATGAAGTTTTTATTCTACAGTTT
Source organism: Typopeltis vanoorti (assembly GCF_054136105.1). NCBI lineage: Eukaryota > Metazoa > Arthropoda > Arachnida > Uropygi > Thelyphonidae > Typopeltis > Typopeltis vanoorti. The sequence continues at coordinate 150,622,619 of NC_143551.1, forward strand.
GTCAACACTTTTAGCCTACTTATTGGAGATCTTCAAGTAGCTTGGAAATTTTTCCATGTTTACGAAAATAATATAGGATAGAGTTACCACTTTTTTGTGAGTGGGAAAGATAAAATAAAATGCATGTTATTAAGATACTAATACATGTATTAGTATTATTATTATTTAAGACGCAAATTCCAGAAATGATAATATCCTTAGAATATTTCATGGAATTTCTATTTAAAAATGTCGGGTCTGGTTGAATAAAACGTTACGAAACATAATAACAACAATATTTCTACAGCAGTGTTTTCTGGTGAAAATTATTTCTTAAATGCTATCCATTTTACTAAATATTAAAACTGACATTTTGTTCAACATATACGTTCACATTAAGCGGTTCACATTAAGTTGGGTAACTCTGGGCTGTTACCCAACCTGGACCAATTCCACTGGACTGTGCTTGTGGTAACTCTCCAAATAATAATTAGGACATGACAAAACTAAACTAGAAAAAGTAGAGGCCTATTTAATAAGTGGCATGCATCTTTTATTGGTTTCAAATTACAGACCAAAACACACTTTCGAGTGGTCAGGCGTAAACACTTTACTAATTTAGCATTTTGTTTTGTTGTTGTTTTCTTTAGAGTGATTACGTCAGAAACAGAGGAAAAAGGGATTCTATTCATTTAATGAAATTGTCGGTAAGGTTTAATATTAGTACCCAACACACGTGACAAACAGCTAATCAACAAAAATGAAAATATTCTTTAACCAACATTTAATTCATATGGTGATAGGCACGAGATTGCATAAAACTGTTTATTTATAAAAAAAAAAACTGTTCTTTCTTCATTCTCTCCCCCATTAAGCAAATCCAATTGAGTGTTGTGAGGCATCGTTATGTATAAAAGAGCGATTTTATTGACCGAACCATAAGTTGGCTTATCGTTGTCTTTAAGACAGTAAATTATTCCGATATGAAAGGCGATGAGGACTTCCCAGTTATCACGTAATTGGAGACGGTTAAATGCGGTGCGTTTTAATAATCATTGCCAGTAATACCACGGATGTCGTTGTGGCGTGAAAAATAGCGGTATACAGCTGTAAAAACATGATAAACGACGGACATGACAGGGACAGCAGTGCCGGTTTCTCATCACTACAGTTGCTCCATTATTTGCCGAGATAACAGTGGCGATATTTACTTATTAATGATGTATTGGGTAGGTTGATGGATTACGGCTTTAGTGCGTAGTCGTGTAGAAATCTCCCGGCCCTGACAGAAGTATCAGGCCGCTCGGGCTTATTTACACGAGGCTGAATACAAGACAAATGTGGCAACGAGTTCAGATGTCTTTAACTGCTTATCATTCTTTCTCTTTATGGGAATAAGGCATGCATACATTTGCGGCTATTTGCAGATATCTTTGTCTGCATGAGGGAATGATCGACGTGTGTGGGTTTTAGGTGCTTCGAAGGTTTCTGTTGGCAACATTAATTTATCGTCGCAATGTTCAAGCTGTAAACTCGCTGGGATTTAATGCTTTTCAACGATCATTATACAACTTTTAATTACTGTATTTTTTGGACGCTTTTAGTGATTAACATTAAGATCGATCTGAAGTTATCTATCGGCTGAATATTCAGTTTCTTGGTTTTTCTAAGCTAATTTAGTGGAAAATCAAATATTTAAATTAAATTACGTTAATTATATCAACGCTACTTTTTCACTCAAATTAAAAATGAAATAACCATTGGTTGTACTGGAAACCTTATTCAAACGTGTCGTCAAGTGCATTATATTATACTCTATAACAACAAATTATATTTTTGTATTTATCTACATTTTATCTCTACCAAGGATGCAAAAGTTGTGTTATGTAACATTATGACTAGCTTTGTGAATTTAAGCGTTAAGCAAGCTTCGCTTTATCCCAAGCTGCTGATTTTGTCCAAAATAAAATAGAATTAACTTGTATGTGCCTGCTCTTTGTTTATGACTTTTAAAACCAAAATAAAACAAATTATAATTTAATTTCTAATATTATATTATATTGCAAATATTTTCTAAATTTTTTATGCTTTTCGAAAAATAACTAAAACTTATACATTATTTTTTTAAAATAATGAAGAATGATTATTATCATCGCTGACATATAAAGTAACTGACCCGGTGTGGTGACCGAGATAAGAATAGCCCCACTGTAGCCCATGCATGTTGTAAGAGGCGACTAAAATGGGACGCAGAGTTTCGAGAGTCTCTCTCTCTCTCTCTCTCTCTCTCTCAAGGTTTTTGCCTTGGGGGAGCAATTTGAGTCTCAGGAAAAGGTGTTTTCCGGCGTGGCCTTTGTGGCGCCCTGTCGGTGGACGCTTTTCCATGGAATATGAGAGGTTCTGCTCTGTGGTAGGGTGTGTCTGTCGCTGAGTGGAACCCACATTGAGTTGGACGATCTTTCGGTCACGATTTTTCTTGGAGAGTGGTCCGGGGATCGCCTAATTTTTAGAAAAGCTTTACTTACATACTAGCCCTACTGTAGCCCATGCATGTCGTACAAGGCGACTAAAATGGGTTCCCAGGGAGGGTAATGGATTGCAATGCTGTACTCAATAAAGTTTTAACTGAGGCTTGGCTATTGCTGTTACCCTCCTGACAGATCAGAGCTTATAGCTCTATATTATCCCATTCATACATTTTCTTCTACAGATAATGGGGAATATAAAAAAGCATTCTTGCTTCACCCATCTAGCCAAAATAAATAAATAAAGTAACTGGAATGTTTTCTCAACAACAATTAGTTCGAAATATTTTATACTTATATAGCATCAACGGCGGCAAGTATTGGAAACCTCTAAACATTTTTGATTCTGGTTATAATTTTTTGTCCAAAACTGAGAATATGCATTCATTCGCTTTTCAACCCATAAAACATACTGTGCTTACTCATCATCCCTGCAAACTGATGTTGATTTATAACATGATCAAAGAAACATTTAGGAAAAAAGTGTCGATAAAATTGCTTATATTCTTTTAATTATAAATGTTAATTGATGAACAGCTGATTGTTAATTTGAGTCATTTGGCTCGCTTTTTTTTTCGGTTCGCATTCCTAAGATTTCCTTCTTCTCTCTCAATGATTCAAGTTCGTCTAAAGACCTTGGAAAAGAACCCCAAAAAAAAAGTTTTTCTACTAGAAGTAGTGATATCCCAATGATTTAAAAAAAAATTCCGAAGGGCGGACTTGAGGGTACTGCATCGAAATGCCGGCAGTTATGAAGAGACATAGAGGCGACAAAACAGCAAAAACGTTTTACCAATACATGACTCTACTTTGGCCATCATTCTCGTGGGACTGAAAAGACAGGAAAATTGATATGGAAATCTAGAAATGTTTAGTGTGGTCGCTCCAAATACGGTGTACCGTGTCTTCGGTCACATCTGTCATGTGCTGTCATGGCTACATCAATCCAGAAATAACAGAGCCCTCTGCTGACAAAAAAGGGTATCAATGTTACTTCTCACTGTCATTCTCTCTTCGAAATGGAATTTAATTTTAATAGCATTAAATCAAGTTATTCAACTTCAGTAAGCATAACACAACAATCCTTACTTAATCTCATGGGCTATGCATCCAGCTTTAGAGGTCAAACGTTCGTTATTGAATTCTTATGCCTTACGGATGAAAACTTTTCGCTTTTTTGTGATTAAGCATAAAACCTGTCTTCAGTAGATTTAGTTCTCTTGAAGAGCACAGCTGTGGAAAACTGCATCTTCGCTCTTTTGCCTGTCCAATGACAGCTTCAGAATGTATACATACCGCTATACTTACTGTACAGAGTAACCTTCTTTGGCTCTTGTAAACACGTGACTTATTTCATCAAGAGATAAAATCACATGTTTACGAACAATCACATATAAGTCAAATGTTCACATGGACTCATCAAGAGGATCACGTTTTTTTAGAAATGATAGATGCATTAAATGTTACTTCGATTTAATCAAGATTTGTACGGAAGCAGCGAGTGATTCGACGCACTTTCGCGTAGACCTACACTGTATCATGCAAGCTTTCGGAACCACAATCGACGGAATAACGTGATTAACGCGATTAACGTGGTGTGCTGTGTCCTATGTCTGTATAGTGTTCTTAAGGCTGATTTGCCTGCTTTACGGGATGAAAAACCCGAGGTCTCCCGGAGAAAAAATAATCTGCCACCTACGTCCTGCTAACTCACCTTTTGATGAAAACCCTGATAAAAGTTATTTGCATCCTAGACGGGATTCGAACCTAGCTCTTTTAAACGAAAGAGACGTCGATGAAATTGACTGAACTACGGAGGCTCCCAAGATGGTGTTAAAGGAACTTGATGTTGGCAGGAATTAAAATAAAGGTGCTTTTATTATGATTTTATTACTACATAAAACTTTCATAATAGGACTTTGAAAATTACAAAAAAATCATATAATAAAGGATTTCTCTTTTTTTTTGTTTTTATTTATATATTGACTAAACTAAAATATAAACTAAAGCTTTGAAAACAGAATATTCCAACAACTAATTTGTGAGTTCCCTGACTAGTTTAAATTTTTATAATTGACTGTTCTTGGTTGAAATTATGACCGAAACAACTGAATCTGTCAGGTCAGTGTATTCTGTCTGTTAATCGAGGGCATTCTTCTGTCCGGTTTAGCTGTTGTGTGAGGTTAAAAAAAAAACGAGTTTTTATCAGGAAAATCCCTGTCACCCCCATAGAGCTAACACGCCTTCACTCTCTCTGGGTGGAGATGAAATTCCAAGATTCTGAGAAGGAAAATCTTACTGCGTCATTAATAGGGCATCTAACTGACTTCCAGTTCAAAAGTTTCCATAGAAATCCTTCTGATCTTAGAAGGAAATTAAAAACCGTCCATACTTTTACTACAACTGGTTCTCCTAATATAAATATAAATATGTATAATATAGGTAGATCAAGGAAATTAGACATACGCATACATTCAAAAATCTGGATCCAAACTTAGCCTATGGTTCTTTCCTCTTATTCACCTAAAAGGGTGGTTTACTTTAAAGCACGGATGCCATTTGGGAATGCGATTATCACAGGAGAAGAATACGAATGTTTTATTGATGCAAATGCATCAGGCTGATGAACAGAAAAAGAAACGAGGAATCTTTTGTCTTTCTATATGAGATAAATTACTGTTCGCAAATATTGCAAACACCGACTTTTCCTTTAAATATGCACATTACAATCAGCTTCGAGCTTCGTCTATTTCATTACAAAAGAAAATCTTCATGTTCCTTACTCTACCACACCACGCAAGTAGAACCTATGGTTGTCATGGAAGCATTGTATCCATCTTATTCATTAGATTGAAAACCAATTCATGATGCATCACAACACTCGATCTACAGAAATATAAAATTATGGGAATAACGATTGGGCACTCAATTCTTTGGATTTAGTTTCGATCTATGCGTAAATCTGAAACAGAACAGAACATCACACAAAATTTTTACGAAGGCATTTCGCCATTCTCCGAATATTAAACATTATCGATGTAATGTCCTAAATTCATAGATCACCTTGCACAGGTTAATATTGCCGTAAATAGTCTTGTAATATGCTAATATAATATAATATAATATAATATAATATAATATAATATAATATAATATAATATAATATAATATAATAATTATACTATTTCCATGTGAGACTAGCTAACTAACCTTCAGTTGAAAAGTCTGTATAAAGGTTCTTCGCGTGCTACGATTTGTCTTTGCAACCAAAGATTATTCGTCCATACCGACTGCGTTATAGAAGCTCCCTCAGTTAAGAACTAATCAGCTTATAATCCATAAAAGTCAAATCTTTCCATACTTATGGACACGCTCCTATTAACTCATACTACACAAGAATGCTAATTATATGTGCATCGAAACGATCGCCGTAATTAAATTTCAATGGACGTGATTTATATTGCGCTAGCACTGACTAATCTAAGTGGACCGAAGTTTCTCTGTAAATTTTTTCCCGCTAATTATGTGCGCTCAATCATAGGACTAAGTGAAATAAGGGGATAGATGAAACTTGATATCTGTTATTGTCCGTGCAGAAGGACCTTTTCAACAAAATCCAACGGCTTAATTAACCTACGACCGACGAAGTGCCTTTCTTACTCGTAACCGAAAATATCCCCAACGTAACAAAATATTTCTTGCATTAATCAACAAGAAGTATATTCTTTGTCTCTTCACTTTGATTACTTAGACATCAGAGCCGCTTAATGAGTTCCTTGTTACTTTTATTAATACAGATGCTCCAATCTTTATTAAGGTAAACTTGAAAGTCAGAAGGAGGAGGAAAATTTCCAGCCAATTCTATGGATTTCTACCGCTGAGACTTCGTCACCCTGCGTCAGATCCAAAGTCGTTACAACATAATGAAGCTATCGTTATTATTAGCCCCAGGTACTCGAGTCTTTTAAGAGTGGATTTAACGAGAACGAACCTCATTTGAATGCTTATTAAGCTTACAGTAGGAAGTGTTCCTGTTTATTGTGTTCTCCCTTGTCAACCAGACTAAGCCTCATTTGAATGCTTATTATTGTTACAGCAAGACATGTTCCGGTTTATTCCATCCGCCCTTCTCATATAATGGGTCTATAAATGAAGTTGTATCAGACTGGATCTTCTACCTTCATCTACAACAATACCCATTTGGTGCCGGCTTTACTACTTCACGCGATTTCCTATTGTTTCTGAGTCGTCGCTGGTTCGCTTGTCACATTTACCACTGCACTCTAGGTGTGTAGTTGGGTGTCATTGTTAAATTTAATTGCTTACCTAACTCTGTCCGGCATCTTTATATATCTCTGACAACTGACTTATGTACACGTTTCCCTGAATAATTATATGTATACAAAGCCACTCACTACCAGGAATTATATTATTCCTTTATAAGGGACAATAGCTATTTAATGTTTAATGTAAGCTACGACAAGGGAATTTTCTTAAATAAAAGTCTATTGGGAGATTTTAAAAGTCTTGTTTATGATATCATCATTATTCTATTCACTTTCAAGTGTGATTAAAATAGAGCAGCGTTAACTTAAAGAAATAATGAATGGTTTTTGATATCTCCCCTCCCCCAGGAGTTGTAAACAATACTAGACAGTTATCGCGATGACAGTGAAGTCTGCAATACGCAAATAATTAAAAATTAAAAATTTATTAAAAAGATGAGAGCTATCTGTCTCCCTAATATATAGATTTAAAATATATTTTTTCTTTTTCATTAAGAATATTTTCACATTATCTATAATATATTGTTTTATCACAATTTAGTCATTAATGAGTTAATTAATGAGTTATTGTTAATTAACGTTCTATATTAAATGTTATTTTTTGTTAAAATCTAAATACATCCTTTTTTATTTATATATATGAAGTTATTTCAATCGGTAATTCATTGTTTGCCGTAAAAATAATGGATTCTTTATCCCCTAACGAATTTTAGTGTAGTTAGTAATGAACCGTCTTTTGGTTAATTTGAAACCAATGTCTCAAATAGCAGCACACAGTTAACTCTAGCTATGTTATAGCTGGAGTTAACTTTCAAAGTTGTCCCGATATTGGTCCACAATTATAATACAATGCACCTGTGAGAAAGAACGATTTTATTCCACATAGGATCTTTAGAAAGCCATGCATTTCACTAGAGAATATTGTTTGCTATTTAGATCATTCATTTTTTTACCATTTTTGAAAACAGAATCGAGAGACACTATAATGAAAACTAACCAGTCTGGTTTGCATAGCGGACAACTCAGATTGATTATGTTGAATCCCCACTTTGTGAATGCAAAAGGTATGAATGAGAATCCTACAGTCGAATCCATAACTGATCTTTAAGGAAGAACAGAATTAAAAAGGAATATAAACAGACTTTTTTCTTCCATCTCCAAATCCCACAGGGTTACAGCTTATGCAGCGACTCGAGCGTGCTTTAACGTTAAATATGTTTTGATATTAAACGTTACGAATTCTGAGACATGTTTTGTACGAGCTTTCGTTACGTATACCAAAAATGAATTGACATCATTCCATTGTTATCCGTATCCATATCCCGAGTGTACTTCGAGACGTAAACACACTCTCTACTGTTTCATGGCATGTTGGTTTCTCATAAAAAGAAATTTTAATTAAAAAGTTACGCTAATGAACTCTTTCAGGAGTTTGTTAGTGTGTTTGGGATGGGCGTGTTTTGCTACGAATATCAAGTTCCAGAAATATGTTGATAGTAAAAGTGGCGGGAAGAATTAGCACGGATTTTTACCCTCCCCCCCATATGGGGAACTTCAAATCTGCACTAGGCTACGAACAAAGAAAGGCAAATGGCGTGGATGACAACCGAATGATAAAGTGAGAGAAATACTTGAAATGTTGGCATGTGCAGAAATGTAATCACTCAGAATAAGATCTGGTGAGACGACCTCGAATTAGTGAAAATCAAAAGAGAAAATTGTTTTTTCTCCATGCGTATTCTTCTACTTAAAGAAGGCTTTAAATGAAATGAGTTTATTTTGTAACTAAAATCACTCAGTTTTTATTCTAGAAACTCATTACTATTAAACGAAACCTAATAATTCTTGCACCAAGTCTTAGAAAGAAAGAGAAAAAAGAGAGAGACAGAGAAAAATAGAAAGAGACGTATAACAGTGGGATTAGTATCGTTCTAGTGTTGCTCATGTTGGTCACGTTTCAAATGAAGGTTAGTGACTTTCATAACTTTCCACGACTGACTTGCGATTCTTCACATGCTTTTCCGAGCATTCAGCTGCACTTTTCGAGAGGGACACTCTTGGGGCACGTTCTCAGCTTGCCGACTTTAGGGAACAGCACTCGATCACATCTTACTTTGACAGAATCCTTCACATAAAAGACAGTTTCTTTAAGATAGTAATGCTTCTTCCTTTGTTGCCCATCCAATAATTGCTTTTTCATTCAAAACTTATTATCTGCAGCTGTCCAGGCTATTAGCCATAATGATGAATTCGCTAACTTTAAAAGCGCCAATATATTTGCATAAACTAATCAATCCATCATTAAGATGGTGTGCTTGGAATGAGCTATTAATGACGAAGACGTCACATGTGTGGCGCTGTAGTCGGGCTTGAAAATTATACTGTGAGCACACATTCGGTACTTTTCACTGCATTCTGCTGATTAAACACACACACACACACACGCGCGCGCGCTGTTGTGCAAACAGAACCTCTATTTTCCCCATGAAACATTGAATCATTACAGTGTTATTGTGGTGACATAAAAAACTTGCACTTTTGTATCCGATATGCGCACGCAGAACTTGCTGTTGCCATGGAAACATTAAAGTGTAATGTTTTTCTTATGATGAATTATATTCATTAAACAAATAAATAATTTTATAACATTCAAAGAAATCTACCTATTAATATTTCCCTTGTTATCAAAGCATAAGTTATCATTGTTATAAAAGCACACAGAACTTAGTGTTTCCATGGAAACATTAAAATGTAATATTAGATTCATTAAACAAATACTTTTATAACATAGAAAGAAATCTAGCTATTAATATTTCCATTGTTATCAAAGCATTGTTATCATTAGCCAGTATATTTTCGAATCAAATAAACTAATAAACTAGTCAGTAAGAGATATTATTTATTCAGTTTATTTAAAGGGAAATATAATAAATTTTATCCATCTCTTTTCATCTACAACTGAATTATTCAATGTACTTTTATATATACAGTACATTTCTCTGTTGTGTGGATATAATCTCGTTCATAAGCGTTGAATAAATGGTACTAGCAAATGAAAAGGTCTATGGTCGGACTTGAATATATTTGTAGAGTATAAGGACATGAATATAAAATAGTATTCTTTACTTTAACTAAAGTATGGGTAAGGGGGTGTACCATTATTCCTGCTTTATATATATATATATATATATATATATATATATATATATATAGGAGGCTTTCGTTCGGGTTTCTACTTAAGCTTTCTCCAACGTCTTAGTTCCATCCGGCATCAGTACGAGACGAGGTGTTTCCGAAGTGGCATCTGCATTTCAAATGTCGAAATAGGCAAGAGCACGCCATTCTTCATCTCCCACATAAATAGTGCAGGCAGTATTTCATGACCTGTCATCATACGGTACAGTGTCGGCCGTCACTGCCACATCCATGTTCCCCCGTCTCGGTTTCAGGTTCCTGCTGCAGTCAGGAAAAATAAATAAGGATGGCGAGATGGCGCGCACTCTTCCATCGTGTGATCTTTCGATTTCAGCCAACAAACACAATGATGCTTCCTTGGGTGGGCGACCTCCTAATCTCACAGGTGGCTTTAGATTTCTTGATGCCGTTTCTGCTGATAAGGCGTGTAATAGATATTTGACATAAGGTATTTTTCAAAGGAGAGAAGCGAATCAATCGTCTATTCTGCAACGCTCTCCCAAGAAACGTATATTGCCTACAATTCCATCTGGCAGGTACCTACAAAGCTCAGTTATTGAATCCACCTGACACATAGGAGAATTGAACCCTAGTATGCTGACGTTTTTTGTTCTATATTGGGCATTATTTCCTTTTCTTTTTCTTTTTCTTTTTGAATTACACGATTGTCCATTTAATAATAGAATTTGCTTAAAGTGAACCAGACTAAATAAAGTGTCGTGTAACCTTAACAATATAATATCTAATTTGTTACTGCACATGCGCACATACACTGAGTTAGAAACATCATTTTATCGCTTTCAATTGTGAGAATGAAGATAAGAATAAATCACTCGATGCTCTTATCTATATCGCAGGTTTCTTTCGGCGTGTAAAATTCCAGCGGTACTTTGGACGGCGCGTGCACATTATCACCTGAGATTATCTCCTTACACAAATACACACGCACGCACACCGAACGATCAATTCTCTCTAAGCTGTACCGTACGGATTAAAAGATTTGCGAAGACGAGTGCAGAACAAAATAGCTTATTGGTAGGAGAACGACATTAGACAAATGAGTATTTTTCTCAATATCAATTACGCTTCTGGTCTTTACAAATAGAAGTTAATGGCTTTCTTTCTTTGTCTAGTGTTGGTGTGCATTTTCTTTGTCTATCATTTCTTTGTTATTCCTGTTTTTCCTTTCTCCCTTAAGCAAATAATCCCTCTTTCTGAGCATTTGCCAGGTATTGCTTGAACTTATCTTTTCTTTCGAACGAGAGGAGAAGATGATATTGCTATTCTTCTCCGATCCGTATCATCTCTTGAGTATAGGTAGTTTCTGTAATCGCTTCTGAACTAAATTAACCGTAACAAAGTGTTAAGCTTCTTTTTCGGACGATGTTCGTTGTAATCAGGTGCTTCGCCTAAAAGAAAACGGAAGCCATATTACGTTCCATTTGAATCGCCTTACTGTTTGTGTATAAATTTAGGTTTGTTGGATAAACAACTTGTACAGTTTCAGTTTTATTGCATATTGCTGGAATATTCATTCGCTTTCATTTGTAGGTAAACAATATGTCGAATTTTCTAAAATGAAGTTTTCCTAAATAGCATATAAATAGAAAAATTTAAACAGAGTACTTTACGCGATAAGTACTCGCACACAGGTCAGAAACACAATCCATTTTTTCCCTCTTTAAGATAACATTCATTTGTTATTACATGCTCTCCACCTAAATGTATACATCGCATGTAACTTGTTATAGAGAACCTAGCATTCAAACCATGTTTAACATATTTGCACTGTGCTTTGAATTCGGCAAGTAGGCTTGCATTTTTTTTTTTTTTTTTTTTGACTCATGATTTTTCTTTCCAAAACAGATGTCAGCTTTTAGTGCTAACATTAGTTAGCACTACTTGTAGGATGTAGAAATTTTTCTGCTATTCTTAACCAGAAATGAACAAAGCAAAGTGATTGGAAGCATTTTTTGTAATGGAGAAAGCAATTACCAGTTCGTCTTTGAGATGTTTTTCCCTTAGCTAACTTGCTGATAACAATGCTCTCGTTTACGTTGACAAGTGTTTTGATCAGCACCTAATTTTCATCTCTTTTGTTCGTGGAGGGGCGTCCCCAATTCAGCACAATCAACAGAGATGCTGCTCTTTTGAACTAGGTTTGAATTAGTTTTTTTCCCAGTTTGCAGAAGAATTTGATTTCTACAGACTGATCATTTTACGAACATAATTTTAAAACACAAAATCACCCTTTGCCAATCATTACTCTTCATAACGCATATTTCAACTTTAAAATAAACACTAAATGAATAAGCAGAGTTCTACCAACTCCTAGAATACGAAGTTTGTGTTACCTGCAGTAGCGCGCCTAGCGGTCAGTCCCAAAACTTCGTTCACGCTACAAAGAAATTGTAGTTATTCAAATATAAGCGCCTCCGTAGCGCAATTGGGAGAACGACGGTACGTTGCGCCCTTCGATTGGAAAAGGCCTAAGTTCGATTCTCGTCATAACGGGAGGAATCTTTATGTGGATTTTTTCAATTGAGGCGAGTTAGCCGATCTCATACAGAGGTAGCAGGGTTTTTCTCCCGGAAACTCGGCTTTTTATTCCTGCATACAGACAAATCGGCCCTTCAGAACACACGCAATTTACAGACAAAAAATTCTAGCGGTGGTGATGGTGGTTGTGGGCAGTAGATGGCGTTGATGTAGGTGATTGGTAGTATAGGTTCTGTGTAGTAGTGGAGACGAAGAGTTGTACAGTAGGTGTCCTCCCGCGATGAATCTTCGGACTCCTTGGAGGTGTCACTAATAATAATTAATAATAATATTATATTTATTTCGATCAATTAATTAAATAAAAAAGATGAGCGCCAGATTTTTAAGTCTCCCATTAATATTTTAGGTAGGTTGTAAAACGTTCTTTTTGAAAGTACTAGCAACTCTCTTTCTGTAGTAATCCGAGATACACAGAAATGTCCTGATATTTATGAGATGTTTTAATTTTTATTTAATTTATTTCTTATTTTATTAATAGTTTGGAATCTTCATTTACTACTCTTAACAATGCCTGTCTTTACCTTCTTTGGGATGACCCCCTTCCTGCCACAATCCGCAGTTAACAGAGAAATTGTTCTTCGGTATCGCCACAACATGAGAACTAGATAACGTGTATACCAAATTTTAAATCAGGACTGACCAACCACGTCATTCATGATTACAATTTCCATTTTTGTCTGTTTAGTCAGATGACTAATTATAGTAGGTTTGTTAATGTGATTGAATATATTTTTTAAAATTTTGAATTATCCTTCTTTCCACAATTTTAATTAAAAATTGTGGAAATTAAAAAATAATAATAATGCTAGGAAACTACCCCCCAGGTAATAATAACAATGGCCAAGAGACTTGACTACTTAAGCATTGCTTCAGATTTGTGATTATTTATATCTACTGTTAGTGCAATCCTCCATATATATATATAACTACTTTTAAAAATATATATACTTTTATATATTCATGCCTATTGTTAGTGCTATCCTCATCTTAATTTTAAAAGATATATACTTTTAAAATTAAAGTGAATATATATATATATACTTTTAATAAAGTGAATACTTGGAATTGTATTTATAATTTTATTAACCATTTCTCAAGTTTCAAAAAAACGTTTGTTTATATGAACCAGGGGTCTCCAAACTACGGTCCGCTAGTATGATTTTATCTGGCCCGCCAATTGGACTAATTTTTCAATAAGAATCCTCAAAAAAAAACCAAACAAACACGGAGTGTTGATAGATTTCAAATGCATTAATTAAAATTGTGTTCCAAATATATTCCCGAATAGCAAAAAGTAACCGTAATCCAAATTACGGTCTTTCTGACTGTAAAAGGTCGATTAAAATGGACTAACGAAGAAAAAAAATTTTAAAAATTCAAAACGAAATAAAAAATTTACATCCGAATAAACTTTTCTTATCAAAAAAAATTATGTCGCACGAAATAAGAACACTTAAAATAGTCGGTAAAAACACGGTTAAAATGAACCAACGAGCTAAAAACGAAATAAAAACAAAATTTCCCGACCTGTATTCATTGGAAAAAAACGAAGTTATACGAAATTAAAAAAAAAAGTTACATGTAAATTGTCGGTGTATATTCGGTTGAAAAACAAACGACTAGCAAACATTTAAACAAATTGTTTCCCGAACGAGAAAAAATGAATTAGTTAATTCAGATCTTAAACAACAATTTCAGAAGCGATTTGCTGATTTGGGCGCCAATGCTAGGGAAATAAGATTGTTTCCAAATCCGTTTGACTGTGTTGTTACTGATGTCCCAAGTCAAAAGGAAATTAATTATCTTCAGGCAAATGAACATATTAAAGATAAATACAAGGAAGGAAACTTGATCGATTTTTATAAATTTTTGAACTCTGAGCAGTTCCCAAATTTGAAGAAATTTGCTTGTAAAATTATCTCTAATTTGGGGACAACGTATCTTTGCGAACAAACGTTTTCCCGAATGAAATATATCAAGTCAAAATACAGGGCAAATTTATCTGATGAACATTTGAAATCGCTGCTTGTAATTAGCACTTCAAAATTTGAACCTGAGTTTAATAAGATTTTAAAAACACAAACCCAGTTAGATCATTCACATCAATGGTTTTATTATAATTTGTGATAAAAATATGAGAATTTGCTGATAGTGTTCGTTGTCATTAATATACGATAATTTAACCTCACATACTCTGTAATCAGTTTTTTTCTGCTTTCAATAAAACTCGTGTATCTAGTTCTAGAGTTTCTTATTACTACGGCCTGCTGAACAGTGTTGAAGTACCCAATGTTCCCCTCACGGCGAAAAGTTTGGAGACCACTGATATAAACTATAATTATAAGGATACATTCTATTTTTATGTGTATTTAGTTATATTTAGATTAAAAAATGCTAAAAATGTGTAAATATTAAATCTACTCGGTTTGCTTAAGTTAAGAAGGGGATAATTTTCGTACACTTTTAGAAAGTTTTCTGTTTGTGTAAACGAACTCCTCCAGCGATAAATAAGATTAAAATCTCAACAGTCTTTCCTCCTTAAAATACGAGTATGGATGCACGCGGGGCTGACACTTAAAACAATTTTAAGGAAATAAAGTCTGTTCCTATTCATTCTAATTTTTCTTTCTCAGATTTTTTTTCTGTGCTTTCATAAAATTTTCGGGCCCCTATGAAATATTCCTTCATAAAACTACTGGTTTCCATAAATAGGCGATGCCCAGTTTTCTTTTTTTTTTTTTTCTCCAAAGGATTTCTTCAAACTATATTGGAATAGAATCTTGTGTTATTTCCTATACATGAGATGCACTAACTTGATTCCTCTTTTCAAATAATGATAGAAAAGATATCCGAATCCAAGTAAAGTTTTCAAAATGTATTGGATGTATCACAATGCTTGATTATATTTTAAGTGGCCATTAAAGTTGGTAAAGTTTTTTTTTTCTATTATTATTTGCTTTTCTACAGAACATGTCTCTAGTGGATGAGATTTTTATTGTTTCCCTATCAGTCAGGGACACTACACAATTCCTTTATCTCGTAGCTGCACATCGCAGATCATGTTGGTAGAAGGAAAGTCAAGACATATGACAAATACTCCCTTATCGACTTGTCGTTAGGGTGCAGTCACTGAACTAACTGTTCTTCAGGCAAACTAAAAGTACCTACAGTGCAGTGATAAAAATAAAATCTTCTTCTGATGTATACTGACGTAATAAAACTGTGTGGATGATGGCCGTCTAGAATTTCTCCAGTCAGTGGTTGACCAAGGTCAGGTGGGAACGGTGGATATAATCTCTGTCTGCTCAGAGGTGGAGGGTAAATTGTAGACAAGCTGTCGGCTTAATATCGGCAAAGAAAGATGGATAGCACATAAGCTATAAGTTTTGGCCCGTATCTGCTAGCTATAGTGTGTGCGTGTGTGATCGCCAGAAGAGCTACAGACCGTACAGTAGAAAACATTTTCTTCGTCTATGGCACCCAACATGGATGTAAAAGATTTATTTATTTTCTTATCTTGGAGGGATTTGTGTTTCGTAGATAAGGACTGTTATAGTATGTAACTCATGACAGAAAATAAACAGAACATGCAATATATATTTTATTCATCATTCATCTCTTGTATTAGCCTTTCGTTTTGCAAACTAGAATCCATTTTTTCCTTATCAGCAATTTATTTTGCTCATCAACATCCTGTTTTGCTTATTACCATCCCGATTTTGATAATCAGCATTTTATTATGTTCATCAGCTTCCTTTTTTTTTAATATCACGGTCGCATTTTTAACATCAGCATTTACTTTGCTAACCAGCATATTGTAATTTAGATATCCTTACCTGAGCCAAATTACAGTTAATTATATACATTGTATTTGATTTTTAATTATCTAACACATTTAAAATATTTAAGAATACGTTACTCACCCTTTCGTCTTTTTCATCATCCCTTTCATATATTATTCATCTGTTTTTGTCTTTTAAAGGAAGCGAAGTATAAGAAGGCGATGTTTTCAATGGTGCATGAATTAAGTATTGTACTCCAGGTTATCCTTTGTAGCTGAAAGTAAGAAACATTAGACTAAGTCCTTAGTCTTCTCATTTCGCAGTATTTTTTCCAATCTGAACATGGACTGTCCCTTATAATGAAATATGATTTATCTAAAAATTAATAAAAACTTCTAAAATACTGATATAATCTAGATTATCATAGTTTACGTGAGAAACTTTGATATTCTGTTGTAGCTTTCACTGATCGGTATGACTAGAATTTAAAAAAAAATGAACTTTTCTTTGATATTCTTTTTTTATCTTGAAATACCTGAGATAATGTCGAGTTTATGGCGGTTTAAAGTACATTGAAAGATTTTAAATGCTCCTAATAATATGCACACGTTTTACAAACATTTACAATCGCTAAATTCTTGTAATATGTAACGTGTTTTAAGAAAAGGGATTCTATATTTTACAAAGAAAAGAATTAGTCACGTGACGGGTGGACTTCTGAAAAGAGATTCGATTTTGTGATTGTACTTTATGATCACAAAAGGTTACAAACCTATAGTACATTAGTAGGGTAGGTGAACTATGGACTTTTTTATTATGTGTTAAAATTGTATTGATTTTTACATAATTTATAAAAATTGATCTAGAAACCAAATACCGAACTTTTTGGAGTTACATCAGGCCTACAAAAGGGAGAGGGTGCATGCGAAAGGGCTGTTTCAGAACTGAATGGCGGGACTATGACATGCCTGCATACATTCCTATCTTGGCGTGAAGTTAACAAAATTAAGAAAATATCAGATGTTTAAGGGGATTTTCATTGAATGAAGAAAGGAATATGAGAATGAGAATAATTTCTGAGTACGGGCTTTGTTTATACTGAGCTCCATTTAAAGTGAAGTCCTTCTCTATTTATATACGCCATAACAGCTTGACCTCTTTGAATCTGTCACGCTCTTGCCAACGTGAGCAAGACACAGAAGCGTGCAATTCAATATATTAGGGAGCATAACAATTGTGGTTGAGCATTTTCAAAAGCGCTGGTGTTGATAATTTGCTTCGTCAAGTTTCTCTGTAAGTCTCATTAAAAGTTTCATTAGCGTAGATTCTAAATCAACACGGCAATGCACAGAGGTCCTAAATGCCCGTTTTGATGGTAATTTTAACAATTGTTTCGAATGCTAGAGAAACTCCGTGAAGATATTTTCGCTAGGGTATATGCGTGTGCATGGCGGTTAATTTTAATCCTTATTTAAAACTGATTTATTTTGATCCTTGAGATCTCAATTCCCCAGACGATATACCAGATTGCATTTAGTATGCAATAACTGTATATTGTAGGAAATTCAGTACGAAAACTCTAATTAGAGAAGAGATATTAAATTGTGAGCTATTTTCCTATTGCAGGATATAAAATTAAAATATATTCTTGCCAAGAAATAGTTGCTAATTTAAATCATTATAAGGATTTATGTAAACCCAACTATTAGTCTTATAGCTTATCGCTAATAACCATATTTTGTGAAAAATACTTTTAATCCATACATGATTATATGGTAATTCCTCACAGATTATTCTATCGACATATTACTTAATGCATTCACTCTCTCTCTGTCTCTCTCTCTCTCTCTCTTTCTCTAGTCAGGCAAGTAATGCTAATACTATCGTTTTATTCACTGATAATAATGTGGCTACCGACATCTTTGATGTCTGAAATCCACCAATGGAATAAAGCTGAATGTTAAGGATGTTAAAAATAAAGAATATATATATATATATATTTTTTTTTTTTTTTTTGCAAAAAAAAATATCACTGGGATTTCACAAAACATCCCAGTTCTTGGGAATTAAACATATACGTGTATAAACATTTGAAGAACTTACATACCTCACCGGTGTCAACTAAGCCCTTTTGTTAGAGAAGATATCAGTTCTAATCCCATCTACGACCAGAAGAACCTTTATAACGGCTTTTCAACCGAAGATGAGTTAACCGGTCTCATATGAAGGCAGAAGAGTTTTTTCGTTGTTGAAACTAGGGATTTTCGTCTCTCAACTAAGCAAAACTTTGCAGTAGAACAAACGCAATTTGCAGACGAAAATACATTAAAACCAATCATAATGCATTGGTTTCATGATATATGCCCTATAGCCTATACCCATGAAGTCATTAGGCCATTATATCTTGTTGTATCATCATCATCATAAGCTAAAGAAACAAATAAATAAATACGGAGGAAAAGTGTTTTCTTTTTGAATACAACATAGGTTTTTCCATTCCCGCCAAACAGGTAAACCCGCCGGAATAACATTCACAATTGTCAGCCATAATACACCATGCAGATAAGACTAACCTTCCTATCAGAGTATTAATTAGATACCAAAAAAAGCCAATTCATGGGAGAAGCCATTAAGCCTAAACGCAAGGAAAAGGGGAATGGGGATGAACCTAATCATTTCTCTGTTTCACTCTTCATCTGACAATCTCCATTCCTTGAAGTGAAGATTGTCAGATTTCATACAATATTATATAGCAATTTGTTTTATTCAAACCTCATCTTATTGTCGTACGAACTTATGTTCAGCAATCATCTTACAATCGTAAGATGCATTTATCAAAGCAGAGTTAGGTTTACTTTCCGATACATGATTGAAAAATAAAATTAAACAAATAGTTTAAGAAGAAAGTAATGAAGAAAGAGGATTGAAAAGTAGTGAAATATTTTAAAAATATTATATTTGATGGAGAACTACTTAAAGGAAATTTAGTTCGCCTTATCCTCTCCCACTTATTCTTGAGACTGACAAATACATTTTTTTGCTATTTTGCTTCCCCAGCAGAAAGGAGGATAAAATAACAGTAAGATAAAAGGTTGCTGGAATGTAAAGTTGAGAATAGTTGTAAGCAGAGATCTCACTCCCTCTCTAGGAGTGGTTTGAGTGAAGTCCTCATTAAACCATGCTGAGGACCGAAGAGAAGAGTGGTTAATTTATTCCATAAAGTTATTTTTTAGGAAGCCAACAGCGAAGAGAATTTCTCGCTTTTGAGATTGTTGGGTCAACAATCATTGTTATCTTAATGCTGCCAATGTTTGACTAAACAACTGTTCTGTGCTCTCTTCCTAGACTATTTCGACAGGAGATTGTGACTACAGGATCTCTTGAATTTTTAAGAGATGCTAGTTGGACATTTGCTTTCT
Organism: Typopeltis vanoorti; assembly: GCF_054136105.1. Lineage (NCBI taxonomy): Eukaryota > Metazoa > Arthropoda > Arachnida > Uropygi > Thelyphonidae > Typopeltis > Typopeltis vanoorti. The sequence continues at coordinate 150,642,364 of NC_143551.1, forward strand.
GCTTAGGCAGACTTACTATTACGTACAGTTGTAAAAGAGCGGGACGTTAACTTTGGTCAGTTCAATTTTAAAGTCCCACTCCCCTAAAAATCCTAGGTCCAAATCCTGTTAAGAATCCGAAGAGTAACAATATTGACATCCTATTTAGACGATTATATACTTATGAATATACTTGCCTCGGAGTCACTTCAATAAAACAGAACATTGTTTATCTCAGTAATAATTACATTTCTGGGTCTGTAGGATTTTTAATTCACGGATCAAGTCTCATAGAAATAATCATATTATCGATAAAGAAATCAAATATAGTATATAAGTTCTTCAAGCACATCGCTATCATTTCCATTTATAAATAAATAAATAGATTAGAGAATGTAATTTAAATATGATGCCTTGTCTTTATGAGGTTTAACACAAAACAGAATGAAAAAGACTTCTTCCAATATATGAGTAAGTATGCATCATGTGACCATATTTGTAAAATACGAAGGAATCCCAAAATTTTGACTTCGTGCGATCTTGAATTCGCCGACAGTGAATTGTTACAGAAGTAAGAAGAGCCATGCTGTCGCGAACACACCGCTTTGATTGATCACCTACCATCGTCCAGCTAATGAAGAATGGTCCAATCATGTCTCCACAAACATCACGCATGGCACACTAATAAGATTGTTGTGATATGGTTGTCACAAGAACATGAGTTTAACGAATCTCATTTGTTTTTTGAATCCTCCATAGCAAAACTGGTATTGCTCAGAAAACGCAAATCGCAATAAAAAAGTAATTTGAATAACTATAATGCATGAATGACTTCCAAAGCCGGAATCCGTATGACAATATGTCATCCTATTTCATGTGAAATTTCCAACAGGAACGGGAAAAAACTACGAATGTTTGATCCTCTTGCTTCTCTCCTCAGAGATGCTGATGGGCCTCAGGGCCTAAATTGGGCTCTTCAAACTTTCGCTATTCCTTCTCGAAATTTAATATACGGTTTTTCTGCTCACTCAAAAAAAAAATCATTCTTCTGTTTTGCTTACCCACTTTTCTGAACTCTTGTGAGTTTATTTTTCCATCTCCAAAGTTCTCAGCTGATTGCTACATCACTGAACAGCTATAGAATTCTGCAATATTTTCATGGTTCATTACAGTTTTACAGTACACTTCAGCCATCAATTAAGAGCTTCTGCTGACGTGAGCCATTTTGAACTGCGCATGAACAATGAAAGAGCTCCAGGCTTACTTATTCATTCCACGCTAAAGAAAACAGATCAGCATTTTATTATTTTCCGTTCAACCTTCATGAATTACTTAATTTACTTTAATTGTTTATTTTAAAAGAAAAATATTTTAAGAAGCTTTTCTAAGAAAAATATTGTCATAAGATAGGAATGTTAAGAGAAAACTAGACCAATAACGATCATGTTATTGAGAAACAAACAGTGATATTAATTTTAGTATCAATACGTGTCGGAAAATGTAAACACTTAATATAAAAAATGAATCTGCTACCTTTAATCAGTTTAAAATGCCTTCAGTATTAAATCGTCATGTAAAAGTTCAGAAAAATATTTACATTCAAATAAATGATGAGTTATTGCATGTTTCGAAATCTATCAATCCTGATTTACAAGATTATATAAAACACGTGATTACAATGCACTTCTGCTAAGTGATTCAACTCGGGTAGATATTTACCTTATAGACTGCCCCCCTCCTCATCTCATCCTGTATGGAATGTTAACTTTATAATCTCCTTAATTCATTTGTCGGATTCACTTTAACGAACAATCTTCAGTCTTGATATACATCATGAAAGAGGGGAGAAGTTCATTTCTATAGTGTCTTGAAGCAATCCAAATTCTTAGGATGTTTCCATTTCCTTATCTACCTTTTTTCTCAGTAGTTTCACGAAGCATATGTTTTTGAGATCTATTGTAAAGACGTGATGTATTTTGAATAAAAAATTATAAAAAAAAAAGAAAAGAAGAGGATTTGACACGAGTCATCTAAAATAGATTCTTCCTAGTCACGAAAATAGTGTTCCAAATAACCTCGGGATCCATGCAAAATCTTCCTCATATGGGACTCCGTGTGTAGGTAATGAGGCATGGAAGCACGCTATAACCATTCAACTCATGTGCTGCACCATATTCTAATCCAAAGAGCTTTTTATTTCATTTTATTATTATTTTTTTACGAGAGCTAAGTAATGTCTTAGCGTGCTTTTTAGAGACACCGCAAATTGCTAAATGCATTCCGAAACCACACCATGAAGTAAATATCAAAATTATAATAAAACAGCCAAATAGGTTTAGAAAGCGTCAATGATAGTGGTCACGTGTTCATCATTACTGAAAATGGGAAGCGTATCCAAAGTCTTTGTAGCAGAAATTTTAGGTGTTAGATGTTCCCAAAATGGGAGGCGGTTATTATATTTCAGTAATGTTTTTCGCATTGAACAATTCAAGTAGCGCACACATAGGCAGCCGTTATTAATATAATGACCACTTATCACAAAAATAGCTGCAGAAATAATGAGAACCGGACGTATTTGCTTTCTATTCGGAGAACTCCACAACGTAGCGTAATGTGTATGTGTGTGTGTCGGCCGAGAATGAATCACCATTAGACTTTATTAATACTTTATGAAGAAGAGTTGTTAGCTGGAATTTTATAGGATTTCAGTTATTTTTACCGAGGGAAAGTCAATGTTTGCCAATTTCTACCATTCTAGTAATTCCTACCGTAAGTTCTTTTACGGTTAATATATTGGAAGCAGGGGGGGTTACATTGTATTATTTCCTTTCTGAGCAACTTCGACTGTTAGGTTTTTGTTAGAAAGGTCAGCCATATTTGATGATTTATTGCTAGCCATTGTTAAACAAATGAAAGTACTGTTTGCACTTCTAAAAATCTCATACTCAAGACAATAATGGAATCACTATAGCAACCCAAGCAAGCTCTCTTTCATAATTGATGACAATAATTGAATTGCTATAGCAACGCAACAATTGAATAATACACAGTATGAGAGCGGGTGATTATTTGGAAACTGAACAGGAAATGGGGAAAATTAATTCTATTAAGAATATGATTAATATTTAACTCCTGTTTAACGTACATTTGCTTTTTAGTGCTTTAGTATACAAAGCATGTCAAGCGTGATTTCCTTATTTTTTCCCCCATCGCTGCAATTTTTTGTTACATGCACATGCAGTTAGCATTCCCACCTATTAACTTTGAACCCAACTTTCTCTACTTAGACTTGCTGACATTGGAGAGTGTAATTCTTTCAATTATTATTTTTTTTTTTAAATAATGATCGTGACCTGTATCTCTATAGTAGTAGTAGCGACGCTTGCTGCTTCATCAGAGACTAATTGCTGGGCTTGTTCCATAATTTACGTTGAAACTGGTAACGTCATAGCATATTCGGAAATTTAAAATATTTAATTATCAGCGAATCTATTTTAAATATTCGGATATTTAAAATAGATACGCTGTCACGGCGATGTGTGTGTGTGTGTGTGTGTGTGTGTGTGTGTGTTAACATGTAAAAATTTTATCGTAGTTTAGATGGGATGAGTTATTAAAATGTTTATGAAACTACAGTAGAGAATTATTGAATTCAAAATAGAACTCAAAGGACCATAAGGAACGCAGAGTTCCTAATTGGGTTTGTTGGTGGTATGCAAAATCAGAAAAGATTATTTGAATTTTATGACACTGCAGCAGTTAAGAATAAAAACTGTGTCAGAAAATATGTAGAAGTTTTCTTCAGCTTCTGTTTCATGTCAATATTATTAATATAACTTTTTTTTTTCAAATATCAGCGTTTCCCAGACAAACTAGCTATAGAACACATAAACAGTAAAGTGGCATAACACACTGTGTATCATAATATTCGACTATTTAAAACCAAGACAAATGTATATTATTCGCAAAGGTAAACAACCCCTCTGTTGGATTCCCCAACTCATAAAATAGTTTCAGACAGTCCCGAATATTTCCATAGCTCATTGATTGAGGATTTAACTAATTGGTTGGAGAGTTTCAAGTTGGCTTGGAAAAGAAAAATGTATTTCAGTTTCTTTTCAAGTTGTTCTGATGTTGAAAAGCGTTTGAGGAAACTGGTTTCCAATAACTTTGGACTAATGATTTCGCCTAGTTTGTAAACTCATTCAATAGACATTTCAGTTTCATAAGGGACCTAAAATTAATTATCTTTACAATAACATTGCTTCTCCGAGTTGTGCACTATTTCTTTCATGAGGAAGTGATATTTAAGAAAAGCGGCAATGGTTTAAAGACCAGTCTTACAGGGTTACATACATCGATGTATGGTTTCCTCTGAATAATTAATGCCCAACGTCAATTTATTATTAAACTTATTGCTTTTAGTGGACGTGCTGAAGTCTAATCGTTGATTAATAGGCGCCACTGATTAATTATTATTTATTCATCAAACATGTGATTCTTCACGTATTAAATAACTAGGCTGAATACAATATTCTTCCAGTAATTTGTCTCAGTACGTTTCAAGGAATAGAAAGGAAAGGGTTGTAGTATTGGCAAATGTCATTATTAGTAACCATGTAAATAAATGACTCTAAGGGAACAAGTTTAATGGTTTTCGCAAGTCTCTTCTCGAACTGATGTACGATTATTTAAACCAGATAGTCACGCCATAAAAGAATGTGTTTCCTTCAGAAGACTTTTTTATCCAGCAAAACAGGCAAACTGGTCAGAAGAACACGCTCAATTAACAGAAAAAACATAACAGCCTTACATGCTTATTTTTTGACTAATGCCAACTAATAATATGAAACAATAAGAAATAGATTCTAGATACTTAAAAATGTGTATAGCAAATTGTATTTTATACAGGCAAATCTGCCAAAAGAACACACGCCGCTTATTAGAAAAAACTACATTATTGGTGATGTTGGGAGGTAGGTGGCGTTGTGTGTAGCGGGAGGATTAAGCAGTTGAAATGGTGAGTTGTGTGTAGAAGAACAGAGTACCCTCCCACAATGAGTCCTTGTGACTACTTCAAAGTTTCACTAATAGTAATAGTAATTTATTCTTCTCTTTCCTCTTGTGCTTATCCCATCTATTTGGGGTAGGTCTTTTTACGTGAAGTAACCTTACACGAGCGATCCCAACCGACTTGTTGCAGACCTGACGTTGGGCGGGAGAGGTTTTGTCTGTAAAAGTGTGTTCACAGGGCTGGTTTGCCTGTTCTGAGGGACGCGAAATCTGAGTTTCCGGATGAAAAAACTCCTACCTCCGTATGAGACCGGCTAACTCACCTTTAGTCGAAAGAAACCAGATAAAAGTTCCTCACGCCATGGACGGAAATCGAAACCGGGATTTTCCAACCAAAGGGCTTCGTCTATACATTGAGCTACTGTAATTTATTATTTTTGTAATTAAATAGTAATTTATTATTGAAATTTATTCTTACTATTGTAAGAATAAATTACAACAGCTGAAATTAATTCTTAGACCATTTGAAATTTATTCTTACAAACTTGGCTTAACTCTTGTAAGAATACATTTGAAAACTGTTGTAAGAATTAATTTCAATTGTTGTAATTTATTATTGCAACAATTGAGCCAAGAGGCTCAACTGTTGGCTTATCTAGACCTTTTGGCTTATGTAGGCAGACAGAAAAAGTCACTAAAGTTGTCTGATTTAAGCTACAAGTTAAATTTGCTGCATAAATTTAAGAATAATATCACGATTACTATACCAGGTATCACTAAGCACCACATTTGAATAAAGTGCATCCATTCGGAGTAAGAGTACTATACGCACGAGAGAGGGAAGAAAAAAAAGAGAGAGAGAATATGAGAGGTGCTACGCATTTCGGTCCTAAATATTATTTCAAAAGCCATAAAATTTACATTCAGAACCTTTGAGATCCATTTTGTTCTCATTATAAAGAAAAAATGCAACATAAGGGATTTCTGTTTATTTCATATTTTGATTTCATATCTCATTATCGAGTTTCATCTCTTGGAATATTACCAGTCGGGTGTACAAATCTTTTATTCTTCAGAAAACTATCCATAGCTTTTGCAAGTAAAGAAACACAAACTGCTTTTATCATGTAGGGCGGCTACAATCCCTTGAGGGAAAACGCTATTCTAGAGGATTGAGTATTTTAGCGTCTTGCAAGTCAAATATGAATAATGCTTTTCCTAAAATAATAGATCCATATGATAAATGCGTTTTCCGCTGAAATGAGGAAGTCGCCTGCTATCAAAACGAACACTGTGCCCATGGCAACAAAACCACATTGCTTCTAGCGGTCCTTTGAATCCGCTTCGATAGTCATGGAGTACAGTTTTACACGCAATTTTTCTAATATTACACGATAAGTCAGGTTTGCGTGTTATTCTTCAATGCAGTCAGGAGTCGATTATCAAAATGCAAGAATAAACTCGAATGGCATTTAATATTGAATAATCCTCGTCATTTAACAAGATATGAAGGCAATTTGATTTCGTGTACATTGGCACGTTACCTAAATTAAGATCTATAAATAGCAGTTATTCTAAACTCAATTCTATCGTCTTATATTTTATATGAAGAACCTTACGCACAAATCATCTTCAAAAGTTTTATAAATATATCGAAGTAAACTACGTGGTGGCATTCGTAGTACTTGAATCTATTTGACTACTATGCTTTGTTCAGTACATTTAACTCAATAATTCACGAGTAGAATAACTAACATACAGTTAGTTCGTATTCCAACAATAGAACGTTATTGTACTGTTAAATTGTCATCATTGTTACAAACCATTTTTTTATACTTTAACTGGCTTTCAATGGATATTTTAAGCTTATATACCTCAGTAAAAAAGAAACTGTTTGAATTTGGGTAAAAACGTTAAAAAAATTCCAACGAATGGTTTTAGCAAGTATTGATAAAGCCACTTACCGGCGACTCTCTAGTTTTCCATTGAAGGTGCGTTAACCGCTGTCATACTGAGATAATAGTAAGGATTTTCTCTCCAGAATATATTCGCAAACCGAGACATTTCTTTTTTCTTTCGAATCTGCACGTTCGGAACGAATGAGCTAACGTGAGTTACGAATAGGCTTTGTACACCTTAAGCTATTTGACCCTCCCTCTTTCCTTTATTGCTAATGCACTATAAGATGTTACCCTATAGCGTATTAGCATTAGCACCATTAGTGAGTGGGTAATTGGTTAGGTAATCTGAAAACCCTGCTGTAGAGAACAAACATAGAACTTTTGGCAGAAACATCCATTCGCTACGCTTGCCACTCGGCCAACAATACGACAAAGTATTAGATAATTTGTCTAAACAATCAAACCAATAGACTAACAATCTAGTGATCAACAATCGGGTGACTCTGCCAATTATAAACTTCAAATAATACAATAATAACCACACTGAAATTGCCAAGAATCAAACAGTCAATTGCTAACAAAGTTAACTTTACCTTTCCAAACTGCAAACAAAAGAAAAAAATTCCAACAATACTCTAACAGATCTGTGGATTACCAGACTATTATAATTATCTTTTTTAATGCAAAAAAGATACTTTAACAAAATGTTTCTTCATACTGATGCTGAAAACAACTTCAGAAATAAAAAAAAATTAAACCACGAAAGTAAATCTCTTTCCTTATTACTCAATGAAATGTTATGCATTAGCAGAATCTAACTCATCGGTTGTCTGCAGTATAACGTATTATAAATAAATGATTATTCAACCTCCATTCCAATACGGGCAAGGACTGGTGTCCCTTATCGTAATTAAGGAATTGTTGAAATGCAGCAGAATCTTGATTAGCTCTCCAGGAAACCAGTTGTAATGGATGGGAATTTCCTGTTTTCGACTTATCTCCGTGCGGAGATCAGGCACATGACAGTTTCTTGGCATATGGGTTTGTAAGAATGTTTCCAAGTCCACCGCGGTCGGTTCGGGGTGTGATTAACTTGCTCGTTCTTGTAACTTACACTCACGCCATAAATGTTTCCGAACTAATTAACTGCCTTTATCTGGACCGTTCGCTCAGCTACAAGAGTGATCATTCCTTGAATTATCTACCGTGGTAATAGTCCATTACCATATCACGCCACTCATACCGAATCCATTATGTAATCGAGCCGAGTGACTTAAATTTAGAATTGCAAACCAGTGAGTCGGATAAAATTTCATGTGTTTCACGTGTAATGTTTAGCAGACTCGCATTTTTCTCAAGCAAGAGCCATTAGCCTTATAGACCACACTAACATAAAATGGAATTGCTGTTCAAATGGGTATGGATTCCGCTAGATGCACGGCAACGAATTACACCGACTCTGGCCTCAACAACATTGTACGCACCATTGCTCTGAAAAATCCGATTTTTTTTTTTTTTTGGTTGTGTCTTTAACGGCCAAAGATTGTTATTGTAAGGGAGAAAGTGGGACATTTTTATGTTCCATGGTGAAGCATCTCGTTTTATCGTATAGCTTGTACGACTGCATATCATTCATGCAGCTGTTGCTTCTAATGTTACGAAATCAAGTTTCGTACTGGTTTAAAATATTAAGAAACGGTAATTTTCTTCGTGGGAGATTTAATTTTAGGGTGATGATAAATAGTTAGCAAACTTTTAGCATATTTCAGGAAAGCTTTTCAACTTGGAGGCTTTCCTTTATGGCTGAGGATGTATTTTTAGTGCACGTGTTCTCTTAATCAATTTAGTAGCTGTAAATTAGGATTTATTTTGTCGTTAAGTTTCTTGATTTATATTTTTCTCATAATGCAAGTTATTTTCGTCCACTAATCTGAAACCTACGCAGTTAACGGAATAAATAATCATGTTTAACGAGGTACGTATGTTTCGTTACGACACTTGTGTTAGACGAGGTTATTATTAGGGTTGGAGCAACGCCTTAGTTCAGGGAAGCTTTCTAAATGATGAAAAAAAGGCAGCCGAGATACTTCTGTGGACCAGATGCGACGCCATATTTCTCAAGAAAGACAACTTGAGAGCCTTCTTGCCATAAAAAATATAAATAAATAAAAAACAAACTTTTTATTGAATTTCGTCAACAAAAAAGGTTGCAAACCTATCGCATGTGGATGAGTCAATTCTTAGATACTTCAGACACTGATATGAAGTTCGTCTGCATTCAAAAAAAGACATTCCCAAATATCCAAGCCCAGAAATGGATTCAGACCTTTGACCTATTTGTTGCAGAGCAAAGATGCTACCCACTCGACCAATTAGGCCTGCCTGAGTGTATAATGCAAAATTAATCTTCCAGCATAGGCGAGATTCGAATCTATTTCTTTATCCTAGTCAAGTGATATGCAGCTAAACGAATCATAGGTAGGTTAAAAGATTTTGATTTTAAAAAAAATCTTTGACGTCTTTAACCACAAATTCAAATTAATCTTGAGAATTTTCCAAACATATTTTGTCTTATGCTTATTTTGAAAACTGTAACTGTTTGGAATAGTTTATTGTTTTCATGAGATAGTATTAGTATTAAACTAACTAGTAAATTAGTGGGTGGGTTTTCGAAAGAAATGCTCTTCTCTCAAATTCTTCAAAGTAATAACATTAGTTACTTCAAATTTCCATATAATAAAATGAAATCAATTTCTATTGCAAAAAAAGATAAATAACCAGTGCGAATTAAAAAAAAAAAAGTTAAATTAAATACTGTAATAAAATAACTCGATGAAGTTTAAAAAAAAATTTTTTTTTTTTTGGCTAGATGGGAAGCAAGAATGCTTTTAGTAAAGTTTAGTAAAGTTTTTAACTTTTATAAAAACCTTTTATAGGATTCTATTATGTGCGTTTACGTAGACTGAAAAATCATTGCTAGTATTTTGCTTTTACGAATAAAACCTTGAGTTTTAGTTATAATATTATTGTTTAAATAATATAATTAAACAACTAAAGCTGCTATTTAATACTCACTTCAGTTTATATCCCAAATTGTACCTCATTAATAAGGGGTATACAAATAATCTTTGCATGATACATTTCTGTTGGTCATCATAAAGCAGTATTGCAGTTTCTTGTTGCACTTACGGTCGCGAACGATGCAATTATTGCTAACATCTTTCTCCACCCAAGTCATATTTCTGCTAGAGCTAACATTCTGTCACCCTCTTAGCCTATTCTGCGTACAGATTTATGAATTTTAGTGTTCCAATTCATCTGATTTTTTTTAATTTCCTCAAACGTTTTTAAAACTGCTGACGTTTCGAAAGAATTCAAGTGCGAATGTAATTAAAGTCCTTAAAAGATTTTTTCCCTCCAAATTATATTCCAAGCGTAGAGTGCGTAAACCGAACAGGGCAGCGGCTTAAAATAACTCACTTAAATCAGGATTGCTATTTGCCAACCTTAATCTATGCATCTCTCCGCTGATGGCGTTGCTCGCTAGTCTGGAAAACGATTCTACAGTACCAGTTTAAAGCAAAAATAAGAAAAGTTCACGGGATATTAATACATTGGCTAATTAATTTATGTTTATAATTCTTTGACATATTCTTCGTTGTACCAAGTCTTAATTATGTAGCTTCGGAAGTTCAGGTTATACCACTCCTCTAATAAATATGAGTGAACTTGCTTTAAGTTTTTCGTGCCAAAAAACAGAGAAAATCGTCCAGAGAACACACACACACACACACACACACACACACACACACACACACACACACACACACACACACACACACACACACACACACACACACACACACACACACACACACACACACACACACACACACACACACACACACAGATACTATGCAGTGGTCATAGATTACGTACACAGAAGGTGAATGATATGCTGTTATTGTTATTTTACAATAGCGTCTATCCATCACTAACCTATCATAGAGAAACTAGAGTACGTACCAAAAGAAGACCAATTTAATTACAATACGACTTTACGAAATTAAATGATAAGGTATAGGTAAGGAATATGAGTAACAATTCAAATAAATGATATAAATAGAAACAGACAACGTTCACGAATAAGAAATGATGTGAACAAAACACGTGCTATAAATGTAAAACAATAAACGAATAAACATACGCACATATTGCTATATCACATTTCTCAAGAGAAGATCAGGAAGACTCCAAGAAGACTGGTCGTTCTTCTTATCAAGTTAATAAATAAAACTGGAGATATATTGGTATATTGCGAAAGATTTAAAAGCTTCCCTATCTGGGAGAGCGATGGAAGGAATAGGAAGTTTTCTATCGGCAGACATTCAAAAATTCTGCTGACATTATGAATCTATCAAGAAGTACTGAAATATCAAGTGTAAGCAGTTTTTTCCAAAAAATGTTTTATCAATTTTATTCTGAAACAGTTCATCGATTTTGATTCAGAAATCTTAGAATCAACTGGAGTTGGATTACGGAGTTGTTTAGATTCCGGAAGGACTAAGTTATTCGGGATTACGGCCCAAGAAACTAAAGCTTTAAGGCTTGTGTTTTATATCTGTTAACTGTTTACGTTGCTAAGTCAGTTTTCCGATTTTTATCATGAAAAACCTCATTTTCGGGAAACATTTGCTAGTCTTATACACCATCGTATAAGACTAGCAACTCACCTTCACTAGAAGAAAGGCACTTTTTAAGGTTCTTAGCGTCCTACGTTGAAATTCGAACACAGATCAGGATCTAAACTCTTTAACCACTTTGTCCCACTCCCGGTACTAAATGTACCGAGATTGGGCAAGGTTTAGATCAGGGGTCTCCAAACTACGGACTAATTTTTCAATAAGTTTCCGCAAAAAAAAACAAAAAAAAAAAAAACACGGGGTGTTGATAGATTTCAAATGCATTAATTAAAATTGTATTCCAAATATATTCCCGAATAGCAAAAAAGTAACCGTAATCCAAATTACGGTCTTTCTGACTGTAAAAGGTCGATTAAAATGGACTAACGAAGAAAAAATATTTTTAAAAATTCAAAATGAAATAAAAAATTTACATCCGAATAAACTTTTTTTAACAAAACAAATTTATGTCGTACGAAATAAGAACACTTTAAAAAGTCGGTAAAAACACGTTCAAATGAACCAACGAGCAAAAAACGAAATAAAAACAAAATTTCCCGACCTGTATTCATTGACAAAAAAGAATCGAAGTTATACGAAATTAAAAAAAGCTACATGTAAATTGTCGGTGTATATTCGGTTGAAAAACAAACGACTAGCAAACATTTAAACAAATTGCTTCACGAACGGGAAAAAATGAATTAGTTAATTCAGATCTTAAACAACAATTTCAGAAGCGATTTGCTGATTTGGGCGCCAATGCTAGGGAAATAAGATTGTTTCCAAATCCGTTTGACTGTGTTGTTACTGATGTCCCAAGTCAAAAGGAAATTAATTATCTTCAGGCAAATGAACCTATTAAAGATAAATACAAGGAAGGAAACTTGATCGATTTTTATAAATTTTTGAACTCTGAGCAGTTCCCAAATTTGAAGAAATTTGCTTGTAAAATTATCTCTAATTTGGGGACAACGTATCTTTGCGAACAAACGTTTTCCCGAATGAAATATATCAAGTCAAAACACAGGGCAAATTTATCTGATGAACATTTGAAATCGCTGCTTGTAATTAGCACTTCAAAATTTGAACCCGAGTTTAATAAGATTTTAAAAACACAAACACAGTTACATCATTCACATCAATGGTTTTATTATAATTTGTGATAAAAATATGAGAATTTGCTGATAGTGTTCGTTGTCATTAATATACGATAATTTAACCTCACATACTCTGTAATCAGTTTTTATCTGCTTTCAATAAAACTCGTGTATCTAGTTCTAAGTTTCTTATTACTACGGCCTGCTGAACAGTGCTGAAGCACCCAATGTGGCCCTCACGGCGAAAAGTTTGGAGACCACTGGTTTAGATAATAACCGTCCAGAAACCAACCAAGCCACTTTTTCAAGCCACTTTTTCAAGCAAACTGTTTCAAACAGTTTAACAGTTTTTATTATTCACACCACGTATACAAATTATACATATTATACTATTCAACTTGTATAATTATGAAAATATTTCATAATACAATTCAATGCACAGTACAATGTTGCAATAATAAACTTTAAGTATTACTATCATATTCTGACATTTATTTTGGTTATTATTTTATTATGGTTAATAAAAAGGTTTCTCATGTATGCAAGTAGAATATAATATATTTCGAGTGGTTTCATAGTTATGATAAGGAACTGGTTTAGAGTAATGTAAGTTAGTTAATGCAAATATGTGTAACGAAAGACCGTAGCCATACTGGTGACTAGAAAAGTAATTAGCTCAAAGCGGACACTGAGAATCCAGGAACCGCATCTAAAAGGACTCCTTACCAGTTATAATAATGTACATTTTAATATTTTAATACTTAATTGAATGAACTAATTTGTAAATCAATACCTTAATTGGTTATGATATATGAGTTATAATGATCTCTTATACTACCCGTTTAAAGTTATTGTTAACATTGCTTAATCCCATAAGGTAGTTTCTCAATCTTTTTCTGAATACACATTCTGAGGTTATAGATTTAATTTCATTCGGAAGCTTTTCATTGCGACAAGTTATAGCTACTTGTCGCAATGCACTCGAAAGATTTATGAAAAATTTCTTTGTTAGCCTTAGGTACTTCCAGCATGTCTCGACCGCAGCGCAATCTATAGTCTACATTATATACCAAGAAACTTTCAGTGTTTCTTTTTACATATAACATACAACCATAGAGATATAGTTTCTGAAATAGTACAATATTATGAACGATATACTGATCATTGGTTGAATGTGCGAAGTCGGTAGTAGTTATGGCTCTAATTATTGTTTTGTATTCTTATTAATCGAAGCAGATTGTTATAATAGTCTCCTCCCCAACAGGTAATGCCATATTGCAGTGAAGAATTTACCCAGGAATAGTATAAACATCTTAAGAATGCTGCATTTACAAATTTTTTAACATAATATATTTTGTTAATTACGACCCTAACTTATTTATTAAGAAAGTGGTGTGGGAGTTCCACTTCAAATTGCTATCGATATGGAGGCCCAAATACCTGACGGTTTTTTTTTTTTTTTTGATTAAGCTGCATTTATAATTTAGAGTATCACTACATTTCCTTTCATGCCATTTTATAGTTATACTGCGATCTAATTTGTCTGTTAATGTAAAGTACATATATCTCGTTTTGTCGGTATTAATGTTAAATCCGTTGTTGCTAAACCATATACTTAGTTTTAACATATCGCTATTAATCTAATTTTTTCGATCTTCAAGGGTTGTTTCTTTGTATACTAAAGCCGTATCGTCAGCAAAGGTTATCATTTTGCCAAAACGTTTGTATTTCCATAGATCATTAACATATATTATAAATACGATGGGTCATAGTACCGACCCATGTGGGACTCCGTATTTTATTATGTTTGTTGTGCTTTTAAATATATCGTAGCTGGTATATTGTTTTCTATTATTCAGATAGGATCTGAACCAGTCATTAGTAATTCCCCTAATGCCGTATTTGGACATTTTCAGTAGCAATAGATCATGATGAACACAGTCGAATGCTTTAGATATATCAAGAAAAACAGCTGCTGTGTGCATTCCTTCATTTATTCCACTATAGACTTTTTATGAAACTCCAATAGCGCTTTTTTAGTATTGCATCCGGATCTAAACCCATATTGATTAGTTGCGTAAAAGGATATTGCATTTAAATAGCCATTTAAGCGTTTTTTTATTAGAATTTCAATAACTTTTGAGATTGTGGATCGTATAGATATCGGTCTGTAATTTTTGATTTCATTTCTATTTCCTCCTTTAAATAACGGTACAACTGAAGCAGTCTTTAGGTGTTCTATAAATTTACCATGTTCAAAGGATTTATTAATGATATTTGTAAAGAATTGTAATTTATGCCTAATGATAATGTTTAGCTTTTTAACATTTATGTTGTCACATCCCGCTTTTTTTCCCCCTTTTTTAATCCGATTACTACACTCTTCGCTTCATCTTCGTTTATAGCGGGTACATACATGGAATTCGTAATCCACGGAAGGTGGCTGACAAACTTCTATCGCCTTAATTGGAAACCTGAAGTGGTTATAATAATAATAATAATAATAATAATAATAATAATAATAATAATAATAATAATAATAATGTAGCGAAGCCCTCTCTATTCGGTAAGCCTTAAGGAAGATATCTAGGATGTGAAAGTGCTGCTGGATGATGGGCATCTAAACAAAGAGACAGTTTTGAAACCAATTCCTAGAATCTCCAGTCCCACTGATGTGTTAATTAATAAAAAAAGTATTGTAGATTAAAAAGACTCACGTGCGATAAATTTATAACAATCTCTCTCTCTCTCTATGAAACCTCGTATTCATCGGATGACATTGAAAAAATTGCAAGGTTCAAACCTGGAAAAGGCCGCACTGCTTAACATTAAAAAAGTTTACAACTTTCCATCTTGGACTGCTTAAAATTCAAAACATCCCCATAAGAAATCAGATAGCAAACGATCACTTTGCAGAAGATAAGACAAGTGTGAGACTACCCCTGAAACTCCAAAACGTGTTGCTTGGGGGAAAAAAAATAGTGACGGTGTTACTTGATAATGTTGCGACATGCTTAAAAGCGATATTCAGACCTTTGGGAAAATATTAAGGAAATAGGTTTCAATGGCAATTCAGGAATTGAAAATGAATAAGGGAAAAGAAATTTGAATGCTTGATTATTAATTTTCAACATTTAGTTTCACTTTTTTTAATGCGGTATTGGAATTTTAATGATTTAAATTAATAAATTTTGCTCTTCTTCTGAGCTTATTCTCTTCGGATTATGTTTCAATCCTCTTCTATCTCTCTCAAAGAAAGTGGAGTTTTACATGAAACCATTTGCTAATCCTCGCATTTGTACACGATCATATCTGCACCAATTTGGATCGATATTTTTAAGTCAATTGTTTTAGATTGTGAATCAAACAAGAAGAAAATAGACGAAGGATAACTGCGTCTTTCAACTTAAATGAACTTAATATTTCACAACCGTACATCACTTTTTTCTAACGTACACCAGGCATACAGATAAGTTTTGTTTTTGTGACAAAGTATCTCAATTCTTCTGTCTTCTACTATTCTTTGAGGTAGAACATCACCTCTGGTCAATATAACGATTTGTTGGTCTATCATTTCTTCCAATCGCGCAGTCACTGTGTATTTCGGATCAATTCCCAAGTGATGAACACCTGGTCTCTTAGCATCCTCTAACTGTGAGTGGCCAAAACCAGAATCTATTGCGCAATTTCAGTTTTACTTCGTCGTAAGAAAAACCTGGATAAGTAGGCGCGCGCGCTGTCTATTTTTCTTTGTAATACTCTAACAGAGCTGACCACTGTATCTCAGATACTAAGCGAAATATCCAGTACCTCCACACAAACACGCAAATAAAATATAAAATAAGAACTAAGCTAATGTACTGAGTTGTAGAACGATTACATTACAAATAGTATACTAATATCAATATTTATCTTATAATAAAATATATATTTGTTTGCTTCTATAAACTGAGACTTTCTTTTATTAGTGATATCTTATGGTGTATTAGACATCGTAATCCTGCAGGGTAGTCTCGATAAACCAAGGTACTGAATTTTCAAAACCACTTCTCTAGTTACACCATACACAGCGATGATTCCCTACAGATAACAGTGGGTGATGAACTTTTCATTCCACGTCCCAAACACGTTTAATGGGAGTAATTTCTGGTGAATGAGTGAGCCAAACCATGAAAGTATAGCCTATAATATTGCTGGAACCATTCCTGGATGACGTGCATGCTGCAGTATGGCACCTTATCCCATTGCAAGCGTCCACCACATGCTGTCCGAAATAGATGGTGTAACTGGAAGTCAAATGTTGTTCAGGTTGTGCTGTTCACACATGCTCCATTGCTATCAAAGCGTAAGGAGTCTTCAGAAAGAATATCCCAGACCATCCATCATTCCAATACCTCATATTATTTTGACCAAGTAGGATGCGTCCATAACCAGGTGTTATTGTCAACATATCCTGTCTCACAGGTGCACATCCTATTTTGATTGATTCATTTCACTATGATTATGGAAACAAATCCTGGTCTGGAAATCCTGACCTAGGGACCAAGCATGGAACTCTTTTAAGTCACTTCAGGCCTCAAATAGAAAGTGCGATGGCCTCACGTAGGACGGCGAAATTCATCTTTTACGAGAATATATTCACACTCATCCACATCTACAGTTGGATTCGAGTCTACACCTGTTAGTTCGAAGCGAGTATTCCCATCTCCTCTTGGCCAACCAGGATAGCACACACACACACACACACACACACACACACACACACACACACACACACACACACACACACACACACACATAGATATTAGGGTTACCAAGTCATTTTATAAGCTTGGTTATTTAACTCCTAATCCCAAGTATACAAACAATGAAGTGTGCGCCTGAAACATAGTTCAAGTCTAAAGATAGTACACCATCTTTAGACTTGAAATTACTTGGTAATTTCAAGTCTAAAGAAAATATTACTTTTTAAAGTAATTTAAAATTACTTGGTAACCATAATATACAGTATCCCCAAGTTAAAAATTTAATTACATCTATATCTCCTCCAGAGATTCTTATTAAAAATAAAAACACCTTGCAGCAATTTCTATAGGTAAAGTTGATAAGGCTCTGTATTACTAAAACTTTGGTATTTAGGGTCAGCTACTCACTGAGGAGACCTCAAAGTTTAGTGAGATGTGCTTTACATTATGGAAAATACTAAGAATAGTGATCAGTCTTTATCTATCCACCTTTACAATGAGTTTCCCTGGTGTTGTACCATCTTTAGACTAGAACTATGTTTCAGGCGCAAACTTAATTGTTTGCATACTTGGGATTAGCAGTTAAATAACCAAGCTTATAAAATTACTTGGTAACTCTAATATACAGTATCCCCAAGTTAAAAATTTAATTACGTATATAATATATATATATTGTTCATCCTTACTCGGTAGAAAATATTATATATATATATATATATATATATTATTGTTCATCTTTACTCGGTAGAAAATATTATAAAAAATTAGTTTGAATGACTATATACCGAGAATGAAAAAACAACAAGGTTCAATAACAAGATACAACTAGTTTCGTTGACTGATTCAACTTCTTCAGGTATCACAAGCAAAGAATTATACAAAAAATGACAGAGACGTGATAAAATTACATCAACAGATCTATATAAAAGACAATTTTTATATATTTTAAAAAGCTTTATATTTTGAATATAAACCTGGTTTTTTACTCCATTTCCCAAGTAAGCAAACAGACAAGTCAGTCAAGTTTGCGCCTGCAAGTGTTACGAGTCTAGCTGACCCTGCAGGTAGTGCAAGTCAAGCCAACTCGTGGTAAAGGTAGAATAAGCTCTGATGACTATGCTTAATATTTACCCATAATGCAAAGCACATCTCCTGGAGGAGATGTATGATGCTATGTATTAAAGGCAAGCGGCCACTACCCAGACCGGTTTCGACCTTTATTGAGGTCTCGTCAGTGGGAACCAGGTTAAGAAATACTAAGTTTTAAGTAATAGAGCTTATAAATATTTTACCAAAACAAGTTACCATAAGGTGCTTTGACATTATTAAATAAAATAGAATAAAAAATTATAAAAAATAAAAAATAAAATAAAATAAAATTTACGGCTTTCAGGTGCAAACTTAGCTGTTTGCATACTTGGGATTAGGAGTAAAATAACCAAGTTTATAAAATTTCTTGGTAACCCTAATATACATTATTCCCAAGCTAAAAAAAACTTATTTCCACGCACACACACGCACGCACGCACGCACGCACACACACACACACACACACACACACACACACACACACACACACACACACACATATATATATATATATATATATTAATGTCCTATAAATTTAATGAATTAATATAAAGCAATAAATGTCAAATAACTTCTCTTTATGTGAAGATAAGCTCTTTGCAGCGAGATGTGGGAAGGGCACTTAGTTCTGGAAATAGAACGTGTTTCACATGACGTTCACATTATTTTGTTAAGAAATCATCATCATAACTATCGGTACGTTTAGTGTTTGGAAACTGGAAAAATAATATCCCAAAATATAACCATTAATTCCATTTTTTTTCTTTTACGTACTTATGGCTAATGACCTGTTAAGTCCCAATAACTTAGCTGCTTATGAAAACCTAATAATGACGATGAAGTTAATTCTATCGTAATAGCCCGCTATATTTATTTATGCTGCTGTTCTCTGGCTAAGTGCGTCCGCAATGCAGACCTGTTAGCTTGATAAATGGAAATCAGGCAAAAAATACCATCTCCATATAGGAGATAATTTCAGATCACCTTTAGTTGAAAAGCCCTTATAAATGTCCCTCAAGTTCTATAAGAACTAACCCAATTTTTCAACCATTTGCTTGATAATGGATGTGCCGGGTGTGCACTGCAAAAATATGAATCACTGTGAAATACTAAGCTATGACTAAGCTTCTTAAGTTATTATTTTCAAATTTTTAAATGTTTTATTTCTTTATATAATTCTTTAGGTATTCTTAGTTCAACCTCTCTAATTAGCCGGTTTTGTCATCAAAGAATTGTTCTGTTTGCTGGAGTGATTTTATTAGAAAATGAAATGTTGCAAGGAAATTTAAGCCTTATTGATTTAAGTTATATTTAAAGAAACTTTATTTGTTGTTTTATTTTATATTCTTGCAATTTTGTCCTCGGCATTAACATAAGCCATAAGTCTAAAATCCGTTGTGGGTTCCTTATTATTATTATTTTACTAATTTTCTAAAAATTGTCCTAAACATCTTTAAAAGTTTTAGTTAAAAATATAAAAAGTTAATTAAGTCACTATTTTGTTTATTTAATTTGAGTTTATTTTTAAAGGAGCATGCGTGCACGAAACAATACCATCACGAGTTGAGTGCGCATTCGTAAGTCCGCTCAGTTAGCCTAGTGGCTGTGCGCTTCGCAACCATATGACTGGGAAAGAAGTGTCCCAGGTTCGATTCCCGTCGAAGACGTGAAGAATTTGAGGATCTTCCTCAGCCATAGCCAAGTTAGCCGGTCTTGGGCGTTGGCAGTAGGGTTTTTTCCGCAAGTTAATCTGGGGTTTTTCATCCCGCAAGTAGACAAACCGTCCCCTTGAACACACACGGATCTACAGCCATAAATAGTTAACCCCCATGAGGGCGCTCAACTCGCCCCGGTAGGACGCCGGAGAAAAGGGGAGCAACCTCCATACGAATAAATAAATAAAGCGCGCATTCGTGAACAAAACAATTCCACCAATTGGTTGCCGATTTCAAATTAGCCTACAAAGAATTATATCTATGTAGCCTACAAAGAATGGATATACTATTTTAAGACTAATTTCTGCTTAGAAGTTAAAAAACAAAGCCTAACTCCAACTATTCCATCGATTTTGATGTGCATATTTCGAAGAGTTTGAAAACTTTGTCTTCATTACAAACGAAACCAATTAATATTAACAGCATCTCTGTTGTATCGCGCCTTAACTTCATTGTTTCTGCCTTTAATTTCTCTTTTCATTGGTAGTTCGGACTTCTTTTCATTGTTAATGAGTATGTCATTAGTCTGCCAGTGTTTTCATTGTATCTTTAATATTGTTCTCTTCATTATTCTGATTTGAATACACGTCAGAGTCTTTTTTATGTAATAATACATTTTCCTATAATTGAGGCATTTCCTAATCCACTATACATCTTCAATAGCATGACGTGTATTTTATTTATCGTGTCTTTGACGAATATCTAAATGGTTTTGCGTTGATGATCGTTTGTTCAAATTATAGCTTAATCTTGATAATCAGCATTTTGATTTTATCTTTACTTCCTGTTTTGCTTTTGGTCATATTCGTGAGATTACAGCCGCATCTTCATTATACCAACACGCAGATGTCTCTTGTATAATTGATAGCAATAACACCACTGAATAAAGATAATCAGTAAAAGAATTATATAAAACACGTGATCAGAACACTTCTGTAATCAGAGTTTTTTTTGTGGCTATTTTCGGCGTTATATAGAATTCGGCTTTTTTTAAGTAATCTATTCTACTTATTTTTTTATGAATAGGTGAATTAAAATATTCTTGTAATAGATCGCATATATTTTGTCATCTCCAGTGTATTAGAATTCTAATGCACTGGAGATGTCAGTTAGTAGTCGAAAATTAATCAAACAAGATCATTAAAAATCATATTTAAATGTCTATGAATAAATGAAGAAATATTTAAATTGCGTTTAAATTTAAATACTAATTGAAGAAAAAAATTGGCCAAAATATAAAGATAAATCTGTAATCGATATTTGGGGCAAATGTTGAAGATATTTTTCAATCAATGGAAACGAAATTTTTATGTACTTCATTAAATAATTCTTACATATAGTAAACAAATAATTGTATATTATTAATTACACTGGAGGACATCTAAACGTTTTTAATTGAAATGAATGTCGATAATTATAATCCATCTCTAGGTGCTGAATAGCAATCCAGTTTCCTTCAGATAAGCAGATTTTTATAAATATTTTTTAAATATGCACACTTTTCACATTTTTTAAAAAATATTTCTTTAAGGATTAGTCAGTAATACGCTAAAATTTTAAATATTCTCATTTCCTCTTTCGCTCTTCTAACTATTAAGGTATAGAGCGATAGTTTGAAAATCAATGGAACTTTGGTTTCAGCACACCTTACATCAATCAATACGGTAAAACAAATTCAAGAGTTTGAGTTCTCACTTGAGTTGTCTTTGACTCTCTCGTTCGAATTCTCTCGTTCGAATTCAGGCTGTAAAAAAAGCCTTCGCTGCTTTTGTTGGACTGAATCCTTTATTACTTTGGAAGTGAAATTGGGAATCAAGTTAAAAAGTGGAAAAAGTCATTATTGCTGCAAGGCTTTGTGAAGTTGATTTCATTCAATGGCTTTGAAGAATTGACTGGTCCAAGACTTTTTGGGTGATTCGGAGAGAAATAAAACATCATGAAAATGATTCTTACTTTTGAATAACTAACTCAACTGGACTTTGACATCACATCCAAGCTTATTATCCCCGCAACAAAAATTCTATTCACGCCTGAAGTAGAAAGCTCACTGTCGCTTTATGCTTCTGTGAGGACAGGAAGCCATCACTCGAGATGGAAGTATTTTTGTTGTTGTAAACAATCAACTAACTGAACAGAAAGAATTAAACAATTTTGTTAGATATTTGAATTTATCTAAATATTCTAAACTGCTAGGATTTCGAATTTCTGTTTTTAGAAATTGAAACAAAATCATAATTTCATAGTGAGACAAAGAAAAGAACTTGTTACTTCCGTAACTGAGATATCCTTTTTTAGAGAAATGATATTCGTGAATCGAAAAAGCTGCCCCTTGTTTATGAAATGCTTGTAAGTAGTTTTGCTGCAAAATGATAACAAGAAGAAGCCTTACACAGTTCTCGCATACGCAATAAGAACAAAGTAGATTTTTGAAATTTTATCCAAGTTAGTAAAAATATTTAAGAACTAATGATGACATAAAAGTAATTGGATTGCTTCTTGAGCATAGAAGAAGAAAAGATAGTTCGCAAAACACTGCTGACGTTGTTACCTTTCTCTTCCATAATCACAAAGTGAAAATGGAAGAGAAAGGTAACGACGGAAAATCAGCCAGAAAATATGGCTTTTCTGAAACGATTTACAGCAGACAAAATAACAGAAAAACATTAACCACCTTCGTTGACTATACGAAAATCTTTCTACAACCATTACGTGTTAAATTGGCTGTCTTGAAGCATTTTGAAACTGGAATTTGACATCGCATCAGGTCAAAAAGAGACTTGAATTCCAATACTTCACTTTTAGAAGCTAAATTTAAAGTATTTAGATCTCCACTAAAATAGAATTAGACTAAATTAGAAAAAATATACTGAAATATGCAAGTATTTGAATGCTTGCATATTTCAATATAAACGACAATTGGTTCTTTTCTTTTAATCATCGATGAACTGTACTTCGTCCAGCTAATGCTTGAACATATTTGAAACAAAGAATCCTGACGTGTGAAAATAAAAGTTCATTTTTAAATGCTACGTGCTGAAATCCACGTTTTTGTCCTAGTTCCGAAATCCTTGTTAACAAGGCGTCATTATTATAGTTTAGTACTGTTAACTTTCATAGCACGCCCGATTCGAACTTCGTTAGCGAGTGAAGAAAAGTTCGTTCCATGATTAGCATACTTAAACAAACAATGAAACTTCGTCAGGCGTCAAAATAAAGACACTTGCAAAAATATAAAATTAAAATAGCCACTTCATACAGAGATTAATTCAATCAAGCTGAAATCATCCACAATCCCAAATTTTATGACAACTGCGACTCACAATTCAGGAACACGTGCTACAAGATATCCAAATATTGCTGAAAACTGCAGTAAAAATAAAGAACAAACAAGTTTTAACGATGCTGTTGTGGTGTGGGATTTCCCCAAATTTCCTCATCCGTCCCTTAGGACTGGTTAAGCCCTCCTATGAGGGATTTTTAAGTATGTATTTTTGACTGCAAATCCTTGTGTGTTTACAGGCAGGTTTGCCTGTTCTGAGGTACGAAAACTTGAGTTTCCGGGTGAAAAAAAAATCCTTCCTTCGTATAAGAACGGCTAACTCACCTTTCGTCGAAAGAGACCAGATAAAGATTCCTCACGCCATGGAGGGGATTCGAACGCAGGAGGGGAATCGAACCCAATCAAAGATCTTCGTCTACACTTACTGAGCTACGGAGGCTCTTACTCAAATGATGCCTCATGAAATTGAAGCAGATTTCTGATCTGACTCCTTTTTTCTGATCCATCTCCATTAATTGAAGTAGTAGTTCTGATCCATTTGCATTTTCTAGTCAGCTTAATTAACTGAAACAGATTTTTGATCCTTCTCCATTAATACAAATAGAAAGCCTTGTTAATGTATGTTACCACAGTAACTGTTTATGACAACAAAAAATATTTCATAAATATAATCAAATTCTACATATTCTTCAGAGAGAGAGAGTTCAAGGAAAATTAAGTTTGTTCAAACCACCCGAATTATTGGAATAAGGAGATTAAATTGTTATTTCATTCGACAGTTCTTTCATCGCTCTTCGAGGGATCCTATTTTCATTGCCATATAGCTGATGGATATTTTCCTTTATTATTCTTACATAAAAGAAACCTTGCATTATTTTCTGGATTTATTTAATCCGTTGCTTGGCAAATCAAATAAGAAATTCCAGCCCATATTTGCAGAAACTACTTGGGAGAAGGAGAAACAAAACAAAAAAATATTACTGAAGGATTTTTAAGAGCAAAAATGCGGCATTTATATTGAAAAGTTGCCATTTCAAACTGCTTATTAAAAAAGTAACAAAAAAACTCAATAAATTCAGCACAGGGAAATCTCCTATTACAAACTTTCCAAACAACAGTCTGACAAATGAACCATTCTGAATACCTCTGAAGGCAATCTATTTGGTTCAGGAGGTAACAAATAACGTAACGGTGCGGAAATGAGTTAATGCAGCGTTCCCTTGGAGATTTCGCCCTGCTTTCTAGCAGTAGCAACTTCTGTGAAAATAAATCCCCAACTTCAAAAAAGCAAACGAGGTTTCCACTTCGTTAGTCAGGCAAACAAAACTTTAAAATGCACACGGAAAAAAAAAAGAAAGAAACGATGGGGGGAGAGTGGAACAGTTTCTTCTTTCAATAGACATTCCTCGCCCGTTTCTCTCCATCAAGCTTATTGCCTAATCTCCTGTCCATTAGTTTTACATTGACTGTGAGAATGGCTGAAAGAAGATGACGCAAAAATTAAATCCTCGCCAATGAAGAGTCACATTTTATCTGGGGACCAAATCATAAAGGCAATCAAACTTTCCATTTCCACCAGTGTTTGTAATCACCCCTTGACTTAAAGATATTCTGAGCAGATTTCTCGGATGACAGAGGCCGCTATTGTCCATAATGTTGTGGCCATCTATTATTAAAATAGTGTGAATATTTAAACCATCGATCTATCCGATTAATTAGCTACTTTATCGGGCGATAACTTTAGTATTAAATAGAGAAGCGAAGGTCTCTTTAGTTTTCCTAGTCGCCATCTTCGTCTTTTTTTTTTTTTTTTTTTTTTGGATTTTAGTTTCCAGTCGAGTCTACCAAGGGAAATAAATCTGTCTTTCTCCATTAACGAGCGATGGTTTTAAATCGAAAGTCGTTTATATTATTCTCGGAGCGATAAAATTATATGTAACACTATCTGGACTGCCGTTGTCAGAGCTCGTTTTAATATATTTCCACTGTAAATAATGTTAAAATTCACGGTATAGAATTTTAATAATTAATGGCTTTAAATTTAGAATGATAATGGAGATTGGCATGTTAATATTCCTTGCGTTATTATGAAATATAACAAAAAGTTGCAGCAGCGTTGCCATGGTGTAGCCAAAAGAGTTGGCATGCTTTTGATTTGAAAGGTGAGGTTTCGAATCTCGCCTTTGTAATAAAGGACGTGTAATTATAGAGGCCCTTTCAATTGAAGTAAGCGATCGCATAAGCAAGTAAAAGAATTACCTTCTTTTACAATGCAGTCTTGCAAGCTGTAGAACACAAAGAATCAAAGCACAGCAAAGGTTCTTTTGCGTCCAGGAGACTTGGCAGTAACAAATCATATCCTGGAGGCAGTAGCACACACAAACACACACACATAAAATGATAATATAAAATGATTCTTAAGTGTAAGACTTTATTATGACTTAGATACAATTTCAACAAATAACTCAACTTAGGTACACGTTCCTTTTTTTTCTTACATCAATTTCCAGAGATGCTTGTGCATTTTTTTACCAAGTCGCATCTCCTGCTGTGGATGAAATCACTGAGAGATGTCCTTTAACTAGAAAAGAACAAGTCATTTTTTTCAGTGGATTGTATTCCCACCCACTCAATTGCAAATCACACGCAAGGCGGTCTGTTTTCATCTATCTAGGTATGTGGTTCGCAGCTTACTATTCCAAAAGGAAACACGTTAAATTCAAACCTGTTTCTGTAACGTTTACAGAATAAACGTTACAGAAGCAATTATTGACGATGGCGAAGACATATTTAACATGCAGAAATCGGATTTCATTATACGTTTGGCCATGTTTTCAGTAGTCATGCATTCTTGAAATATGAATGATGTCGGGACTTCCATGCGATGATCTGGTCACGATAAGAAACAGACGATTACATATGCCAGGCTCCCATCTCCCAGATGGGAGGATGGTATATGTATCTGGGAGAGGATACATCTTCCTCTGTGAGTTGATTAGGCTTACATGCTCCAGAGACCAAGCACAGACCTTTATCCATTCAAACCTCCAAAATTGGACGCACTGGACAATGATAACCATTTGTTGACCACGGGATCTGAACCCCTAATCTACTGGTTGGAGAATGGGAATGCCATCCACTTAAACAACCAAGATTTGTGGAATTAAAATGATAAAAGAATAAGGAACAAATCAAGATAACTTTGTAAAATATTCCTGCAGGAGATGAAAGAAACCCATGTATTAAACTTAAAAGATTTTTGAAATCAATAAAAAGAAGCTTTAAAAAAGTTAAAATCGAAATGTATGCATTTTAATATATCTACAGAGAAGAATCGTAAAGGAAATCTTTAAAATCATGCATGGTTTGAAATATGAGTCTAATAGAAGCACACAAACTCCAATTTTGCTTAATATGAAGGAGTAAATTTAAGTTTAAGACTACGCAATGAAAAAAAAAATTAACGAAACAGGAGCAAACCTTATGCAAAACGAGAAAAGGAAATTTGAAACCCGAGTATTATTAATCTACTGACAATCATTGAAAAAGCTCTTATTTCTTGCAATGTACTGCCGCTACTATTATTAGCGAATTAATAATTGGGAATAATTACAACAAACATAGCATAATTTATAAAGTTGAGTAGTGAACTTAGTGCGATGAACTAAGAACTCGTTGGTTCTTAGTTCATCGCACAATTCCACATATTGTGGTTTCTGTAAGCAGTCCTATAATCGCTCACTACAGTAAACAAGAATGCAGGCAGTCATTTGGCAACGGGGCGACCTACCAGATCGTCAATGGATATGGCAATAACACGTCTCTCTTTCTCGCAGTTTATTCCCCCTCTAAATGAGCCGACAATTCGGACAGACGTTGACTGAGCTATTCTTAACAATGCCTTTTGAAGCGAGTGGTCTTGCTTTAGGACTGCACAGAACTGTATTTAATTAACACGTACAATGAAGGTGGTGGTGTTTAGTTAAGTTAATGTTCTGCCGCTAATATACGATAAAACTAGTGCGAAACCTTTATTGCTGCAATGCATTTCAATTGGATCATTGAACGGATAGTATAATAGCAAATGCAATCTACTTTTCTCTAATTAACACTCAATTTAAAGGTAAGACATTAGAAGGAATTTCTAGTCATAATTCAAATGACGCCGTTTTGAAACCAATTGTTCATTCTCTAAATCCTAACGTGAAATTCATGCTCATAAATTACTTGAATAGAAAAGATGAATCCAGGAAGCGGTGGCTTCAGGAGAAAAAAAGTCATCCCAGATAATGGACCTAAACAACCTAACTTCTTTCTTATAAATGTCTGTTTCTTATCAGTTTTACAAGGTAATTCGCATGAACCCTCTAAGTTTTTCCTTTTCAGTACCCTTTTTTTCAGAACAGACTATTTACTTTGCTGCAATGATGTTGTTCAACTGGTCAGTGCCTACTGCGCATGATCAGACTGAGATTGTCTAATACAAGAAAAAACTTCTGTAACCATTGTGTATAAGAGCAGCCAACTGACTGTCACTTAAAAAAGTATTTTTTTAAAATTTCAAATAACCGTTTTTAATAAATGAGAAGGATCTAATCTAATCCGGATAGCTCTATAACCAAGGGCCATCCATCACGCTAATCAGATCGGCTGGGAATTACGGTAAAAGCAAACGAAGTTACAGGGGACCATTTGTTAACTGCACATGTCTTTGATGAAAAATCCTGCCACCTCCATATGAGACCGGATTATTCACTTTCAGCTGGTTTTGTAAAAATTCTTCGTTTTCTAAGCTGGATTCGAACCCATTTTTTTCAATAAAAGAGAAAATGTCGAAGTGTTCTTGCGACTCTGCTACGGAGGCGTCGCATCACTCCCCCCACCCATAAACTGCATTACACAGTTTATCTCATTATGTGTTCATAGTTCAAATGGATTCGAATCCCCACTAAGAAACCACTAACCCTTTTACAGGACCACATGGAG
The DNA here is from genome assembly GCF_054136105.1 of Typopeltis vanoorti. Lineage (NCBI taxonomy): Eukaryota > Metazoa > Arthropoda > Arachnida > Uropygi > Thelyphonidae > Typopeltis > Typopeltis vanoorti. Next base: position 150,670,851 of record NC_143551.1, read on the forward strand.
AGCAATGGTGCGGCACATCGTCGAGCATCTAAGTGACCATAAGGTGTCCGTTGATGTCCAATGAACAGCTGGATGGATGGAATACCAAAAAACATTTTAGCAGCAAAATACTTGATTTAATCAATAGTACAACAGTTTGTACTTCTTCAAATTAAAGTACAAATAGAGAAAAGGTATTCACTATGATTTCCAAATAACAACTGTCATTTTTCAGTGAAACCTGAACGTAATGCTAAATCGAAATGTCATTCACGTGGCTAATTGTTACATTACAATAATTAGCTACGCGTGTGACATCTCGCTACGATAAGCAAAATTTAACTGCGAGTATTGCATCTACGGTCGTATGCTTGCACTTGACGGACTTGATATTCAGCATCTTGTTCAAGTTTAATTGAATAATGGCAATTGTCATTTGCAAATCTATTTGTAAATACTTTTTTTTTCTATTTGCGTTTTAATTTGAAGAAGTACACCAAAACTATACGAAACTAGTTATTAATTGAAGTAATTTCTTACTAAAAAGTTATACGTGGTACTCGTCAGACACAAAAACATGGATCTATATATCAAACCACGGAAAACCTTACGCGAGGTACTTTTAACAGAGCTTTTCAATCAGAGGTGAGTCAGCTGATCTCATATGGACGTGGGGATGATGTTTTCTCCTGGAAACTGGAGTTTTCATCCTTCAAGTCAGGCAAACCAGCCACATGAACACAAATCTACAGACTTAGATTACTATTGAACAAGGAAGGCAACGGAAAAGCACCTTGTTCTATAATATAATTCAATGTTCTATAATAATTCACTAGTGATACATCATTGCTGTCCTATCACTCAGTGGTTGGTAGGTACACAGCCTAATGAAACTGGGAAAAGATTTTTTTTAAAAAACAAAACCGACTGGTGTAGTATTCATTCAAATGGAGTCATCTGAAATTAATCAATTGTTTATAATTCTATAACAATTATGATAGCTTCGAGAGTGGAGGGAGAGCATATGGACTTAGAATAACGCATTGAAAAATGGTTTTAATTCTACTTCAAATAAATAAATAATAATTCTCTATAAGAGCTTCGAAATGAATTCTGGACTATTATTACCCATTTTTAGCTTAACAAATGCTGATTTTCAGTCCATAGTGTTGTTCTGCTCCAATTCTCCCATGGCTAATTCTATGAAGCATGCACATTATAACACAAATAAGGAGTCGGACTGAAACTGCATGTTGTATATTCTTCATAGTCGTAGCCAACTTGGCGACATCGCTTTAAAAAAGAATTCGCCACTAGCTATTCATATGATTCCGAGAACTGTTCTATATTTCAAGCAGCCATCGGGAAATTCAATAATAGCAAAGGGGGTGGGGGATGGGGAGGTTAAAATAGCACGACGAATGTAAAGACGGCATGAGATTTTACACTAACACTAGACAGTAAAATTATAAGGAAGAACCTAACAATAGCCTTTGATATTTTCTCTCTTCAACGGGTAGAAATGGGCGGAGGGAGAATTAAACAGCACGAGACTTTTATGACATAGATGTGCACTTTATCAAAAAGTTTGAAGAGACTTAGGCTTACAAGTGCCTCACTTAATCGAGTACTTTGCATTGTTCCAGAAATAATTCCGTTTTATACTTACAGTGAATTGAGTGTCTACTGCACGCACTACAGTGGATGTTTCTGTCGCTGTTCAAATTATCGTGAGCACAAATTCTTCTGTGTAATCCCTTCACAGAAATCTGTGGAGACGAACAGTCGACAAACGTCAAAAAAGAAGAATACCAAGTACGTGATAGGAACCCAATCGTGTTTTCGCTAGAAGAAATAAAACTATTAAACCTTGCAATTAAGCGTGATACACGCATTCACTCTGTTGCGAGACGGAGTGAAGCACTTGGATTGGATCAGACAAAGTAATCTTCTTAAATCGGTTAATTAAAAAAAAGGGACAGCGTAAGGCTAAGGAGGACGGTAATATTCCTGCGTGCTGCTAAATAGCTTTCTTTTTTTTTTTCTTATTGTTGCTTGAAGGATAGATTTCCTAGACGTTTTTTTCATTTATTTTATGCAGAAGATGTTGCCAAACGTTAGAAAAACAAACCAGTGCCATCATATAAAACTACGAAATTAATTGTTTATTATTTATACAGTCGCTGTATTAAAACTACAGTGACATCTATAATAGAAACTCCGTAAAACAATTCAACTGAGTTGCATTGTTGCGACTGAGATAAAATACAGCAATCCCTCGATCAGTGCGTCATTTTTTTTTGGTTCCCAAATTCGATCAGCGCGCCTCTAAAATCTTAAAAATAAATGTTACAGATTTTAAAAATTTTCGATCAATACATTTTTTATGGCTAACTATTTTAAAAAATCACTCACCCGGATGAAATAATTTACTTACCGATTTGAAACATTTATAGAGTTATTTTTTAAATGGCATACTACACTATTTCCATGTACACTATGTTCCAAATTTACCGCCAAAATTTATGTCTTCTGCTTTACATTGTTTGGCTGATCATATCTCGTGCAATTGTTTTCCTTACTTTTTTATTTAAATTATTTTCCTAATCTTTATTAACGAGTAAAATAATTAGTGAGCAAAAAACAGAAATGTGAAAATGATTCGAAAAGTAATCTTATTGGAAGAAAAACTTGATTAATAAATAAAAATGAACACGGCGAGTCCAGAGCAAAGATAGGACAAGAACACAAAAATGGGTGAATCGACTGTTGAATACAAAGAGAAAGGTAAGGCTGCTTCAAGTTCATCATGCATGCACTCGAAATCAAAGTATTATAATGATGAATTAGAGAGACTTCTTTTTACATGGATCGAAGATTGTAACCAAAAACGGATTCCGCTAAACACTGGCCTTATTAAATCAAAATTCCAAGACTTTTCTAGCCAAATCAGAGAAATCTCAGCCTGGTTATAAAGTCGCAAAGTCGAATGCAATTACTGCTGGCGATATGCGAGCCGTTTGGAAGCACATTTTTCCACATTGTGCAAATGATTTTAGAGGTTTTTCAAATTAATCTAATTAAGTAAATCTCATTCTGAAGAATCAAGTGATTCCGATCTGCTAAATTTAGATGCACAGCGGGAAGATCCCGAAGAATATGAAGAAAATTTAACCACTGATAGTCAACCAAAAGAGATTTCACAGAAACAATTTGAAAATATTTTTCGCACAATCTAAGTTTTTAAGCAGCGATGCTTAGAGACTGACCCTGGTGAAGAGAGAACCATTAAAATTTGCAGAAGAGGCAATAGGGCCATACCGTCGGTTGCATGAAAAAAAGAAAACAGAATGCCCGCCAAACTACGTTAGCTCAATTCTTTGTTAAGAAGCAGAATAATAAATTTATATTCTGAATATGTTTTATTGTCTTTCAGCTTCATGGTTTTCCTTTAACTAGACATACCCTAATTCTTTTATAAAAAAAATTAAGGGTCAAAAAAGAAATCTGAGGAACGAATTATACATTTTCCCATAGGTTATTATATTCGATTAGTGCGTTTTCGATTAATGCGCTTGTTTTAAAGAACCCATTAGGCGCATTAATTGAGGGATTGCTGTATGTGACTGTAGTTTCACTACAGTTGAAACTACAGTGACATCTATAATATAAACTCCATAAAACAACAATGCAACTCAGTTGAATTGTTGCAACTTAGAGTATATTCCATTATAGATGTCGTTGTAGTGAACTAGCGACATCTATAATAGAATAAACTCTGTTCAACTGACTTGAATTGTTCAGCGCAGAAACTGTGCTGAATTATACTCGTAATATAAACGTAATTGTGGTTTATCAATATTTTTTACTTTGAATTAATTATTTTACAAAATGTGCACGATCAATGCCGGCGTCTCTGCAAATTGTTAAAAAAAAGAGTGGAATATCTGTATTAAAACTTGCATCGTGGCCTAAGGGAGCTGATCTCATAACGAATAAAAAGAATAGGGGTGGAAACTAACCTCATTAAAAGGGGAAAGTATACTTTTTTCAACAGAAAGCTTTCATGAAGCAATAGTTTCGTAGCTTTTGATGGAACAAATAGATTCTTAAAATAGTTGTGTATGTCCTATGTTTACTGAGATCAATACTGTCGTTTGGTCTCTAAATAAGTTACATTACTTCTCGAGGTGAGTTCTTAATAAGAAGTTCACTTTCTCTCTCTGCAGGCTATCCCAGTAATGTCAGAGAATGACAAGGTTCCGATTTGTTTTTGTCAGCAGTGAAGTCTTAATGCCTTACTCGCTAAACAACTGCAGAGTGCAGCAACGTGTCATTTATCATCATTATTAGCCTCCTGGAACAGAGAAATGTAAAAATATAAATCCTGGATGTCAGCGTGTTTGTGCTTAATAAGATGTACTCCATCATAGAGATGAAGGAACTCCTTCCGCATGTCTACACGTGCTCTGGAACAAGGACTTCATGTCACTGCCGTTTTGTTTACACATACAGTTTGAGGTGAGCTTAATATGTACCCTCGCGTCATTCATGACATATTTACGCTGACATTTTGGATCTCACACTTTGGCTGATTTCTTTAGGTGATGCTATGCCTGCTACTAATGGAAATACCTCTTTTTGAAGTCAGCGAAGATTGGTAAACAGATGTGGAGAGAAAGGGTGTTGTGTGTCTGGTGCAAATAATTTTAGAGCTAAGTTATACCGAAAGTATCTTAAATAGAATACCATTCTTGGGCAGTGGTATTCTTTCGTAGATGTTTCAAGGTAATTTGTTGAGTAATTAAGAATTTTTATGCACTCTTGACGCAAATAGCACATAACTCCACACGTGACTCATGCAAATAGATCGTGGCATTGAAGCAACCCGGACTTCAGGTTCTGGTGAAGAAAAACTCCCCCCCTCCCCACACACACACCAAGGTGGGGATGTGCCGACATGTTTTGATTGAGTGGTCGTTTTGCATGTGTGACCTCTCTTTCCTTTCCCTACCTCTTTCTTTCTTTCTCTCTCTCTCTCTCTCTCTCTCTCTCTCTCTCTCTCTCTCTGAGACGTCATCTTCCAGGAATGTTAAAGCAAAGAATGTGTGGACAAGCTGAAAAGGCTGTCAATCACTGGAAGCAGCTGTTTCAGTTCAGTTTTCCAAGATTCCATCAACGAAAGTTTAACAGCTAGTTTAAGTTTCTTTTGCAAAAATTCCAGTAATCGTGATTTTAAAAAGAATAATTCCGTGAAAACGAAACAGAACAATATCACATTGGTTAATTGATCGATGGCCACTACTAAAAACAAATAATATTCTGTAGCAGTTATGATAAACTTATATTAGGCTAAAACTCATAATATCAACTATTGAAAACTAAATTAATCCGAAATGACAGGTGATTTGAATCCTAATTCATTAAAATATCCACTGTAATAATGTTTAATAATTGTTTTACAAAAAGTCATAACATCATTTTATGGTAAAATTTACAATGTTACAAAATTCCATTATATCTTTATGACACGAATGACATCAACCTACATTTTTGAATATACATGTTTTATCTAAAAAATGGAATGTATTGTTCATTTATTAAATTTACTTTAACATTTTAAAATTTTGGAAAACTAATAATTAAAATAATTTTTTATCATTTTTATTTGAATGTTGATTTAAAGTTTTTCGTGAAAAATGGTAAAACCCCTTACAATATACCAGTAAAAGTAATCGAATCCTTTCTCTTTCTGACTGCTAATAAATCCCTCAGACTGTTCATCATAAGGTAATTTACATTTTCCCTTTCTTCTTTCATTCTCTTCTTTAAGGTATTTGAAGTCCAATTAAGAAAATGGGCTTTATCATTGAGTTAATTACAACAAAGTAGCTTTTGTTTTCAAGATGCTCAGTTTGAGGTGTACGATATCAGATTGTTCCGAAGTTTTCCTCGAGGTATTCTGCAAGTTTACTAACCTCAATATTCCCTCAGCTTAAATAAAGAAATATATTCATGGCTTAAAAATAAGTTTTAATCAACTGGCAACGTCTTGTTTTCAACAATTTCCCTCGGGGGATAATATTTCCGAGTTTATTTTCAGCTAACAACACAAACACGTATATTTCATAGAAAACTCGGGTTTTAATACGGTAAACGATGCACGCATACAATCTCATAGCCCCCATCACGTTGAAACAATCACAACAACAAACCAATCATTTTTCTGTGTGATACAATTACTGTAGTTTAGGAAATTGTTCATAACCTCTTAGAAAAAACAAACACGGATTTTGTTTCATCTGTTGCCGTTCTCGTTGGTCTAGAAATTAGCGTATCTACTCTCCAACCAATAGGTTGTGGGTTCGAATTCTGCTGTAGTCATGGATATTTGTGATTGTTTTTAGGCAAGAGATGAATTTCATCAACCGATGTGAAATCTCCCTGGTAAAATATTTATAAAATTACAAAATTAAAAAAAAAAATCTTTAGCCTATACACGTGACTAATGTACTATAGGTTTGCAGCTTTGAGTGGGCGGGAGTTACATACACAAATGAAGAGCAATCACTCTATAAACGAAATACAGCATATCGCAAAACATTATCAGAAAAATTTTGCACTTTATGTTTTTTTATTTTATTTTAGGATGCAACATTTACCTGTTGTTTGTTCACCTTCGAAGTAAGTCCTTGGGACTTGATACAGCGAGTCTCCAATAAGCCAGATGTTAAAAACATCTGGCTTATTGGAGACTTATATTCTAAAACTCTTATATCTTATAAAATCTTATATTCTAAACTCTGCAAATATAATCTGAGTTTAATGTTTGAATCGAGATGATCCATTACTTTTCTTTTCAGCACTAACTTTCCTTTTGGAAAAAGAAAGAAAGAGGGCCTAGTACAAGATTTAAAAGAAAGAAAGTGCGAAACAACAGTCGTGGCATTTATGGCTCGAAATATTTCTACAAAACAGCAGAGTGATCAGGAGCATTGTCATGGTGGAGAAACATCGAGAAAGAGAGAGAGGACTAATTAGACTGATTTTGCTTATTAAACGCCATAAGAAAAGTAAAATTCCTAAAATGGAAATGGGAAGGAAATTTGGTGAGAAAACAAGATGACACATGGGATAAACTCATCACTTACTGGATGCCTGGATATGGAAAGAGAAATAGAGGTAGACAGAAGACCAAATGGAGAGATGAACTTACTCTAACAGGACTAATTTGGTCGAGAACAGCCCAAAACAGAGCCGAATGGAACAACATGGGGGGAGGGGCTTTAACTAGCAGTAGGATTCTACAGACCAACAATGACAACAACAAACTCGCTTTTAAAGAATGGATCTGCTTTAGTTACCAGTTTTCCAATTAGCAACCTCATTTTCATCGGTTTTTCTCATCAGTAGATATTTCCAACTTTCCGCGTCAATTTGCAGTTTTCGTGCCACTTTTGAAACTGAAAACAAATCCTTTGTTGGATTTCTGCTCAGCTCATTGTTTTCATCCAAAAACTAGCTTTAAACTTCTTTAATGTACCAATATTTCCTAGTGTCAAGAAGAAACTGTGCCCGCGTACTATTCTTTGAAGTCTACAATTTTGTTGATGGAGCGAAGATGAAGTCTCAAAGGGAAACAACATTACAGTCACCCTTTACAAGGCATTACTTCTCAGTGACGAAGAATACAAATCCGAAATAAATAACATTCTGGGAAACAAGGAGTAATTTTTTTTTTTGAATAAATACACAAAGCGGAATGATTATTAATCAACATCCCTCTTCCAATTCATCACACACACACACACACACTACAAAAATCAAAACAAATTGCCATTCTTGCTCACTACATAAATATTTATATTTCCCCAAACTCATTAAAGAAACACAAAAACATTTGATTAGAAAAAAAAATAAATAAAAATTCATGATTATCCAGCAGTTCATCTATTACTACTTTTTTTCATTACTCCATAAATATTTAATATATTAATATTTACAGAAATACTGCATGACTGCCTTTCTTTTCATCTAAACAGAACAACTACGAGTTTGTAATTTCTGTAAACCGTGTTCATTCCAATCATATCAGTCTACAATTATATTCATGTTCATGTCAGGAATTAAAGTGACATTTTCTTGATGCTCAACGATAAATATTTTTATTTCGAAATTTGTTCATAACCAATCAAAATTCGTTAATAGGAGTCTTTAAACCTAACATTACTTTATTCATTTTTTGTTATGTAATCAAAACGTAAAGTGTATATATAGGTTTTCAAATAGTGTAATTCATTTTTTCATATTAAACTAAATAAATAAGTAATGAATTTTGCTTTTTAGTTATATATATATATATATATATATGTTAAAAATATCAAGAAATTTTACACTTGGTTTTAATTCTTTTCCCAAGTAAACCAAAACAGTTTTGCGCGTGAAATATATTCACGTCTGAGCTACTTGTATATAGAAGCTAATGCCTTCAAATCACTTGCCTTAGTATGTATCCCAGAATGCAAAACACATTCCCTTTCAGGTGTGCATAATGGGAAGGGCCACTACCCAGACCGGTTTCGACCTTTATTGAGATCTCTTCAGCGTGAGCCAGACCCGGAAGAGATATCAAGGTTGACGTAATGCATAAGTCATATATATCTCATATACAAGTGGACAAAAGGTGCTTGACCTTAATAATAAACATCTATGGATGAGATAAAGATAAGAAACATAATATTTTTAGAGAGATTTTTATATATAAAAACGGAGTGTTGTATTGCTGGACGAGTTCAAATCCAAACGGACACATTGTCATTATATAGGACAATGCGTGGTTGAAACAATCCCTAGGTAAAAATTAGACATCAAAAAAGTGCATTCAGTGGGCATAATAGGATTGAATTAATGCCTGGTCGGCAGGTGCAGTCTGATTAGGTGGAAAAGGTTTGGAATAATTGGGATAGTTCGGGTTTAAAATGTCTGCGGCCCTTAAGTTGTGTTATTGAAACATCTAGCGAAGGCGCCTTTCAGGCTTGTTTTCTGCATAAAAATATATCCACAATATTGAGTTAAAGCGCACTTAAATTGCCTTAAATATATACTGCATATTTCTTTCACCTTCCATCTTTCTTTTGCGTAACAAAAAAGAACAGACGGGCAGAAAAATGAGGAAAAACAGGAAAAGAATACGCTGAACTTGCATTAAAGTGGGGGTTAATAAAAATATGGAAACTAGACAGCAGAGAGCCTGAGGCGTATGCAGACAGAATAATAACATGAAAAATAAGATATAAAAATAACATATGCTCGAAACAGCCCCAGAGCAAAGTAGATTGTCTTTGCTGACATAGAGAATGTTTCGTGAGGCATTTATCTGTCAACGAAGACACAAGCCTCAGGAAAACAGACAGAAAACTATGAAGATAGGTCTTCTTCTACATTGTTCCATGTTTAGCATGTAAAAACTTAACATACAGTTTCAGGAATCTGTCTAAAAGAATGAAGCTGAATAAACGTGGCTGCAGGATCGTATTGGTTGTGAAACTACGTATTGTAACCGTCCAATCATTTTTCGCATACACTTTTACAACACATATTCTAGTACTGCTTAAATAATTAACTGCGTTCTGATTGCTCAATGATGTTAATGTTTTCAAGAAGATGAAGCCATACAAATTCTTCCAGCTTCATAACTTTGGAGAAACTGTTCTCTGCGGATAATAACAAGTTCAGGACAGAAACGAAGACTAACTTTCAAACTTTCGCTAATAAATATACAGAAGGTATATAAACGATATAGATAAATACTGTTTAATCAATTATTATATATTATAACTAACGTGCATCATTCGTTTTGTAAATATAATAGCCATCAATCAACTTTGACATACTACTGACCTACCAGAAAAAGGTATTTTTTTTATCGCGAGGTATTTATTATTCAACAGTTTGTTTTCGTCAGTTTATTGCCAGATATCCAACAGATTGTGTTTCGAATTCCACTGTGACATGGATGTTTGCGGATGCCTGTAGGTGCGAGATGATTTTAATTTTCCCCTGTTGATCACCACTCCGTGCATTGGATTCCTGAAGTCTCTTTAAAAAGTAGAAGTTGTTCTCTTGAGAAGGATTTTTGGATTATCAAAACGCTTTGGACACCTGTGATACTAAATAGAGAACGTTTAGTTTTCAATAGTTCGTCGTCGAAATTGTAATCAAAATATGAAACATTTAATTCATTAAACTCCAAGTCGTACATTTAAATTGGCTGAAATTCTTTTGTGCTTTATTGACTTAAATGGCAAATATTGTATAAATAGATTACAGGATGTTCTGCAAAAATATATTCCACTGCCGATTTAATTATTAAAATTATTAAAGACGTGAACAAAACCGTATCCATAATAAATTTTCACATTACAAAACGGAGCAAGTGTTTATAAGGAAAAGAATCGGACAAGGCTCTCCGATTTTATAAACTTTAAGCAATCGTTTATTTAAGATAAAGAAATTAAATGCAATAAAAATTAAAAATAAATCAAAACAGAGAATTTGTGGTTAGGTAAGCACACGATATAATATTGTTTGCAGGAAATGAAGTTGACTTCTAAAGGGAATTATGCAGTAATTTTAATACAGAAATATCAACAGGAAAAAAGCGATACTCAAAAAATGAATGGAATTCAACATTAGAACAGCTAATGGAAATTGAAATATCTAATTACATCTAATTATATCTAATTACATAGAAACATCCGTTACTAGAGAAACTATAATATGTAAATAAATTATGGAAATTTACGATAATGTTACAAAAAATATCAGGATGTTTAATTCAACAAATGAAAAAAATAAAAATCTAAATTTTTTTTTATTTTTTATTATAAAAATTTATACATCGGAAACAGTTCAATCAACATAAACACATCCATGTGAAATAAGAATAAGAACATCGAAAATATGAAAAAAAATGCAATATATAAAATGAAAACATTAAAAAATAATTAATAAACAAAATTTAACAATAATAAAAGAGAAAATTGAAATAAAAGCGATAAAAGTAACGTAATTCGTGAGGTATTTGCATTCTAGTCCTTTCTGCCGTATACTTAGCAAATTGTGCTTATCCTGATCTGATCTTGTGGCTTCCTCTCTTTGAGAGGGTTGCAGCTTATTATTAGGGAGACAATGACGCAAGGTGGTTTCCCGTTGCCTTCCTTGCCGTATTTTTATGACTGTAGCCTGTGTGTTCACGGGGCCGGTTTGCCTGCTTGTGGGATGAAAAACCCTCGATATACTGGGGAAAAAAACCTGCTGTCCACGCCCAAGACCGGCTAACTTGGCTGTGGCTGAGGAAGACCCTTAAGCTCCTCACGTCGTCGACGAGAATCGAACACCTAAGACACTCCTTCCGCAGTGGCTTTGCGAAGCGCAAAGCCACTCGGCTAACCGCGCGGATGTGCTTATCCTCTGATCAGATTATTCGCATTTTGGAAGAAAAAGTCCTGCGTTGAAGTCATATGCGTAACATTGCTATAATAATAATACAGTACGGGAATTTACAACGACATTACAAATAAACTAAAATGAAAAACTGTATAGGTGGAATAAATTTTAAAAAATATTGATCTCTATTTAACAAATGTCACTTATACATCAGGCGCTAAGCAAGATGAGTCAGAATTCGTTGGATATAATTACTTAAAACGGGGAATGCTTTTTTTGCAAGCACCGGTCATATGTTTTACCCTCGGATATATTTCGTAGGTTTCTGTAGACACAAAGTCCCTTTATAATAAGAATCATCTTTTATTTTAACCGGTATATCTTTATGCAATCAAAACATCTGCCAATCACCCGCGAATGAGAGGTCTTCAGAAAAGATGATCTAAGGCTGAGTCAGACATGTGGCTGATTTGGAAGATCCGGGTCTCCTTTTGCAGTTCTTTCCCGGCGACATTTAATAGTTGAGGGGTATTTATTCTATTCTGCACAGGGTTTGGAAATACTGATATCTGTAGATGTTACCTTTCCCAATTTTCACTGATCTACAGTCAGGTCTTCCGAGTTATTTATGTCGATGTACATTTCTTCGTATTGACCTTCGGGTTATTTTGACCTCCTCTAGTTCTTTGACTCTTCGTCGATTTTAAGAAGATCTGTTCTGGAAATCGGGTTTCCAGTGTGACAATACCAATGTAGCAGAGGTGATGGTTTATTTAGCATTGCTCAAAACAACATGCGGTTCGTTTCGCTCAAAACATTTATGTTAGTACGTCTGTTTTTGTAATGAGTCTTGAGAAGTTTTTAAGAATAACGTCGATGGTATTGTTGCTGGTTTTTCAGTGTGTACGGTATATAGTCCACTTTTCACAACTACATAACAAAGCCATGATGACAATAAACCTATAAACAGTATAAAACAATAGATGGTTGCAACATAAGTACCCTGTTATTAAAAGTTTGTTCTCTCAAATGCCAGAAATCTGCAATAAAGCATTTCAAACAACACTGAAATTCTTCAACAGTCAGCATTTGGTGAAAGAAGTAACCCTAAAATTATATTTGGTGAAAGAGTAATCCTAAAATATGTTGATAATTTCCCAACTTATGAACATATTTTAGAGTTACTCCGTCCATCGGAAATATAGGAATCAACTGGAGTAGAATGGTGAAGCTATTATATCTTTTTGATGTCTACACTTGGGCCAATCAGTTCATGGAGCTCCTTTGAAAATGTCAACAATGATTTGAAATGCAGTCTGAGAAAAAGGTAAAAAACATTTATCCTTAACCCTATAAGTTATTCATTTGCTAAAGGAGCTTACTCTTATTGAGATGAAGAACAGATGCAATGATATTGAAAAGAGCGTGGATTCTAAGACAGTTCTTCTCGCATGTTTTTACCATAGATAGAACTCTCGGATAATACGAATTTGCTTTGTTTTATGAGGAATTCAGTTATCATCAAAAGGCGAAGAAAATAATGTCACAGTGATTTCTTCATAGTTAGTTACAAAATTTCCTTTCAGAAATACAGTGTAATATTCTTAGATCGTAGCCCTTGTCAGGTATATTTATCCCTCTGCTAACAGAAGCTGAATAAATTAGTACACAAAATAGAAAATTTTCACTTCTTCTATGCCGGATAAAAATAGAATCTGTTAAATATATCTGTCAACATTTAAAAAGTTGGAAATTGAAATTCTAACAGAATCGCAGAAAGCCAAAAATCTATTTGTCAGCTGTTTGCCATATTTCTGACTAGAAAATGACACGTTCAAGAGCGTTCTGTCCGTTCTTTTGTATTGTGTTTCAAGTATGCAACACGTGTTGTGATATGTATATAGGGACTAGAAAGACCTGGTTAGAGATGGACTTGGTTGCAGATAGAAACATGTATTGTTTGCAAAATAAGTGCGACGAAAGGCAGCGCGTGAAAGAAGATGGAAGCCTAAAGCTTGTTAGTGAAAAGAAGACGTCAACAGAAATTCTGTTGATGCCAAAAATATACTTACTTGAACCTTCTTTCATCATGCAGATAATGGATTTTTCCCCTTATAGAAGACAGTTTCGTTTTTTTTTTTTTTTTTTGAAAACATTCACAAATTTACCAAACCCGTCACTGTTTTATGGAATATTTTATCAGTTTGTGTTGAAGTCTTTTTAAAGATTTATACCATAGAGATAGCTGCTTTAAAAGAAAAAATATATATAAGTCACCAAAGCAGAAATAAACTTTGAATTGACAAAGACTAAAAATATTCCGGATTGAAAAATGTTTGCATATCAGATTAATTTGTTTTACCCTCTGGTTTTTAATTTTTAGCTTTTCGCTTACAGTGCATGTCGTCAAGTGTCAATTACAGTAAGATTTATATCTTAATATGGCTATATTTAATATCTTTTTAAAAGTTTTGGAATTTCTTTAAAAGATCAAGGTTGAAATGTTGTCTAGGATGCTAGAAATACTTGTAAAGGCTTTTCATCTAAAGGTGAACTGAGTATAAGAAAGTAGAAGGTTTCCTTGGTTTCATAGTAATGGTACATACAAAAAGGTTGTATATATTTTATAACATTAGCACAATGGATTAGGAAAAAGTTCAGGAAGAAGAAGAAATTTGGAAATTTGTGAACATTGGATTTCTTAATACTGTATTTAGAATGTATTAATAAGAAATATATAAGAAAATATCTTGCTCTAAAGGATAACGATCAATCAATTTAGGGAGCCCTTAAGGGATATATCCTACAGGAGAACAGTAATCCACAGATTAGTGGATTTTTGACTTGTATTGCTTCCACGTGTCTCCCAACTCACCAAAGTTTGTGAGCCTATAATACATTAATACTGTGGATAAGGTGGGGATTGTTTTCTATTTTATTAAACTTGTATAATTTTTGTATTTTCACATAATCCAGAAACCATGGTCTATAGACCCAAACATGAAATTTTAAGCTATTTCAGGTCTCCAAAAAGCGGACGATGGAATGCATCTCCTATTTAAAGACCATCACAAACATAAATGCGTATAATGGGATTCGAACCCGCAATCTAATTGGCAGAAATACAGTTAATAGTTACTCAGAAGTAAAGCAACGATTAGATCGAGGATTTAATTTTTGACTAAGGAAGAAGCAATTTCTAATATGTTTCTTCCAAGATTTAGAGGTTACCAAAAGCAAGTCTGGAAGAAAAGTATTTTGTGACAAATAAGACAGGAAGCGTTGAAGTTATCCCTATGTTGTTGTTATAACGCCACAGAAGAATAGTCAGAAATTCGTATCGATCAAATGAACTGAGGTGAAGTAATTTGAATCTTCCAAAGCCTCCCGAAGGCATTGCCATCTTCTAGAATCCCTTTATACTCCTTATAACTGAAATGAACTGAACTATGGATTCATTCGACCATTTCGCTGTTTCTAATTAGGCCGTGAATTGCCATACTGTCTCCCGATATCCTATTTCAGAGCACAATACCAAGATCATCATTTGATTTCTTAGCATCGTTTCATATTCTCAAACTATTATTCCAAAGCTAACAACCATTACATTAACATTTCCTCTTGTAGGACATGAATTCACCTGCATCGGCTCTTCTAATATCATAAATCACGTGGAGTGGAAATTCATTTATATCTTTTCTATTCCAAAAAAGAAAGACATCGAAAAAACACAACCCGATCTCTAACCCCCCCCCCCATGCTACTTCACGTATTATAAACCTGGTTTATGCTTAAAAATATCGTTACGCAATTAATATCAGCGAAAATTGCCGTCTTTTGATCGTCTATGTGTTCTGAGAAAATGTGAATACATTGCAGCACATAAAATCATTTCCGAGAATGAGAAGATACATCTGAAATATTAAATTTCTTGATTTTTATTCTTAACCGAACTATTACACTAATTAATGACGATTTTCCCACTGATTCATTTCATTCGATATCATCCCTACGTTTATTTTCTGTGAGTTTCATACGGATCGTTCCACTCTACCGCTCATCCTAACTTACTAAGCACACATTGCTCATATTATCGTATTCATCACGATTTTAAAAAATTACTCTTCTGATCATTTTAAGCCACTGAAACATCGTATCTGGTACTCACTGGCGTCATCACCGCCAGCATCATCATTGACACGGTAATAAAATTGTAATGGACATTACATTTAGCACTGTACGACCACAGATTCGTGATCCCTCGACACTTCTGCGCGTGACAGAAGGAATCCATTCCGAAAATAGGGAAATCAAAGCGTTTCGTAGGATGAGTGTTTAATATTATACTTCGGAAAATTAGCTTTTCTTTTATGCAAATTCTAGTTTTTAAAGTGGTCACTATTTTGCTTGAACAACAGTTGGAAAAGTTTACGCATAAAGCACGTGATACAATTCGTACATCGCCTTATTCCTTTCTCCCCTACAACATGAATTGACTCTTCTTGGCAATCTACCAGCGATGTCTCTCGCTTCTGTAGTCGGACAGTAACATAATTGCATCTATTAAGTGTTTCTGTTTTACATTTAAGCGAAGAATTCATTTTTCGCTGTATATGAGAAAAGCGGATTCATCCAATTTTGCGAACTAATGACAGAAAAATTCAATGAAGTTAAATCGGAATTATTGCCTAACAAATCTGTATTCACTCTGGCGAACCTGAGAGAGGACGTAAAGCAATATATTTCCTCTCCTGTCAAAGTTCCGAAGAAAATGAGCGAGTTGAAAGGTTAACTACAACATCTTGTATCAAAATGCAAATACTTAAGATACCAAGGGAAAAAGAGATGGAAGTTCGATCATCGCTGAAGTGTGTTATGTTAATCAAATGGGGAAAAAAAGTATTGTAACGAAGCATTTTTCGCTTTATTTGAAGTTTTTCCTTTCGAGTTTTTTCGTGTAAGAAAAAAAGACAGGATATAATTATATTCTTTAATTAAAATAGTTTGCTAAGATTCTACATTTCTAGTAATTAAATGGAATGTAGAGGATCGACTTAGTTGTTCTCTTCTGCATCTTCGCATCCACTCACCGAAATTATATTAACGAGGTGGAAACAGTGATGGGAAAGGCAATTTTCTTTGCTGCCAGTTGTTTAGCATTAAATGAGGCAAATACATCACCTTGCCGAACACGTACCACAGATCGAAATGAGACTGTTAACCCCATTTTAATAATAAAAACACAAAAAGAACTTTGACGTGATGGAGAAGCTTTTTTTTCCGCGAATATTTCAAACGATGCCTGTGGCTCCAGGATCCATAGGGACTTAGTTGGTATCGAAGATGAATGATGCAGTAGTTTGCCATCATTAATATTGCTGAGTGTAAACTATTAGTATTATGCGAGAACCAGTTATACTAAAACAGTATTTTTAGCCAAGATCCGAACGTTTTAGTCTAATGACGCTTCAGAGAATATACTCAGTTATTCACAAGAGTAGTCTGTCACAGGTCAATACAGTGTAAATAGTTTGAGAGTATCTAAACCCTTAGGGATCTTCAAGATTTAATTTTAATTTAGTGTAGATAGAAAACTATAAAATCCACTAGAAGTTTAGCGACTACCAGCATTTTGTTTAAACTAGGTAAATTAAAATTGTAAGAGAGTGGAAATTATTTCATTTACGCATTTCAGATTATTGCGCCATCTAGAGAACAACAATGTCTCATTTTTGACTGCAACAATTTCTGAAATGTAATTGTTGAATTCAAGTTGCTGCTGCACTATGAAGTGCTACAAATCGGATTGTTGCAGTACAGCATGAAGTGCTATTGTTCTGATTGTTGTTGTGCAGTCGGAATTCTCTCATTTCAGACTGCAGAAACAATAATCTTCTGACAATTCAGACTGCTTGGCAACATCCAGTTTTGACATTATTGCATGAAATATTGGTAAACACGATACAATTGAAATGGATTTTATCCAATTCATCAGTAATTCCTTTCAAAATGCTTATTCGTATTGTAGTGGCCAGAAACCAAACGCAGTATATTTTTGTTTTTATGGAACTTTATTACTGTAAAATCTCCCTTCACTCTGAGTGTCAGTGAGAGTGATCACTTTTTTATTCGAGTCTTAGCTTCTTAGAAATGTACACTTTTACCAGTTGACATAATAAAAACCTCACACAAACAGAAACAGAAATTCCATTTTAGCTGCTGGTCTGTTTATTTTATTTTTAATTTTAGTTTTTTCTACTGGATAATTCAGCGATTTACTCGTCAACATCGTTTTGTGACTAGTAATAAATCTGACATACAGCATGCGCCAACACGCTTTGTGTCTTGAATTAGAACGTAATAACATGAAGAGGAAGAAGACAACTTAGAACTCTTTTTATTCTTTCATGCAATTCTACGATGTAAAGAAAAAGCAAGTAATTACATCAACATCAAAATTGTTACTATTCACTCAATGAGCAATGTCCACTATAGAGGGTCATCCACGAAGGTTGGAAGAATAGAGATAAATATACAGCTAATTCTCTTTTTACACGATTTCGAAATAACACGGTTTAGAGATCAAAAGCAGTTCTATTTTTACTCGGTATATTTCGATTTTACACGGTTCAAAGGGCGTTCATTTTTAAAATTTCTGTTTAGGTTCAGTTCTGTTAAAAAGAGTATTTCCATTATAATTATCATTTACTAGAACGGTACATATGTACTTAAACTTAAATTTTGGGAAACTCCCTCAATGTTTTAAATATCAGGGTTTACTCGAAGCTACAGAATGTAGACAATTGTGGCAACAACAACAAATTGCTGTTGTTAGAATTGTTCCCCGAAGTTAAGCAGACAGATGATCCTTTATATTCACTTGCCGTTGGTTCCTGGAAACAGAAGAGTGCTATGCTGATTCCTCGAAGTTAAGTTGGTCCGTTACTGGAGGCCCGCCTAAATAAAGCTGCTTGGAAGGATTTAAGCTGTTTGCAATCATTTCTTGTTTATAATTCGAAATGGTTACACGTCTTATGTTTTGTTCGTGCGTTCGTGTCTAAGACGATGGGCAAGACAATGAAAGGTGTGGATTTTAACACATTACCAGTGCCCTGGAAGGCAAACAAAAAAGTTTGGATAACAAAAGAAATTTTTTATTAATGGTTCCGTCAATGATTTGTTCCAGAAGTTAAACGCTATTTGATGGGGGAAAAAATCTGGACTTTAATGTTTTATTGATTATAGACATCCACATGGCCATCCTGTTTTAGATTAGAACAGCCGAATCTGAATAATTTACTGACAGTTATTGAGGTGTGGAAGAAATTTTCTATTTTGGATTGCATCAGACTTGCAAAGTTGGAGTTATTTGAAATATTGATGTTGAGATGAAATAGTGATGTTTTCTCCCTGGTGCAGGACATCAGAGTGTACAGAGGATTTGAAATGGGAAGCGATCACTATTTAGTCTTGAGCAGGATAAAATTGAATTTCATATTGAAAAGAATAACATGTAAGAAAGTTTTAAAGCGAATAAAAATTGAGCAGCTCTCAGATGTGAACTATAGACTAAAATACACAAAGATTATTGAAGGAAAAACGAAAGCGTTTGAAAACAGGAACCAAACCTTGCAGATTGAGTGGCAAGCCTTGAATAAAACCCTGATTGATTCAGCCAGAGAGGCATGTGGTGAGGTTGTCTGCAAGGATAGAAAAATCAGAACTCCATAGTGGACACAGGAAGTTAAAGAGGAAGTGAAGGAAAAGAAGAAAGCATATCAAACGTTCATGGCAAATAAGTCAGCTTTTGCTCTTAGAGAATACAGAGATAAATGTAAGAAAGCTAAACACTGTGTAAAACTAGCTAAAGTCATGGGAGGAATTTGGCAAGAACATAGAAAATAAATATCAAGAAGCTGGTAAGAAATTCTGGAGGTTGTTGAAGAAGCTTAGAAATGGAGGAAAGAGTGCTGTAAAAGGAGTTAGAGATGATAAAGGTGACATGAAAACAGGAGAAAAAGATATTCTTGAAGTATGGAGTAATTACTTCGAAAAATTGCTAAATGAAACAAGCAGTGATAGCACAGTGGTAAAAAACACTCAACAGGCATACAGTCAGGAATACATATCCATACTTGAAGTAGAAAAAGTTATCAAAGCCTTGAAATGTGGAAAGGAAGCAGGAGTTGATGATATTCGACCAGAAATGCTGAAGTATGGTGGTATAAAAGTCTTACAGTGGCTGCACTGCATAGTTCAGAAAGCCTGGACTGAGGGACGAATTCCCGATGATTGGAGTAGAGCTCTCATAGTACCCATATATAAAAAGGGAAATAAAACTGAATGTGAGAATTACAGAGGTATTTCCCTGCTCAGTGTTCCTGGCAAGATTTATGCAAATATACCTGAGAAATGGTTGAGAATACTTGTGGAAGAAAGGCTTGGTGAAGAACAAGCTAGATTCAGGCCAAATAGAAGCTGTCAGGATCAGATATTCACTTTACGACAAATAGTCAAGAAAGCATGAGAATAGAACAAAGATCTGTATTTAAGTTTTGTCGATTTGGAGAAGGCATATGACAAGGTGCCAAGAGAGAAGCTATTCAATATGCTACGGTTATATGGTGTCAATGGGGCATTATATCAAGCAGTACTTAGTCTTTATTTGAGTTGTAAGTCAGCAGTTAGAATGGAAGGAAGTACATGAAGATGGTTTAATGTTAAATCTGGTGTGAGACAAGGATGTACATTATCCCCTCTGTTATTCATTATCTATATGGATCACATTACGAAGGAAAGTAGTATTAAACATGATATCAGATTCAGATTTGGAGATATTAATGTCAGCTCTTTGCTTTATGCGGACGATGTTATACTTCTAAATAAATCCGCTACACGTCTGCAAGATTCCCTGACTAAATTGAATAACTGTTGTAATAGATATGGTATGAAGGTCAGCATTAAAAAGACAAACACAACGAAAATAGGTAGAATTGTTGAAAATGTCAAATGTGTTTTACTGTGGAACAAGTAAAACATTTCAGCTACTTAGGCAAGATTTTTAGTGAAGATGGTAAATTAAATATGGAAATATACAACAGAATCAGCAAAGCTGGTATGGTGGGAAGTCAATTGAATAAATTCATATGGAATAAGAGAGAAATTAGTCGGAACACTAAATTAGCTGTATACAAGTCAGTGTTCAAACCAGTTTTACCTTATGGATCTGAGAGCTGGGTCAGAAGTAAAACACTTGACCAAAGACTAGACACCGCAGATATGAGAATCCTGAGAAAGATTAGATGCGTCAGCAGATGGCATCAATGGCAATATCATATTAAAAACAAGGATATTAGGAAAGAACGTGTCATTGTCAGCATCCAGAAATGCGTTAGCAGAGCTAATCTCAGGCGGTATGGTCACTTAAACAGAATGGGAGAGGAAAGATTAGCAAAACAAGTGTTCTCTGCCAGGTTGGCAGGAAAACGACCCATAATCCATAAATATTAAATAGTTTTATTCAATGATTTTCATGTGTTTTGTTTGAAAATAACTTATTGTTTGTATTGGGTTTTCACATCTGGAACCATTCTATTTTCCCACATGCACTGTATTCTTTTTAAGCGGTTTTCATTTACACTGTTTTTTCTGAAACCAATCTACCGTGTAAATGTATTTTGTAAGTGTATTTTACATCTGAAAGAAGTGGCAATTTGGGCATTTTGCTTCCTTTCTTTGCGCTATTAAACTGAACCAGAGGCTTACGGAATAACTTGTATAGCACACAACAGAAATACATTTATAAATAAATAAAAATTAATTTTGGTGGAGTGTCAGATGCTTTGAAAGAATTTTATGAACCCAGTTAGTAATCATTACCAGGAAAATGAAGCAAAACCGAGCAAGTAACCTACCTGAACATGAATGAGATGGAAGTGTTCAAATTCAATAGATTTGTTTTGTTAAAAGAAGTGGGTTTGGGCAGTGTGTGGATCGTGAATAAATAATGACTATTTATTGTACGTGTTCTAATCATATAGGGGAAAAGAGATCGAATTATTATAGGCATGAAGAATTGTGTAATTATGCCTACAAAGTACACCTACAGACGAGAGAAGTTGCAAAAACTGTAGTCCTAACGTATGACATGTTGCTAGAAGTGTAAAAGAGAGAAGGAACAAAATCTATTGATCCTCTTCGAGGACAGGTGATGGTTGGAATCCTTTGGAAACATGACGTCGGAAATTCCTGCATTTTACAAAACCATTAGAAGGTTGTGTGTGAATCATCACCATAAGTTGTCAACACAGAAATGAAAGAAGAATTAAGATGCTGGGCGACAATCTTTAGTTCTTTTTCTAAGTAAAATCATTACTTTTCTAGCCTACAGTCTAAAGTTAAATTCAAAGCCGTTGATAATAATACAAATAAAATAACAGAAATGCCATTAATATTAATTCGAATGGGATACTATGAAGCTAATGCTTATTTACCTAATTTAATGCTTTACTAATTTTCGAAATTTTCTGTATTAGATAAAATTAATTATACAAATTTAAACAATTCACAACAGTGTTACTCACTGATTCTTCCCAATCGTTATTTTAGAGCTGTTGTTGTTTTATCATAATCGCAACTTTTCATTGCACACTGTCTGATATAGAGCTGATAAGTTATCTGATGTTATTGCACAATACCGTTATCTTTTATACAGTATTTGATATCTGAATCGTTCTGTTTGTATTTCTTGAATTAATATTACTAGAATTAATAACTGCGTCAAACGACACTGTCTTGAATTGAATGTACACTCACGGTACAAATTGTATTTTTATTTTATTTATTTATTTAGATTTTGATTGGTAACAAATTTCTATTTTTGCAATATCTTATTAGATTAGGATTCACCGACACATCATGTCCGTAGAACGATAACTGTGTTTATAATCTCAGTACCACTCGTGACACCAACTGGAAATCACGAGTGGCACGGTTTTTCGAATGGTGCGATACAAAGACAATTCGTTGGGAAGTCAAATTTTGCTTATGATTTTTTTTTTTTTTGAAACATTTGTGCATTTCGCTTGGTCTGAAAATTTAACCCGATTCATGTAATATTAAAACGTATTTAATTTTAATATTAAAATATTAAAATTAAAATATACGAAAAGATATGCTACAATCACAATGAAAACCAATGATAGAACAAATTTCTTATAAATCGTTAACGTGTTATCGCATGCAACTTGAACTAAACGTTAGATGCTTTCCTCATTTACTATGCATAATTGTTATTAACTTCGTCAGTCGGCATACTCTTACACCAATGGACGACAGAACGACAAAATGGCTACCGCTTCAAACAAAACAAGTTAACTGCGTTGTGTCGTCAAAGACACTGCTAGTACCATCACTGATAATACCTACACGTACAGATTATTAAACTCACGTGAGCACGTTTCATTCCCAGAAATAGACAGAATCCGTGATGTTTCGTGTCTTCCATGAATTTGTTTCGCCTCATTAAACTACGCCAGAGTAATGATCTGCTATACTATCTCACTGAACGACTTTCGTAATAAATTCGGAATCCTTAATGTCACTGCCTGTCTCCCCCACACGTACTAGTTACTCTCTAATCTCACTAAGGAAATTACCCTCTTATTGGCTAACGGTTTTCGTGTGTAAATGAATCCCGGGCGACGAAGATGCATAAGTTCATGGAAAATAAAACTGGAAAACAATCAGCGGAAAATATTAAATCCACAGAAATGGAAGAAAGCTTTTATGCTAATGTACGTTTCAAACATGAGAAAATTCGCTCTCTATATATATATATATGAGCATCAAAATGTGCATCCTTTCAAATGATATACATGAAAATATGCATTCCTTCAAACGATGTGCATCAAACGATGTGCATCAAGAATACCACGTTTTTGAAAAACAAATTTTTCATCAGTTGATTAATCA